>NC_080164.1:144882551-145182551 GCF_950295315.1 Erinaceus europaeus
TATAAAAAATGGTGACTTCACTGTTTTCAGCCGATCTTGGATGGACCTTGAAAAATTCATGTTAAGTGAAATAAGTCAGAAACAGAAGGATGAATATGGGATGATCTCACTCTCAGGCAGAAGTTGAAAAACAAGATCAGAAAAGAAAACACAAATAGAACCTGAACTGGAGTTGGTGTATTGCACCAAAGTAAAAGACTCTGGGGTGGGTGGGTGGGGAGAATACAGATCCAAGAAGGATGACAGAGGACCTAGTGGGGGTTGTATTGTTATATGGAAAACTGGGAAATGTTATGCATGCACAAACTACTGTATTTATTGTCATATGTAAAACATTAATTCCCCAATAAATAAATTTTTAAAAATAATAAATAAAAATCACTGGCTTATAACTTTATATAGGTTTAAGTTGCATAGCATGATGCTTTGATGCCTGTAAATTCTTTTTTTTCTATATACTGACCTTTATTATTCTGAATGGCTTAATTCTCATTCCATCTAATTTTTCCACTATTCCAACCTTTGGGTCCATGATTGCTCAACAATTTGTTTGGTTTTGTATGTTAACTCTCTTTTCAGCCACCAGGTTCCAGATGCCATCAGGTTGCCAGCCAGGCTTCCCTAGACTGAAGACCCCACCAATGTGTCCTGGAGCTCCGCTTCCCCAGAGACCCACCCTGCTAGGGAAAGACAGAGGCAGACTGGGAGTGTGGACTGACCAGTCAACGCCCATAATGCCTGTAAATTCTGCATTACACTTCCCACCAGAGTCTAGTTTCCATCCGTCTCCAGACACTTGATGACTTTGAGCAGATTTATTTGCCTCCAACCTCATCCCTCTTCTTCTCTGGACAACATTTTCTTTTCATAATCCATTTGTTTTTGTTTTGCTTTTTCATTTGTTTAGTTGTTCCTCTACACTCTCAATGTGCAGCTTTTATTTTGACATCTTCACATACTATTAATACATCATAACCACCATAAAGTGTGCATGCTCCATCCACCTCCGTACAGTTGTCCCTCTTTCCCTGTTTGACCCACCCCATCGCCCTTCCTTTTGCCCCTCACCCCATCTCTCTAGTCCATGACATACTAGCTTCAGAATCTACAGCTTTGTTTTATTTTGTTTATTCACTTTGTTTCTTTATCTTCCATATGTAAGTGAAGTCATATAATAGTTGTCTTTATCCATCTGCTTTATTTTACGTAGTATAATCCCCTCAGGGTTCATCCATGTTATAGAAAATGGCAGCACTTCACCTTTTTTATTATAGCTGAGTACTATTTCATTGCAAATATATACCACAACTGCTTTATCTACTCATTTTTTGATAGGAACAAGTTCCTGAAAACAGATTCTTCCCATCCTTAACACTAACATATCAACTGTGTTTCTTATATTTGTTGAATAAATAAATGAATGAATGGAAATAAAAGTCTAGATAATAATATTTTTACCTATTGGATAGAGACATAAATTGATAGGGAGGAATATATACATATATAAAGAGAGAGAGAGAGACGAGTGTGAAAGAGAGAGAGAGAGTGAAAGAGAGAGAGAGAGACAGAGACAGAGACAGAGAGAGACCTGCAGCATTACTTCAGCACTCGTGAAACTTGCCCCCTGCAGGTGGGGACTGGGGTTTGAACTCTGGTCCTGGTGTATTATATGTGTTCCCTACATTATTGTAAAAATTATATATAAGGGAGTCAGGTGGTAGCACAGATGAAAGTGGGCCCAGATAAGAGAAGCAGTGTCCTCTCTTTCCTTCTTGGGTTTGGGATAATTTGCAAAAATCCCAAAGAATATTATGAGAGCCAAAGCATCACCTCTTAAATTGCAGTGACTAAACTGAAGAACAACAAATGAAGAACAGAGCTTGCAGGGAAGGCAGAGATGAGCATGCCAGCTTCTCAAACAGGAGGCTGCCCAGAGAGAACTCAGCATACGGAGCAGAGGGGAAAGGCTGGCTGATGCAAAGCAGAGCAGAGTGAGCCAGGATCAGGACCTGTAGAGCTGAGCTTATCAGAAGGCCCTCTCCTACTTCTCCAGAGCAGGATCAACTAGACAAAGTGATTCCAGCCAGGGTATGGGCAGAAGCTGCACCGCAGAGTGGGGGAGGAGGAAGTGCTCCCCTCTAACAGTGCCACAGAAGGGTGGGGATTAGGGTGGCTATCTCCCAGCAGATGTCCATAAGGTCTAAGAGGCAGGCAGGGGGTGGTATGCTGGAAAGCCTGTCATGGCAGACAAGGCACATGCACTGATGGTGAGATAATGGACGAAGAAGGGAGGGGACTGTGCAGTAGCAACCAGGACAATGACAAGTGCAGCATGCGCTGCTGGCCAGACACATTGAGAGGCATCAACCTCCAGGCTTACAGGAAAAGAGAAAACCTGGAGTGCTAGCTTCGCCTGATGGAGGAAACTCAGGCTGCTGACTAGGAAGCAGGATCCAAGTCAGACAGGTTGGAAACCTTTAGGGAGGGGGTTTTCCCAGATGGCCTCCAGGAGTCCAGGAAGCGGGAATCTCAATCAATTCAGCGAGGAAGGTAAAATTTGAGTGAGGAAGTCAACAACTTCATGGCTAAGAAAATACAAGTGAGCAGCATTGTCAAACTCTCATCTGGAAATGGAAGATTTGGAGGTGACAGAGAAGACCCATGCGTAGCCCTGAAGACCCCAGCTCCAGAGAAGCAGAAGGAAATGCCATTACTGTTGAGGAGCTGAAGGTGACCAGAGAGAGCATTACAGGAACATGGAACCCTCAAGATGAGGCCAGAGTTAATGAGGAGAGGAGACATTCTTACAGCCTTTAAAACAGGAATTAGGGCTCAATAATAGGAGGAACAAAGGAAAGTCCAAAGATATAACACCTTCAAACTAGCAACAACCATTACCACAAAATAAATAACCTAGCTGGCTTGTGCAAAGATGGAGTCAACTGAACATGAAAGCATATACAGCTGAGAAATGTAGTCATTGCAATAGTCACAGGGCTGGTGACAATGAAGAACTTTTTTTTTCTGCCAAAGAAGAGTGTGCTGACAACAAAATGTCCAGGAAACCATCACAGAATGCAGGCCATCTTGGTGGAACACACACATTACCAGTTGAGAGGACCCAGGTATGAGCCCTCAGCCACCACATGGGACCTGAATGGTGGGATGGTGCTGTGGTGTCTCTTTCCTCTCTCTCTCTCTGTCTCTCCCTATTTATTTATTTATTTTTCCTGATAGTGATAGAGATAGAGAGAATATAAAGAGACACCTATAGCACTGTTCCACCACTCAAGAAGCTTCCCCCTGTAGGTGGGCAGTGGGGGCTTGAACCTGGGTTTCTTCACTGAAACCTGGGTCACACTCTGCTAGTTGTGCCACCACCTGGCTCCTCACCCTCTATCTTAAAAGGAAAAAAGAGTCAGCCAGGAGTAGTGAAATCATGTGAGTGTGGAGCCCAACAAAACCCTGATGGCACAATATAAGCAATAAATGTATGCCATCTGTAAGAACTGGTTTACTTGTAGTTTCACAAAGATTTTCCCTCTCTGGAAAAAAAATGCCTGAATCATAGTTTCTCATTCAAAATTGTAGATTCATAGAGTGCCCTGGAAGCTCACCCCCAAACCAGGCAACACAGAGATTTTAGGTTTGTGAAAGAAACACATTCTCTTGCACATGTGCAAAAGTCAGATGACATCTATCACATTAACTGATATTTGTGATTATTATTATAACTTTCCAAATTGCCCTTCTGAGGTCTGCTCATTTGCAACATGCTAATATAATTAGCCAATAAAACATTTGAAGTAGAACTAGTTGTTGTTGTTTTTTTTAACAAACACAAAAACGTGTGGTCAATATGATGGAATGTATACCACAATTTCATTTCATAACGCTAAATATTTTCGGTCAGAGAAATTTCTTTTCTAGAGATGTCTTCTATTAAGAACAGATGGAATATATTCACTTTTGTTGTGGCATGCAGTCTTCTTAGACAATCCTATAAATATGCCACAAAAAGGAAGAAAGAAAGAAAGAAAGAAAGAAAGAAAGAAAGAAAGAAAGAAAGAAAGAAAGAAAGAAAGAAAGAAAAAGTAAAGGAAACAATCAGGGGCAAAGCAATTCTGATGAATCATGAGGCATAGTCTTAGCAATGGGTTCATTGCCAGCAGGAATCCTTGAGCATGCCAACCTTCATTGTGGTGACCTAGTAGAGAAAAACTTTGAACACAGACCTCTTTTTTCTCCCACCCGCTGTAGATTTCCCTGTCAAGATTCATGAAAGAATTCAAACTAATCAAAAAGCCCAAGTCAGCCAGCTGGTTAAGAGGACAGGCCCAACCTTGAGTTCTGAGACCTTTCTAATACGTTCCACCTGCACCTCAGAAGAACAAAGTTTACAGGATATATTGACTGCAGAGGCGCTTATTTCTAAAGAGAAAGATGACCACATGGTAATGAAATAGCATATCATGGGTGTTTGGCTCTGCTCTGAAAAAAAAAAAAAAACTATCTCTTTTAATAAATTGTCCATTGTGCAAGATTCTGAATTGCTTCTATTTATTTCTAAAGCTGTTTACTCATCATAAGAGAAGTATCCAGAAGTAATGTGAAGATCTGAAATAGTCAGCCCTTCAGGTTCTTTTTAATCATGGCTTACCTTATACTTCCAAACAGAGCATGCATGGCTCCTCTTCACCCAGACAGAGTGAACATTCCAGAATCAGATCTTTCTAGTCCTCCTCCAGCACACACAGTGACCACCTCTGCCCTGCCCTGCCTAAAACAGTCCTTCTCACCAACTTTCCAAATCTTTCAAGTCCTTGTTCCTGTTTCATTCCCCATGAAACCTTCCCCAATGGCACCTTCTAGCACCATCCTTTCCCCTCCCACTTCTGGCAAACTAGGGATAGAAATTGTCACTGTGCTTACACTGACACCTTAAAGATCCCAAGGTTAGCTCTATGCTCAAAACTACCGTGACCTTTTAGCAATGACAGTGAGGATGGGACAGGAGAAGGGAATGGAACAGTATCTGTCAGCCCTGGTCTAAAACATCCATTTTGGCAGTGGTTTGTACTGGAATTTCATTTAACATCATATCATAGAATAATTGTGCCTAGGCCCATCTAGTTAGGACTGCTCTTGATTTTTGTATTTTATTTTAAATATTTATTTATTTATTTATTTATTAATGGATAGAGACAGAGAGAAACTGAGAGGAAGGGGAAAATGGAGAGGGAAAGAGGTAGAGAGATACCCGCAGCCCTGCTTCACCACTCGTGAAGCTTTCCCCCTGCAGGTGGGGACTGGGGGCTTGAACCTGGGTCCCTGTGCACTGTAACATGTGTGTTCAACCAGGTGCACCACCACCCGGTCCCGATTTTTGTATTTTAAAGGGGTAGACTGTTAAAGTTATAAAGACAAATAACTACAAAGATGTCCTGAAGAGTTACAACTGATCAATATTTTTTTTTATTTATAAAATGGAAATATTGACAAGACTACAGGATAAGAGGGCTACCTTTCCACACAATGCCCACCCCAGAGCTCCATATCCAATCCCCTCCCTTAACGGTTTCCTTATTCTTTAACCCTCTGGGAGTATGGACCCAGGATCATTGTGGGATGCAGAAGGTGGAAGGTTTGGCTTCTGTAATTGCTTCCCCACTGAACATGAGTGTTAGCAGGTTGATCTATACTCCCAGCCTGTCTCTCTCTCCCTAGTGGGTCAGGGATCTGGGGAGGTGGGGCTCCAGGACACATGTTGGAGTCGTCTTCCCAGGGAAGACAGGTTGGCATTATGGTATCATCTGGAACCTGGTGGCTGAAAAAGAGTTAAAATATAAAGCAGAACAAATTACTGGCTAATAATGAACCTAAAGGCAAGAATATTGCAAATGAAGATTTGGGTTCTCCATTTTGGAAAAAGCTAGTAGGTCTCATTCTGAAGGCTCCTCAGGAAGTCCTTCCCTTCTTGGGAGGAAAAGACGCCACAAAAAGGAGATTTCAAGTAAATATACTCAGGGGGTGAGAGATTTCCTAGTTTATATAATCTATTCATATAGTTAATATAATTTATATATTTATAAAATAGAAATATCAATAAGACTATATGGTAAAAGGGATACAATTCCACAAAATTCCCACCACCAGAGTTCCATATCCCATCCTCTCCACTGAAAACATCACTCTAGCATACTCTGGCTTCCTTCTGAATAGAAGACAGATAAGGAAGTTGATTAGTGTCAAGGACGTTGCCAAGTAAGCATAAAGTCAGAATCATTACCCCTTTACTCACCGTGGTTAAAACTTCTCAGGCTCTGTCACTTGTTACTTAAGCCTTAGTTTCCGGTCCCCAATAGCATATAGTAACAGCACCTAAATTATATGGTTTGTTGCTGGAAAATGTTCATAGAACAATCAGAAGCACCTCCTAAGCACTTATTCAGAATTAATTTGTTAAGGTAATTACTTCTATCATCACCAATATTTCAAAGATATAATTTATCTAACAATGGAATTACCAAGTCCGTGTTGAAACCTTTAGAGATCCTTTTTAATCGAAAAGTATGAATGGGCCTCTGGCACATCTTCCTTTCTGCTTATAAACCACACCTGAGAGTGAGCTCCACCCTTGTGTCAGTCTTATTCTACCTTTATATTCATCAGGTTGTATATGCAGATGTTGTGTATCTGTGAATTTAGCAAGGGAAATCTCAAGGCCGCCAAGGCTTTAGCTAAAGCTTTAGGAACCTCCACTTCCTGCAAATGCTTCCTCACCCCAGCCCCCAACCAGTCCCCAACCAGTCCCCA
The DNA here is from genome assembly GCF_950295315.1 of Erinaceus europaeus. Classification (NCBI taxonomy): domain Eukaryota; kingdom Metazoa; phylum Chordata; class Mammalia; order Eulipotyphla; family Erinaceidae; genus Erinaceus; species Erinaceus europaeus. The sequence goes on from NC_080164.1 coordinate 144,889,368, forward strand.
CCCTGTACCCCTGCCCCTTCACCCTAAGGCTGTGTTTCAGCCCCAGGCAAGAGACAGGTGATTGACAGACGCAGAAGGCTGGCCTCCAGGAGGCGGATCTCCGTGACTCATCAGTTTGGCGGGCTCTCCTTGCCCCTCCTCCCGGCCCAGGGGACTCAAAGTCCCTTGAAAGAGGAGCCTCTGGAGAAAGGTTTGCTGTTGTTTCTCAACTGCTCGTCAAACTGCTAGGCCAGTACTTTTTCCTGAGAAACCTGTATATAAAAGATTTTGCTGGCTTCACCTTTTTTCTGGTTGTTAATAAAACTATAGCCACACTCGTCACAATCCTAGTGGATGAAAATGTGAATGAATATATATTTGGTCCAGTTTTCTAGTTCACTTCAGAAGGGAGCATAGTCCCTGGTGCATTAGGTGGTTAGGAGAGCACTGAGTGGAGGAGGCAGAGGCTCTCCTAAATCAAGTACCCAGAGCGCGCCCCACACCCCGCACCCCGCGCCCCTGGCTAGAATTTCTGCTCTGGAAGATTTTATGATCCAATGACTGGCCTCACCCAAGTGAGAGAACCCGATCCGGACCCTCGCGCCCCCTTCCCTTTCCTTTCACCCCTCCTCCTCCAGCTCTGGCTCCAGGCAGACACCCAGCAACTAACACACCTCCCTTAGTCTTCTAAAGTAGCACAATTATCAGAACTCGTGGAGCCCAAGTACTTCTAATCCCAGGAACCCGAAAAAAGAGGAAGAATGTACGGGAATCAAATAGGAATTTCGACCTTAAGCAAGTCATCCTTCTGGGTGATGGAACCCATAACTTTCCGAGGTAGCACATTCCTAAGAGTGAATAAATTGCTCATACTCTGGACGGGGTACACGAAAGTACTTAAATTAACAGGGCAATGGGAGTTAAAAGCCATCCTCTGAAAGGCCAAAAGGTTGGAAGTCCTGGGATTGCTCGCAGCTCCATTCTTTCTGGTCAGATAAGTTGAACCAACAAGGTTCAACTTGCCCAAGGTCACACACCAAGCTTGAGACAGAAATAATTCTGACTCTTCCTTCTTGGCTCGAACCAGCAGACGATGCCACCCTATTAGTGTGCTATCATTCAAATCTGAATCATGTTAATTGCTTCTAATTGCAGGCCTACAGTGAACTCTAACCTCCATGTGACTCTAACTGCCCAGTGTGTGTGTGTGTTTAATTTTTTTTTAAACAAATTCCTGAATATGGAATTAAACTACAGGGGAGGGCAGAGGATAGAGAAAAGTTGTTTGAAAAGTTGACTTAGAGACTGCTGACACATTTCATTTAAAGATTTTTTAAATGAATTTTTAATGTCCCCTCCAATTGCTTATACAGCTAAGACCAAGAAGCAGTTGGCACTCAAATGGATGCAATCTCAAAAAGCATTTGGGAGTAATTATTAGATATTTTCCAAGCAGTTCACATTCAAAATGTTGTCTTGTATATCCCCTTTCCCCAATTACTGTCTGGTTTCTGTTTAAACTTCCTCTAGATTCTTTTAGAACAGCTGTCAGTAGGAGGTAGAGGGGGACTATAAGCAACCAGACCTAAGATTTGGCTCTGCCCATGGGGCTGGACACATGCGAGCTCAGGAAAGAAAGTTAAACCCCCTGGCAAATTGCTCTAACTGATTCATTTGTTTGAGCAAAGACGCCACCTACCTGCTCACAGGTATTCAGGTAAACGACAGGTGGGCGGGGCCAGATGACTATTTCAATAGCTACGGTCCCAGCAATGTTTTATCTGTGGTGGCCCCTGTGATGTCACACATTTCCTGCTCTCCAGCGACCAATGCTGTCCTCCTTCCTCTAGGCACCTGTGTACAGGAGACTGTGGCCAGTCAACTCTCTCGTGGCCCCTGGAGCTGCTGAATTTACCTAGGACCTCTGAAAGCTGCCAGATTGTGGTTACCTTGAGAGCCCCTGACGGGACACTCAACATCAAGGTAAGTTTTAAGCCTTCCATTTTTCTCTCCTGGCATCTGGGCTATTGGGTCCTGAGTGACAGCTTTGAATGAAAAATTGTAAGCAGAATGACTTCCCTTGAGTATTTGTCTGAGGGGGGGGGAATCTTTTTAAGAGAGAAGAATAAAGAGATGTCTTTGGGAAGGTTCTCTCAGGCCAGATATTTAATCCTTTTTTGTTTCTTCTAATCATTAATCCAGCCTCTGCTTGTCTGGGAAGTTGATCTGAATTTTTAAAAAAAAAAAAAATCCTAGAATGGAGTGAAGATTCTTTTCTTTGTTTGAAACTTAGTTCTAAGGAACAAACCTGTTCAGTCCACATATGGGGTTGAAAGGCCAGCACTGACTGAATCCACAGTTTCTTTTACTACCTTGCTTTTTGCATTCCTCTTGCCATAGAAGCCATTGCTGCCTCAACCTGTGAGATGCCCTGAAATCCCCACAGATTGTTCCACAGACCAGTAAATGCCTGCTTTTGACTCTGAGGCCCTCCACTCCAGTTTTCCACCCTTATCTCCTCTGAAATAGTATAATGTTTTCTCTGTCCTTTGTGGAACACTTTTTCAAAGCACCTTGCTGTCTGGATTAGAATTATTTACACTCTGCCATGGGCTGGTTGCCTACTGACCTTTTGCTAAAGTCAAGATTATTTCCTCAATGTGCACAAGCGTGTCACCTCAGGTCTGATGTTTAACTCTTTCTGAACTCCTCCACTTTGTTTCCCCCTCTCTCCTTTTCTTTAAAGAGCAATGATACCAAGGAGATTGTTCTGCCAGGACCTGGTTCTTTTAAAAGTATTCTAACTCTAGAATCCATTTTTGTTTTTTGTAATCTTGATCACATGGCCTTTGCAAATCCTGTCTTTGATAGCTGAGTAGCCACACTCCCCACCTACCACAGCTATGAGAGGAAGAAAAGATCCACCTGTAAAGGAGACATTTCATTCTGGATTCCTTTGTCAGCATTTTTTTTTCTGGGATTTCAGTAAGCAAGTGTGTTTGCTAGGAAATAGTCTGCTAGAAATTACACTCTCCTCTTTATCCACCTACAAATTCAGAGTACTTGCAAAATTTCAAAAAGTATGAATAGAGACAGAGAGAAGTTTTTGTCTTAGAAAGTTGCCTCTTCCCATTTTGAATCTGCCCTGCATTTGCTCCCAGTTTCTCTCTTACTTCTCTCTGAGACTTGAATTGTTCTTTAGTTGACCTTTACCATGCATTCATTTCCCTGAGCAGTATGTTTTGGTGGTGGCTTCTGCTTGTTCCCTAGTTGTTTGGTTCAGAGTTCTATTAACAGAGGAGAGAAAAAGGTCTTCTCAATCCTGGTTCTTCCTGGGAAAATGTGTCCTTAGAAACCGCAAACCCCTCCACATGACCGTATTCCCACTGCTTTGTTGTGGCTTACTAGTTCCTTGTCCAGTGGCTACTTTATGATTAAACAAATCATTTCATCACTGTAAGTCAGTGTCCCTGGCAATTAAAGGAACAATGCTGTGGATGTTCTACCTGCAGATATAAGAAAGGAGAAATGTTACAGAGACTGGAATCCAGGATCAGGTAATCTTATATGCGCTTAGCCTCTTGGATATGTTGCACATGAGTTTTGTCTAAAGAGGTGAGAGAAGCTTCCAGCCTCTGTCTCGACACCTGCAGGATAGACACTTGGCAAGCAGTGAAGCAGAGTAAGTGCCTATCTTTCTCTCTCACTCTCTATCTTTCCCTGCTCTCTCAACTTCTCTCTGTCCTAGCCAATAAAATGGAAAAAATGGCCACCAGGAGCAGTGGATTCGTAGTGCAGGCACTGAGCCCCAGTAATAACCCTGGAACAAAATAAAAGATGGCAGGGAGCTTAGAGACACACAATGCTTTCCTTCCTGCAGAAACTCCTAACTTTGATTCCAGTGGCAATAAAGACCGATTACAAAATGTACAATCAGTTCCATTAACACCCCTGAACACATTCCGTCTCTTACTCTCAGTCTTTTCATCAGTGAAATGGGAGTAAGTAGTTCCTTCCATATAGCATGGATATAAGAAATAAGTTAGGCAGCATAGAGGTGAAGCAGCCAGTGTCTACCAGGTGGACACCAAATTAAAAAAAAAAAATGAGATCCTTTCTCCTTGAGGAAGTTTTCCTGGGTGACTTGAAGGTGATAGTCTGATCAGATTGAGATAAAAGATCGTACTGGCTGCAGCTGTCAGCAGGCCTGATAGCTCCTGTTGTGGTTATTAATTGTAAGCAATTAACTCCAACATTAACACTTCCAAGAAAGAAAACAGGCAGGAGGCATTGAGAATGCTTAAGCTGTGTCTTTATACAAGTTGCCCCGCTAGACAGACACCAGACTTGGTTTTGCAGTTGCTTTGCCATTGCTGTTATCCCAGCCCCATCACAAGACTCACATCCCACCAGAGACCCAGTATGGCCTTCTGCCCTTTCACCATTTGCTGAGCTCCATCCTGGCAGACAGCCTTTTCTGTTTCTGTCTCTATTATGTCCAGGGTGGGTAGGTCCCCTCCAGCATTGCAAATAAGCACCCCCCTATTTTTATTTTTTTTAATGTTTTATTATCTTTATTTATTTGATAGAGACAGCCAGAAATTGAGAGGAAGAGAGACAGAGAGACACCTGCAGCCCTGTTTCACCACTCGTGAAGCTTTCCTCATGCAGGTGGGGACTGGGGGCACAAACCTGAGTCTTTGTGCATTGTAACATGTGCACTTAACCAGGTGCACCACCACACGGCCCCTATAAGCCCCCTTTTCAACAGCCCTGGTGAGTTGCCTTGGTGGGTCACTGGGAGGAGGTGACCCACATTGTTCTGGGGCAGGGGATTTAAGAGCCCCTTGGATATGATTATTCCCCTAAAGGTCCCCTGTCCTCTTTGAGGACTGGGGCCTTTACACTAGAGCAGGTGTGTCCCCAGATCCCTCAGACCTTCTCCAGGGCACATCTTACCCTGAAAAGAAACTGAGAATTTCATCATTTGTGAAATGACCGGGGCCTGGTGGTGGCTATCCTGATAGAGTGCACTTCACCGTGCACAACGGTTCAGGCTCAAGCCCCAGGCTCCCACCATGGATGGGGGAAGCTTCATGAGTAGTAGAGAAATGCTGCAAGTATCTCTTTCTCTTTCTCCCTCCCTCCCTCCATCTGTTTGTCTGTCACTCTCTGTCTCTTGTCCTCTGTCAAAAACGAAAGAAGAGGGTCTGGGCAGTGGTGCACCTGGTTGAGTGCATATGTTACAAGGCACAAGTACTTGGACGCAAGCCTCTAGTCCCCACTTGCAGGAGGAAAGCTTAACAAGCATCTTACCCATCTGTTTCCTTGTCTACTTGTTAAAAAAAAAAACTAAACTTAATAGTATATTTTTCAAGTACTTTTACTCCCATAGCAGAAGCCCCATGGCCCCCACACATAGGTCAGGCAGACTTGAGTGGGTGGGCAATGTCTTGCCAGGAAATAGTTACCTTCCTCATTCAGTTCTGGGAGGAACTACGTTGCTGCTTAGAATAGTGGCCTGACTTCTGGCAACAAACTGCCTGGGACTGGAACCAAGCTGTTCTGAGTACTGGCTGTATGGTTAGAGACAAGCTTCTTAGCCACAGATGAGTTACTGTGAAGGTGAAATGTGTTGAAATATGTGAGTATAATAATATAGCCAAAGAAAGCGGAGGGTCAAAGACTCTGAGAAAAACAGATTTCCAGAAAGGCCCCTAAAAGCTTAGACGAAGAGTCCATCAATAAAGAGTATCTTATTTATCTTGAAGTTTCAGGACTTAAATGTCTGGTCTTTTAAAGAACTGTGGGCAAGAGGAGTCTGGGATGTAAATAAAATGTGGGTTCTTCTGGAGCAGTGATTCCCAGCACCCGATGTCTCCATTTAAGATTTGTCTCTTTTGCTTAAATTGGAGAAAATAGAACGTGTGAGCGTTTTGATGATTTGACAGGTCAGTCTGAGAGATTTGCCAAGAGAGACCGTGAGAGGGAGGCTCCACATTGTGTCCTCCTCACAGCCTCACTGTTCCAAGGCTTCCTGGTATTACACAACTATGCCTGATATTTATATACTGGCATCTCATAGACTCACTTTTATGTGGGTGGCAGATTTATGGTCCTGTGACAATGCCTGCAAAGTATCAAGGGCTTTTCAAAATTGTTTGGAAGGAAGACTATATCACTGCTCCTGGGTTAATGGGATCTAACCACTGACCATCCCCCATCCCAACCCACCCCGATAAGGGTCAACATGAAATCCATGTAAGACACCAAGCACAAAAACTCCACTGAGCTGAAATCAGAAATGCAGAGTGTTGGATCGTCTCCTGTAAACTTTGTACAGTCACTGCTTCCTCCTATCTCTTTTTGTCACTGAGACACACTTCAGATCAATAGCAGGGGTGACTTTCTAAAAATTGGATTGACTTAAAAATTCAGTACTGAGTTTTCTGTCACTGAAGGTGATCATTTGGAGGATACATGTGCTTAGTGAAAGAGCAAATCACTACATGTCAAAGAGGATTCGTGTTTTTTAGTAGTATGTACCCTCATCTGTGAAGATAAAGATTGTACAAATTATATCCCTGATCTCAAAGGGATATAGTTCCAAATAAAGAGTTAAGTAAGAGACTAGGGAGACAGCAAAATGGTTATGGAAAAAGACTTTCATGTCTGAGGCTCTGATATCCCAGGTTCAATCCCCAACACCACCAAAAGCCATAGCTCATCAGTGCTCTGGGGGAATAGAAAAAGATAAAATGAAAAAATACCTGCAAAGTACTCAGCACAGTATCTTATTCTTAATGAACTGTTCATTAATGATTCTCATCTTTCATAAATCTATCATTAATAATTTTAGTTAGTATTATTTATATAATATCATATTTTTTAAATGGAGAGAATTCTGCTTAAAGAATAGATAAGAAACATCCAAATTTGAGCTTTGTGGTATCCAAGTACTCTCTTTATTTCTGTTCTCATCTCTCTTGCCCTTCTTCCTCTGCCTTTCTACAAGTATCCCGTCCCCTCACTCTAGGGATCCATATTCCTTCACATGGTAGACTGATTTGTATACTTTGCACAGTGGCAGGAGCTTTTGCCCCAATTAACCAGAGACATTTTTTTGTACGTTACTAATTTGTGACTTGGAATGTGTGGACTGAAATTCCACCATTATTTGCCAGTGACTCTTATTTGTGTTTGATGCATTTGTCACAAGGGTGCAAAAGACTTTGCCAGCAGCAGAGTGTAAGGTCTCCAAGAATTTTTGCTAATAGCCTCCTGGCATTGTGCGTGGCAACAGCACATGCATGATGGTGAGGTCTAAACATGTCATTGCTATCCACTGAAGTGATTTGCATAATTTGCTCATGACTGCTTTTGTTGGTCACGTGGACTATTTTGAACACTGCATGTTTCAGCACTTGCTTACTCACGCTAATATATGAGTTATCAGTGTTTTCAAACTCCTCTTTAGGTATTGTTATACATGTGTCGTGCATTCTAAACACACACACACACACACACACACACCTATTCTACATGTGATATCTTCCTCCTTTAGAGCCCTTAGAAATTTTAACCAGTTCTGAAAATGTTTCTGTATCCTAACTTAGTAATAGATTGAAACACATTGATTGCATTTTTATACTGGGTCAAAAATGCTGGCTCTAAATATATAACAGTGAAAATGGCTACCAGCCCAACATATCTTGCCCATCCCTAAGCCATGTAGACAAGTGTTAAAAGCCCCTCTTTGGGAATGTTTCACCCACACCTGGAGAAATATACAGCCCCTGTGTTAATTTCCTAGCCCTACCAGTAACTGGGTGACTTTAAACAGCACAGATTTATTTATTCACAATTGTGATGCCAGATGTTTGAAATAAAGGTGTTGGCCAGGCCACAGTCCCTCTGAAGATTCTAGGGGAGAATCCCCCTCCTGTCTTCCTGATTCTGGTGCCCACAGGGGTTCCTTGGCTTCTAGTTGCACAGCTGAGCCCTGTCTCTGTCTTCACACCACTTTATGCTACATCTATGTCTTCATCTTCCTTTAAAAGGCACTTACTAGATTTAGTGCCTATTTCTGTAATACAGATTGATATTTCATAATCTTCAATGTAAGTGTATCTTCAATGATCATTTTTCTTTTTAATTTTTTTATTATTTATTTTCCCTTTTGTTACCCTTGTTGTTTTATTGTTGTTGTAGTTATTAGTGTTGTTGTTGATGTCGTCGTTGTTGGATAGGACAGAGAGAAATGGAGAGAGGAGGGGAAGATAGAGAGGGGGAGAGAAAGAGAGAGACACCTGCAGACCTGCTTCACCGCATGTGAAGCGACTCCCCTGCAGGTGGGAATCCTTAAGCTGGTCCTTGCTCTTTGCGCCACATGCGCTTAACCCGCTGTGCTACCACCCAACCCCCTCATTTTTCTTTCTTCCTTTTTTTAAATAGAATTCTTTTTAAATTTTTTTATTATCTTTATTTATTTATTTGTTAGATAGAGACAGCCAGAAATTGAGAGGAGGAGGGAAGCTAGAGAGGGAGAGAGACAGAAAGACACAGACCTGTTTCACCGCTCGCAAAGCTTTCCCCCTGCAGGTGGGGACCGGGGACTCAAACCCAGGTCCTTGTGTACTGTAGCATGTGCACTCAACCAGGTGCACCACCACCCGCCCCCTCTCATTTTTCTAATAAGATCCCATTCACAGATTGGGGGTGCAGTTAGGACGTGAACATATCCTCTGGGAATTATAATTGCCCCCTCCCCACTAAGCCCCATACACAAAGCCCCTCTCACTGCTTATAGATAGATTCTTTATTCGCTTGGAAATAAAACACAGGCAAGGAGAATTACAATCAACCTTTATAATCTTAAGACCTAACAAATGTTTTTATTGGTAGCATGGCATACCTAAATTGGTAAAGGTTGTCTTGGTTTATATTCATAGACAAATAAGTATCCTGATTAAGGAAGCTATCCCACCATTAAACCCTGGGTCCATCAAACCATAACTGGGTAAGTCTTTGTTCCTTGCAGCTATTTTCAAAAAGGGTCTTTAACAAACTGTAGGGCATGTTGGATGGGTCCTTTACCATCATATGATGCACCCAGGAAACAGCTATCCAGAGACAAAGGAGACACACCTACACTGTCTTCAATTTTTGGGGGGTGGGGTGGGGGAGGGTGCTGTCGTGCTTTCTTTTCTTCAGGAGAATTTTTTTTAATTGTTTTTATATTTATTTTCCCTTTTGTTGCCCTTGTTGTTATGTTTTTATCGTTGTTGTAGTTATTATTGTTGTTGTTATTGATTTTGTTGTTGTTGGATAGGACAGAGAGAAATGGAGAGAGGAGGGGAAGACAGAGAGGGGGAGAGAAAGAAAGACACCTGAACACCTGCTTCACTGCCTGTGAAGCGACTCCCTGCAGGTGGAGAGCCAGGGTTCGAACCGGGATTTTTACTCCAGTCCTTGTGCTTCAAGCCACCTGTGCTTAACCTGCTGCACTACTGCCCGACTCCCGAGAATTTAAAAAAAATATTTATTTATTTATTCCCTTTTGTTACCCTTGTTTTTTTTTTTGTTTTTTTTTTTTAAAGATTTTATTTATTTATTAATGAGAAAGATACGAGGAGAGAGAGAGAACCAGACATCACTCTGGCACATGTGCTGCCGGGGATTGAACTCAGGACCTCATGCTTGAGAGTCCAAAGCCTTATCACTGCGCCACCTCCCGGACCACACACCCTTGTTTTATTGTTGTAGTTATTATTGTTGTTGTTATTGGTGCCGTTGTTATTGGATAGGACAGAGAGAAATGGGGAGAGGAGGGGAAGACAGAGAGGGGAGAGAAACATAGACACCTGCAGACTTGCTTCACCGCCTGTGAAGCGACTCCCCTGCAGGTGGGGAACTGGGGGCTTGAACCCAGGATCCTTATGCCGGGTCCTTGCGCTTTGCGCTACCTGCACTTAACCCACTGCGCTACCACCCAACTCCCCTTCAGGAGAATTTTTTAAAATGTATTTTCATTTATTCATTTATTGGATATTGACAGTGAAACTGCTTCACTTCTTTTTTTTAAGATTTATATGACTACAAATTAATAGGAATGTACATAAACACCATTCCCACCACCGAAAGACTGTGTCCCATCCCATCCTCCCCCAGACCCCCTCCCAGTTAAGCCTAACTTCAGCCCTCCTGCTTCACTTCTTTCTAAGCTTCCCTCCTGAAAAGGAGGTCCAGGGCCTTGAACCCATTTTCTTACACAGAGAAACATGTGTAACATGTAAAGACACCACCACCTGGGCCCCTGTCTTGGTTTTGAGGGATGAATTTGATCTCTGTTACACTTAAAAGGCAGAACAAAGGTCAACTCGATGAGCTGGAAGCACTAGGCTACTGGAAACCTACATCACTGGGGGTGTTCCAGTAGATGCTACTAGGTCACCTCTCAGAGGGCTCATAAGAGAATTTCTGAGCTTGGTAAGAATTTAAGATTCTTACCCACTCAAAGTCTTGTGACCATCCAAACAGAAATTTTTTTTTCTCAAATAGAAAATTGTAAGATTTGGAACTCAGACCTTGTGTGGGGACTCCAAACACCAATGTGTGTCCTCCCTCTTTGACTGAGGAAGATTGGCCCAGGCCCTTCCACTCAGCCAGACCTCTTAGCACTTGTCTAAATCCTGTTCATCTCTGATGATCCTCCCCAGTGACCTCATCTCCCATGAATTTACCTTGACTATTCTGGGTCACACTACATTGCTCTCTGGTGCCTTTTTCTGCAAAGCTTATGTTCTAACCTCCTATGGTGGGGGGAGGGGTGCCCGTATTCCTTACTACACTAATTGTGTATTGTCATAGAGCATTTTGACTTTGTTTTTCCACATATAACTTCCATTTTCTTAGACTAATCAAAGACAGAATGGGATTCGTATTGAATAGACAATGTCAATCATGTAATAGGTGATCGGAGAACACCTACAGATTTGAAACACAACAAAAAAAGGAATTGCTGATGAGTATTTGAACATCTCTCTTCATCTTGTGTTCCCCTCCGTAAAACTTGACTATGTCTTTTAAAATTTGAGCATTTTAATTTTTTCAGGGAATTTTTAAATTTAATTATCTTTATTTATTTATTGGATAGAATAAATAAATAGTCAAAAATTGAGAGGGAAGGGGGTGATAGAGAGGGAGAGAGAAAGAGATACATCTGCAGCACTGCTTCACCACTTGCAAAACTTTCACCCTGCAGATGGGGATTGGGGGCTCGAACATTTTTGCTGTATTCTAACGTGCGCTCAACCAGGTGAGCCACCACCTGGCCCCGGAAATAGGCATTTTCTAAGTATGTTTTTCAGTCCCTTCCCCCCACACACACACCCCTCACTGGTACTTCCTAGCTCTGAGGTAATTTTCCAGATAGATGTTATTTTCTGGCCTCACTGCTCTGGGCTGACTTTCTCATATAGAAAGAGACAGAAGTGCAAAGAGAGGGAAAAATACCACCATACCAAAGCTGCCGTCAGTGCAGTGGGAGTGGGTTTGAAACTGGGTCATGCAGTGCAAAGCAGCTGCGCCACCCAAGTGAGCTATCTTGCCAGCCCTGCCATTCAGTCATGAGAGGAAGAATGCCAGCTTGCTTCTCTCCACCCAGGCATCAAACCTTACCAAAATACTATGGCAGTTCTTTGCATGAATAGATCTCTTGGTCAATGCAAAGTACTCTGCTTTGATTTTCTTTTTTCAGGCTGACAGACCAAGAAACAGAAGGATATCCTTGAGAACTGAGCTATTCCAGACAAACCCATGTGTCAAAGGGTGTCATAACTGCCCAGGATGAAGACAGTATATCTTCTGTCAAAAGGGGCAGAGCCTCTCTCTTGCAGACTTGTCAAAGACCTCTGGCTTCTCAAACTTGCATCTAGTCAACTGGTCCCTTGGGACTCTTTTCACTTAACCACTTCCCTTGTTTTCCCCAACTTTCAGAGTATCTGTTCTCAGTTATTAACTCCAGATGTCTGACATTGTCTCCTTCTTGTTCAATTCTCCTTTAATTCCCTAACCATATTTCCACCTCTTTCAAGACCATTTTTGTCCTCTTTTTCTAGTGCTGGCAACACTGTGCAGGCTAGTGTCAATGGCAGATTGCTTTAATGAATTGCCTAAACCCACTTGGACATCAGTGGTTGAGATAGATCCTAAGTAGAAGCAGAGCTAACTGACCGTTAACTAGCCAGTAAGCACCTGCTCTCCCTCGTTCCCTCTCCTTTCCCACTGCAGTAGATACAAAACACACCCCCACTCTTCCAACCCTCACTTCTCACCAGCTTCTTAGTTCAAGGTGACTGTTTGTATTCAGGTCACTAAAGCAGCCTATTACACATATGTCCATAAGTTAAACAATAGCCCAGGGAGCAGTTTTTTCCACCCTCTAGTTGCCTTAGTTCACACCTGGTATTCATAAAATATTGACAGCACATTACTGATACCTCTAGGTCTCTCTCAATTTATAATTTAAAATGTAATTGTAAATTGATTTTGTTTACTAGAGAGAAGAGGGAAAATTGCCTAATTTTAACAGTTGCTCCTCCACTCTCCTTCTCTCCCTCTCTCCCCTCTCCCCATAATATTACTTTAGGCAGTCATCTGAGGCCAGGGGAGTGACTAGGCAAACATGCCTGAAGATAATTACTTTAGAAAGAGAGATGAGGCTAGTGGTGGGAAGAATTTACTGGTGCTAGTCCATTCTGCTGTGCCACCCCTGTGGTTCTAGCCTTCGGTGTCCAGGCTGACCTTTCTCATTGTATATCCCTTCTGTTACAGAGGTGTGACCCCCCCCCCCCAACTAGTCTGCCATCAACTTCGTCACCATTCTATGCTGCCCCCATCTAGGTTCATCCACATTTGAAAGCATCATCAACAACAAAAGGCAGGCACAAAACTCAGTTACTTTAAGCTAAAAGTTAACAGGGAAATTATTTGGCATATAGGGACTCCTGGTTTTTTTGAGATCAAAATACCTCATTGATAAAAATGGAGAGGTTTTTTAATTAATTTTTTTAGTTATTTAATATTTATTTACAAAGTTATGAGATAGCTGGGGTATAATTCCATGCCATTCCTACCACTAGAGTTCTGTGTCCTCAATCCCTCCACTGGAAACTGCGGTAACAATGTATATTTATATATATTTGCCCTTTTTCTTCTGTGGTCCTGCCTTCTCTTCCTAAGTCATACCTACACCTGTTACTATTTCTAAATGTCCTTCCTTTTATTTTTTCCTCTTCTCTCTCTGAGTCCTCATGGAATTGGTGTTCAGAGCCCTCTTGTCATCTTCCACTAACATTTCTTCCCCTTTGGGAGTATGGACCAAAATTCTGTGTGGGGTGCAGAAGGTAGGAGTTCTGGCTTCTATAATTGCTTCTCCACTAGACATGGACATTGGCAGGTTGATCCATATACTCAGTTTATTACTGTCTTTCTATAGTGGAGTAGAACTCTGGAGAGGTGAGGCCCCAGGGCACACTGGTAAGGTTTTCTGCCCAGGAAGGTCAGGATGGAATCATGATAGCATTTGCAACTTGGTGGCTGAAAGGCAGTAAGATATAAAGCAGGACAAAATGTTTTATAAACAGGAACCATAAAGTAGGAATAGAGCAAATGAGAATAGGGATCTTAGGGTAGTTACAAGCTAGGAAGTTTATTTTAGGTATGTTCCTAGAGGCCCATGACTTTAGTAATATTTTCTTGAGCTTGATAGAAGATGGACAGGTTTTGAACAACATTAAGATGGCAAGTCACAAAACAAACACAACCACAGACAGAGCTAATCTCTCACTGTTTCTAAATTGCCACTGTCCACACAAAAGCTTGACTGGAGAGGACTATTTTTATCACTTGACTCAGTTTTCTTTTTTATTATTACTTTTTCTTTATTGGGGGATTAATGTTTTACATTCATTGGCAGAAAATAAAATAGATTGTATATTCATAGCATTTCTCATTTTTCCACACAACAATACAACCCCCACTAGGTCCTCTGCCATCCTGTTCCAGGACCTGAAACCCCCCCCCCCCCCCCGACTCCCAACTGAGTTTTCTTAGACATTTACAAAGCGAAACTCTTAGGCTCCCATTGTTTTATTATGGAGTGGGTAGAGAGGGAGGAGAGGGCCTGGTATTATGTAGCATATCTTTCTAATTTGAACCAGTTTTTCTTCTTGTCACATTAACCCTTCAGCAAATTTCAGTTTAGACCTTGGTTAAAAAATTGGTGGCAAGGCTGAGATAAGTTTGTGTTTCTCTAGCTTCATAGTTGCACCTGACTAGAAAGCAGGTCAGATATGAGGGAAAAAATGAGAACCACAGAGCTGATTAGAAGTAAGACTAGATCCATATGCCAGTCTTAACGGTTCAGTTTCTATGCTTTTCTAAAAATAACAGTGACCAGGTCAACAAAATAGCTTGCTTGAGTAGTGTGCGGTTTTACTCTGGGTTTGAGACCAGCCCCCACCATATTAAAGGAAGCTCCAGTGCTCTGGTCTCTTTTACTTTCTCTGCCACTCTGTCTCATCTGAAAAATAAACATTATAAAATAGTTTTTAAATATTTTAGAATCAGGGCTGGAAAAATATGTGCAAGAACCTAGGTTCAAGCCCCAGGCACGACATCTGAGTACCATGCTGTGGAGAAGCATCAGGAGCAGTGGAGTAATACCACAATGTCTCTCCTTTTTTCTCTTTCCTTTCCTCTCTTCCCCTATTTCTCTTTCTCTGAGATTAGGGTGGGATTAGTCATCTGAGGTAAAGAACAAACACCTCATCACAGACCCCTACAAGCGTCATCCCGGCTTTGACCTAGCACGTTATGATTGGGCCCTCCTCAATCGCTATCGAACAGGCCATGGCCGGTGCGCCGCTATGTTCCATCGCTGGGGAGCCAGAGACGACCCGAACTGCCCCTGCGGCTACAGACAGACTATGACCCACATGGTCAACGACTGCCACCTCTCCAGATTCAAAGGAGGTCTCAAAACTTTACATCAGGCTCAACCTGACGCTATTGACTGGCTACAGAAGAAGGGCAAACGCTAGAAGAAGAAGGGTGGGAGAGGGAAGAAATAGTCCATTGGGAGAAGTGGAATCATGTAAATGGCAAGCCTGGCAAGCAGCAAAAAAGTAAGAGTTAAGATTATGTTTTAATCAAGAGAAAATTCCAGCTTTCTCACTTAAAAGTGAGATGTGTTTTTTTTTTCTTAAAAAAAATCCTTTTGAGTTTGCCTTTGCTAAAACCAGGAAAGTAGAGTTATAAAATTTGTTTTTTTTTTAAAAAAGTGGGGTAGTCGAGCAGTAGCACAGCAGGTTAAGCGCATGTGGCACAAAGTGTAAGGACTGGAATAAGGATCCCGGTTCGAGCCCCTGGCTCCCCACCTGCAGGGGAGGTGCTTCACAAGCAGTGAAGCAGGTCTGCAGGTGTCTATCTTTCTCTCCTCCTCTCTGTCTTCCCCTCCTCTCTCCATTTCTCTCTGTCCTATCCAACAATGACTACATCAGTAATAACTACAACAATAAAACAACAAGGGCAACAAAAGGGAATAAATAAATAAACATTTTTTAAATGCTGGAGTTATGTCACAGTAGTTAAATAGAGCAACAGACTTGAAGACATGAGGTCCTGAGTTCAGTTCTCACAGTCCCATGTACCAGAGTGATGCTCTGATTCTCTCCCTATATATCTCCTCCTCTTAATCCTTCTCATGAGTAATTAAATACATCTAAAAAGAGTTCTCTATAAAAGTGTGTTTGCAACTTAAAAATGTTTGCTTTGAGCATAATTAAAACATTTACATTTAAAGTGTACATTTTAATGGATTAGTGTTTCATGCTTTTCAAAAATTTCAACTCCCTTAATGATCTGGAAAAGGAAAAACATCACCACTGTTAAACACCCCAAAACTGTCTGTCTGGACACATATTTCCTTTTGCCTCAGGCAGCAGCATGGTTGATAATGTGTATCTGTTACTTAGGAATGTTTCAGTGGACATTGCATAACATGTCTGTCAGAGGCCAAGCTGGAATTTTCCATAAGCGGGGCTTCCAGGCAGACACTTCACCCACATAAGGGGCTCGCTCTAGCTCATGGTTCTGTGTTAGCAGGACACCTCAGACTTTTCAGTCCCATGTGCATCTATTTTCCCAGTGGGCTGGCAGGAAAGAGTGAGGCATCTGGCTCATTCATCCATTGTTCATATGTGGGCTCCCCTGACCTGTTACTTTAACTTCTTTATTTCTTTTTAAATTTTTATTTATTTATTTATTTATTGGTATTACCAGAGCACTGCTCAGCTCTGAACTATGGTGGTGCTGGAGATTGAATCTGAGATCTTTGTTGCCTCAGTTATGAAAGGCTTTTTTTTTCTTTTTTCTTTCTTTTTTTTTTTCAATTTTTATGTAAATTTATTTAAACCATGAAATGTATCTTTTTCTTCTTCTTTTTTTTCTTTTTTATTTAAGAAAGGATTAATTAAAAAAACCATAGAGTATGAGGGGTACAACTCCACACAATTCCCACCACCCAATCTCCATATCCCACCCCCTCCCCTGATAGCTTTCCCATTCTCTATCCCTCTGGGAGCATGGACTCAGGGTCATTGTGGGTTGCAGAAGGTAGAAGGTCTGGCTTCTGTAATTGCTTCCCCGCTGAACATGAGCGTTGACTGGTCGGTCCATACTCCCAGTCTGCCTCTCTCTTTCCCTAGTAGGGTGGGTCTCTGGGGAAGCAGAGCTCCAGGACACATTGGTGGGGTCTTCAATCCAGGGAAGCCTGGCCGGCATCCTGATGACATCTGGAACCTGATGACTGAAAAGAGAGTTAACATACGAAGCCAAAAAATTTGTTGAGCAATCATGGACCCAAAGCTTGGAATAGTGGAGAGGAAGTGTTAGGGGGGTACTCACTGCAAACTCTAGTGTACTTCTGCTTTCAGGTATATAGTTTGTAGTAGTTTACAGATATGTGTGAACATAGGCTCTCTCTCACAGAAACTGGTGTATATCTAGGTTTTGGGACTTTGTTAGAAAGTGAACCACCTGAGATGGAATTAGAGTATACTATGAAAGGAAAGGTCTCACCCGAGTAATGAAGCTGAAGGGTTGTCATTCCACACGTGAAGTCTCTGGACACAGTCTGAAGTGAAGCATGTTGAGGTGGCAGTCGTTGCGTTGGTTAGCTTGTGATCGGCAGATGCAATATTATTTGATATGGATTGGGAGAGGCATACGGGAAAGTGGGCCCTATCCAAGGGA
Source organism: Erinaceus europaeus (assembly GCF_950295315.1). Lineage (NCBI taxonomy): Eukaryota > Metazoa > Chordata > Mammalia > Eulipotyphla > Erinaceidae > Erinaceus > Erinaceus europaeus. Next base: position 144,906,663 of record NC_080164.1, read on the forward strand.
TCCAGGACTGGGGGAAGTAGGGGCTCTATAGTGGAGATGTGAGGTTCCTGCTGTCTTAGGGTTCAAAAAGACAATCGATAGTTAATGTTATCATCACATTATTTGGTAATTGGGTTAACTTTGAAAAGTCCTTTTGTTAAGGTTTGCTGTATAGTACCCACTATCTTGTATATAGCTGTGCTATTGGTTGCTTCTGATCTACTTGGTCTAGGCTTTTGAGAGAGTCTGCATATCAATTACACAGCCTATATATTAAAAAGATTCAGTTTGTGTTTTGAAAAACTTCGAGACATACAATTAATTTTCCCCCTCTCATATTAATTAACTAGTGATTTATATGACTACATTTTCTAGGAGTGTACATAAACACCATTCCCACCACCAAAAGACTGTGACCCATCCCTCCCACCCACTACCACCCCCCACTGGCCCAGGAAGCTGCATGTCTATCCCTCACGACAGGGTTTTTACTTTGGTGCCCTACTTACAATTTGGTCAGGTCCTGCTTTTAGTTTCCCTTTCAGATCTTCTTACTCAACTTCTGTTGATGAGTGGGATCATCCCATACTCATCTTTATCTTTCTGACTTAGCTCACTTAACATAATTCCTTCTAGCTCTGTCCAAGATGGGTCAGCAAAAGTGGGTTCATTGTTCTTGATAGCTGCATAGTATTCCATTGTGTATATATACCACAGCTTTCTCAGCCACTCATCTGTTGTTGTGCACCTGGGTTGCTTCCAGGTTTTAGCTATTATGAATTGTGCTGCTATGAACATAGGAGTACACACCTCTTTTTGGTTGGGTGTTATGGAGTCCTTGGGGTATAACCCCAGGAGAGGAATTACTGGATCATATGGAAGGTCCATGTCTAGCCTTCTGAGAGTTTTCCAGGCTGCTCTCCACAGAGGCTGTACCAATTTACATTCCCACCAGCAATGTAAAAGGGTTCCTCTGTCCCCACAACCTCTCCAGCATTTGTTGCTGCTGTCCTTTTTGATGTATGCCATTCTTACAGGAGTGAGGTGGTATCTTAGTGTTGTCTTAATTTGCATTTCTCTGACAATCAGTGACCTAGAGCAGTTTTTCATATGTTTTTTAGCCTTTTGGATCTCCTCTGTAGTGAATGTTTTGTTCATATCCTCTGCCCATTTTTGGATGGGGTCATTTGCTTTTTTGGTGCTAAGTTTGCTGAGCTCTTTATATATTTTGGTGATTAGTTTCTTGTCTGATGTATGGCATGTGAAGATCTTCTCCCATTCTGTGAGGGGTCTCTTTGTTTGTGTGATAGTTTCTTTGGATGTGCAGAAGCTTTTCAACTTGATGTAGTCCCATTGGTTTGTTTCTGCTTTAGTCTTCCTTGCAATTGGGTTTGATTCATCAAAGATGTCCTTGAGGTGTAGGTGGGAAACTGTTTTACCAATGTTTTCCTCTAAGTATTTGATTGTTTCTGGTCTGACATCTAGGTCTTTGATCCATTTGGAGTTGATTTTTGTTTCTGGTGAGATAAAGTGGTTCAGTTTCATTCTTCTGCATGTTGCAACCCAGTTTTCCCAGCACCATTTACTGAAGAGAGCCTCCTTTTTCCATTTAATCCTTTGGGCCCCCTTATCAAAGATTAGATGTCCATAGGTGTGGGGATTTATTTCTGGGCTTTCAATTCTGTTCCACTGGTCTGTGTGCCTATTTTTGTTCCAGTACCATGCTGTTTTGATGATGATGGCTTTATAATATAGTTTAAGGTCTGGGAGTGTGATGCCCCCATTTCTGTTTCTTTTCCTCAAGATGGTTTTGGCAATTCTAGGTGTTTTCAGGTTCCAGATAAATGATTGTAGTGTTTGTTCTATTCTCTTAAAGAAGCTTGGTGGAACTTTAATGGGTATTGCATTAAATTTGTATATGGCTGTGGGGAGAATATTCATTTTGATGATATTTATTCTTCCAATCCATGAGCATGGGATATCTTTCCATTTCTTGGTATCAGTTTCTATTTCCTTGAGTAGTGACTCATAGTTTTCAGCATACAAGTCTTTCACTTCTTTGGTCAACTTTATTCCTAGGTATTTGATTGATTTTGCTGAAACTGTAAATGGGAGTGATTTCTGGATGTCTTCTTCTTCAGATTTAGTGTTTGCATAAAGAAATGCCACTGATTTTTGTACATTGATTTTGTAGCCTGATACCTTGCTCTATTGCCTAATAACTTCCAGTGGTTTTCTGCTGGATTCTTTAGGTTTTTCTATGTATACTATCATATCATCTGCAAATAGAGCTTGACTTCTTCCCTTCCAATCTGTATTCCTTTGATTTCCTTCTCTTGCCTGATTGCTATGGCAAGAAGTTCCAATACTATGTTGAAAAGTAATGGTGACAGTGGACAGCCCTGTCCAGTCCCCGATCTGAGGGGGAATGCTTTCAGCTTCTGTCCATTGAGTATGATGTTGGCTGTAGGTGTGCTATATATAGAATCCACTATCTTGAGGAATTTCCCATCTATTCCCATTTTTTGTAGAGTTTTGAGCATGAATGGGTGTTGGGTTTTGTCAAAGGCTTTCTCTGCATCTATTGAGATAATCATGTGGGTTTTGGCTTTGCTTTTATTGATGTGGTGAATGACATTGATTGACTTACGGATGTTGAACCAGCCTTGCATTCCTGGGATGAATCCCACTTGGTCGTGATGAACAATCTTTTTGATATGTTGCTGTATCTGGTTGGCCAAGATCTTGTTTAATATTTTGGCATATCTATGTTCATCAGAGATATTGGTCTGTAGTTTTCCTTTTTTGTTCTGTCCCTATCAGCTTTTGGTATCAGGGTGATGTTGGCTTCATAGAAGGTGGAAGGGAGTATTCCTGTTTCTTCAATCTTATGGAAAAGCTTAAGAAGTATGGGTACTAACTGTTTCCTGAAAGTTTTGTAGAATACATTTGTGAAGCCATCTGGTCCAGGACTTTTGTTGTTGGGAAGATTCTTAATTCTTCTATTTTTTCTTTTTTTTTTCTTTATTGTTGTTGGAGTTGTTGTTATTGTTACTGTTGTCGTTGTTAGATAGGACAGAGAGAAATGGAGAGAGGAGGGGAGAGAAAGATAGACACCTGCAGGTCTGCTTCACCACCTGTGAAGTGACTCCCCTGCAAGTGGGGAGCCGGGGGCTCGAACCTGGATCCTTACACTAGTCCTTGCTCTTTGTGCCACGTGCACTGAACCACTGCGCTACCACCCGACTCCCTTCTTTTTATTTTTTAAATTAGTGATTTAATACTGATTTACAAAATTATAAGATAACAGTGGTATAACTCCACACTGTTCCCACCACCAGAGTTCTGGATATGCAATTTCTCCACTGTAAGCCACAGCAGTTCTCCCAAGGTTACAGATAATAGTTAACTATTATTTCTGCAGCTATCTGTCTATATTTGTGTACATTTGACCCCCCTTTTTTAAGGATCCATCTTTTCCTTTCCAAGTCACACATACAACTATTAGTACATCCAAATGCCCCCCCCCCTTTTTTTTCCTCCTCTCTCTCTAGTTCCTGATGAAATTAGAGCCCTCTGGTCATCTCTCCCCTATTATTTCTCCCCCAGTGGGAGTATGGATCAAAATTATTTTTGCGGTGCATAAAGCTTTCTGCATAACCAGCAAGCTATCTCCCCAGCCCCAATTCTTATCATTTCGTTTTCGATATAATTCTATTGGTGATTTAATGATGATTAACAAGATAGTACGATAATTTTTTCATTTCTTAATGAATACATCTATTTCTGGTTAAGTCATTTGTTTCAGTGGCCTTTGCTTTTGTGTAATTTCTTATATGAGAACATTTGAGAGTAAAGATTTATCAAAATATAGGAATGTTTACAAACACAGGGGAGAGCCCAGATTCCCCAAATACCAATGTTGTCTGTGTCCAGTTATACACTCTGGATTCCAAAATCACTGTGTAGCCACTGACTTTCTTCTGTTTATGTAAATCCACCTAATGCCACTAAATATCTTAGTGTTTTCTAAACTGTGTTCATAGCTCTTGTTTTTGCTTTCAAAAGTCTTTACTTTTCTACTTAAGAAATCACTCCTCTTCTCCTATCTGTGGCCAAGAATTACTAATAACTTCCTCCAGGCCTCAGGGCAGACTCCTACGCAGTTCACCCAAGAACAGCTCTCCTGCCCTTGCTGCCCAAAGGAAGAGCAATCTTAGAGTCTGGGAGCATTTACTTTACTCTCTTCTGTCATTTGGGGTCCACCTATCCAAACATTATAAGAGAGATACTGATAAATTGAGGAACTTGCTGAGGAGAGTGGTCAGGATTGTGGAATATGGAAGAGTAAAGAATTGCCAGATGAAATGAGAGCTACTGAGCCTAGTGGGGAAGGGACATGAGTCTCTGTCTTCAAATATTCAAGGGCCTCAGGAGTCAGACATATTCCAAATAGTTGCTGCAATAACACTGACATCTGTGGAGAGAGGGTCAAACTTTTGTTCAACATATGAACTTTCTTTCTCTAGTAGTTACAACTGTCCCAAGGTAGGAATATCTATTTTATTTTATTATTTTTATTTATTTATTTTTGCCTCTAGCCTCTGGGATTCAGAGCTGGCCCTACAAATCCATTGCTTCTGGTGGCCCTTTATTTATTTATTTATTTTTCTTTCTTTTCATTCAATAGGAAAGAGAGAAATTGAGAGGGGAGAGGGAGATAGATAGAGGGGGAGAAAGACACCTGCAGACCTGCTTCACTGCTCCTGAAGTGTCCCTGCTACAGGTGGGGAGCAGGGGCTTGGACCCAGACCCTTGCAGTTATCCTTGTGCACTGCTATATGCACTTGACCAGGTGCGCCACTGTCTAGCCCCTGGAGGGTCTATGTTATAGAGTAATAAAAGTCTGTTTCAACTAAGGGCCATCTCTCAAGGCTTCTTTTCAACCAGAAGTGTCTCTGGCTACTGTGTTAGTTAGTAGGAGACACATAGATATTTAGTGTAAGAATGGGTTCTTTTCAGATTTTTTTTTGTTGTTACTGTTTTGCTTTTTTTTTTTTTTTAATATAGAGACGTTTGGGGAGGGAGGAAGGTGCAGAGAGACCACAGCACCGAAGCTTCTTTCAGTTGATGGGTGTCAGGCTCAAGCCTGTGTCGCACACAGGGCAAAGTAGCACACTATCCTAGTTATCTATCTCACTGTCTCTGACTTTTCTTTGCTGTTTTGTTTTGTTTTTGTTTGCGTCACTAGAACTTTGCTGCTCTAAGCCAGTGTTTTCAGATAGACAGAGACAGAGAAAAGGGGGAAAAGTAAAGGACACTATAGCACTGAGGCTTCCCCCAGAGTGGTGAAGGCCAAGCTTGAACCTGGGTCATGTGCATGGCAGACCAGATGCCTTCTCCAAGACCAGGAGCCACCCAAGAACAGATTCTTTGTAATAGCATGAAGTTTTGTTACTATTGTTGAACAGCTGTGACTTGTGAAGGTATTCTGGAGATACATTACGATCAGACCTAGTCCTTCTTGTGTGAAGAGAATGTAAAATTGTCAATGTAATATGCCCAGTGGCATGTCTATCCATCGCCTTTCTAGCAGGGTATATTGTTTATTCCGGGGGTTACATCAGATGACCACCTTATAGAAAGCCAGTCTGCATCTATAGTAGAACTAGACCAGGAAGTTGGCTCAGTGATCGTGTGTGTGTGTGTGTGTGTGTGTGTGTGTGTGTGTGTGTGTGTTATGTACTGAGGGCCTTGGTTTGGCCCCAAGCTTCACATGAAAGCACCACAACTAACATTAGTGGAACTCCATAGACTGTGGAGCAGTGCTTTGGCCTTTTTCTCTCTCACATAATAAATAGAAGGGCTGAGGAGGTGAATCAGTGGAGAGTGTGTGTGAGGCCCTGCATTGATTCTGGTCTGGCACTGCACTTAAAAAAGAGAGAGTTTGCAGAACAATCACATAGCAGGGCCCAGTTATTTTAGTGGGTTGTCTCATACAGACATTTTCTTACTTTTAAATAAGTTATATGCCAAAGGCCGATTTTAAGTTACCGCACAACCTCTCAACACCCTCTTGGTTGCAGACAGCTCTGACTCACTTTTGCTCTAGAATGTATCTCTGTTGTTCAGCATGGAAACTCAGCATTTGAAAGTTATGCAGAATGTTCAAGTCTCAGGAAAGACAATACACTGGTGAATAAGGAAGCAGCAATTAAAGACAAAACGAAGTAGAGATTTTTATTTTCCTGGTGCTATCCTGGTGGATTGCATGTATGTCAGTTTAGGCTACTATTCTCACTCAAGTCAAAGGAGAAGGAGAAAAAGTGGTTCCTATGTCTGGGTGTAAGGTTTCCATCCCCACCCCACATGCTTTCCCAAGGAGAGGATCTACTTCCCTGCTCTTTCTCACCCCAAACTGCGATAATCCACATTACAGCTCTCTCTTCTTCTCTAGGCCAGAGCCAGAGCCAGAGCCAGAGCCAGAGCCAGAGCCAGAGCCAGAGCCAGAGGGATGGCCTCTGAGTAAAACAAATGGGTTTATAGATGACAGGTCTTCTCACTCACTTTGAGGGAAGAACATGATTAACTTTTCTAATCTTAATGATTTTTTGTAATTTCATCTCAGGTCAAGGCAAGGCATATAAAATGTCTAAAAACATGATATGTTATACATGTTTATAAGATAAACTGGAAGTAAGAAACGTCAAGGAGGTATTTCTGAAAGTCTACCTAGCTCTTGTTTTAGAGCCAAAACTGCTTGTTTGGCCAATTCTCTGTAATCTATTTCATATAGGTTTTATTTAGTCTAAAGCAATGTTGGAAACTATACACAGCAGTATTTATATTAATATTACATTATGAGAGTTTGACTGATTCATATGGGCAAGTGCCAGGGAATTCAAACTACTCTAAGAAATAAAGAAAAGGAAAGAGAGAGAGAGAGAGAGAGAGAGAGAACAAAGACAGGGAAAAAGTCAAAAAGTGAGAGCAAAGAAGGAAGGAAAGAGGAGCCAGGTGGTGGCACACCTGGTTGAGCGCACATGTTACTATGGGCAAGGACCCAGGTTTGAGCCCCCGGTTCCCACCTGCAGGGGGAAAGCTTTGCAAATGGTGAAGCAGTGTTGCAGGTGTCTCTCTGTCTCTCTTCCTCTCTATCATCCTTCCCTCTCTACTTCTGACTGTCTCTATCTAATAAATAAATAAATAAAGATAATAAAAAAATTTTTTAAAAGAAGGAAGGAAAGAAGGAAAAAGGGAGGAAGGAAGAAGGGAGGAAAGAGAAAGAATTAGAATTGAACTTAAAATTTACCACTTTTTGACATTTGATCAACCAAGTGAGTCATCAAGGTGAAATATTCCAGTACATTTATGGCAGAAAAATATTTAATTTTTTTACATTATTCATTATCTTTATTTATTTGACAGAGTCAGTCAGAAATTGAGAGAAAAAGAGGAGATACAGAGGAGGAGAGAGAGACAGAAAGAGACCTGCAGTGCTGCTTCACCACTTGCAAAGCTTTCCCTCTGCAGGTGGGGACCAGGAGCACGAACCTGGGTCCTTGAGCACTGTAATACATGCGTTCAACCAGGTGTGCCACCACCCAGCCCCACAATATTTGATTTGTTAATAGAAAATCTACCAACCAATCATTGAAAAGGTTATAGGCAAGAGGAAAAATAGCCAGTGTATAATGGATCTAACACAGAAAGCCTGGTGTTTAAACCTCAAATCTAAACCTTTGTCCCTAATTACTCAACAATATGGCAGTCATTATGTCTGTCTCTCACTTGTCAATGAGATTAAAAACATCTTTTATCAAAAAATGGAAACAAAATTTGCCACATTTGCTTGTCCAATTCCATTCACCCGGTCTCTGAAATTTTAGCACTCAGGACAATCAAAAAGTCTTTATATTCAGAGGGGCTGGGGAAAAACTAATACGTAATGGGGCCTTAAAGACTTAAAATCTTCTAATTTCTTAGGACTTTTAAATCTCGTTAGTTACATTATTTGACTTTGACCAATCATAATCAAGGACGTTTCTGAGGGGCGAAATAGCAAAACAATTTAGGACCAGATACTGTAGTCATATTCCCTTCCAGGTTTGATTCGTGTGTGTGTGTGTGTGTGTGTGTGTGTGTGTGTGTGGTTGTGTGTGTGTGTTTGTGTTGTGTGTGTGTGTGTGTGTGTGTGTGTGTGTTGTCAATAAAATTACTTACACACCACAATTCAGCTTTTTTCTCTGTTAAATTAAAAAAAGAGAATTCTGTGGGTTTATGAGGATTAGGCAACAAAATATGTGCTGAACTGCTAATAAAATCTGTAACACATGATAAATGCTCAAAATACTATTGGATAACAAAGATGAAAGGGTCTTCTGAAATGCTAGTCACCCCAAACAAAATATTTCTACTTCATTTTTGGGGAGCGTGAAATCATCGAACTCTTGGTTTTGAAAGGAACTCTACAATCTCTAGCCCGGCAACTGAGTCCCACACAGCCCCCTGAAAAGTCAAGACTTTTCACACAGTATCATGAGAAATCTGCATGTTTCAAAGAAATAAAAGTGATATTGAGGCTGGGTGGGCTGCAGAAGTAGTGCAGGAGTCCATCATCCTTCCCTCCCCAGAAGTCTCTTATATATCTATGCCTTCCAGAGTCCAGTTTATTTTTTCCATTTTTTATTTGTGACTAACAGTTATGAATTATGATCAGGGGACCAGGGCTGAGTGCTGGCTCTGTGACTGGTGAGCCTGGGCCCACCACTTTGCCTTCTTACATCTGTTTCACCATTTCTCTCAGCAGTAGGTGGTAACTTTCCTTTAGCTGCTCTGTGTTGGTGTGGTAAAAAATTGTTTGGGAAGGAGTCAAGAAATGTCTAGAGTGATTCATCTACTAATAAATCAACTGGATTGGTGATTTATAAAATTCATTATCAGGTTAAGACAAGAGAGAATAGTTACTACTCCAAAGGCTGCCCCTTGTCTTTCTTCTTCACAGAATGCTCAGCTAAATCATCTGAGAAGAAACAAGAGTTAGAATGTTTTATTTTTACTATGATGAGAGCACTGTTTTTACCCGTATGCACTTAATTAAATAATTAATTCAGCTTATTGTTTAGTGGTTAAGTGGGCTCTGGAGTCATACTACCTGGTTCAAATCTCACCACTGCTGTGAATCAATCATTTAAACCTCTGTTTCCATAACTGCAAAATGGAAATAAGAGTCTTGTTTTAAGAATTAAATGTGGGAGAAGGAAGAATTAAATGTGCAATGATACATAAAATGCTTAGATTTATGTCTAGCATATAGTAAGTGCTATATTTAACATATGCCAAGCTAAAAACTTTGGCTACTACTTTTATATGTATGTCTTGCTGAGTTTATTTTGTCTCCCATGTCAATTGACTTGGAAACAGAAAGCTGTAATTCTTAGATGGAACACTCAATTGTGTGTGTGTGTGTGTGTGTGTGTGTGTGTGTGTGTGTGTGTGTGTGTGTGTATAAAGCATATATACTCAAACCAGTTGAATACTAATACACTGTTTCTTTTCCTTTAGTATATGAGGCCAAATAATGGAGTTTTTCAATATGCCTCATCAACCTCTAGAAAGTCTCTTGAATAATCAAGGGAATATTTTTTGAGCACCAATTCTGAGCTTGCTAGTGAGTTGGTTTTAAAGGTTATACCCCTGCTGTTGCTGTTGTTGTTGTTGTTGTTGTTGTTGTTGCTGTTTTCATTGTCATCAGAGTTATGGCTGGGGCTCTGAGCCTGCATCATAATTCCTCAACTCCTAGCAGATGCTTTTCTTTTTAAAGATAGAGTGTGAGAGTGGTGGTGGTGGTGGGGGGGTGTATAAAGAAGGAAGGAGAGACACTGTAACACCTTTCCCGCTGGTAAATCTTCCCCGGTGCGGGTGCTTTCCTGGTGGTGATCATGGACTGGAACCCAGGTTCTAGAACACAGCAAATTGTGCATTCTGTTTGGGGAACCATCTCCCCACATACAAAAAGATTTCAAAAAATATTTATTTTCATGAGAAATTAGAGCACTGCTCAGCTTTGCTTATGATGGTACTGGAGATTGAACCGAGGATCTCTGGAGTCATGGACATACAAGTGGAGTTTGCTAACACTCAAATCTCTGGTCTTATAGTATCCCAGCCTAGAGGCAGGTGAGCAGGGACATGAGTAATTGGAAGTCAATCAATTAAACCTGAAGACTAACAAAGACTATACAAAATAGATTAAAGCCTGTGGATGAATGCTTGGGACCATAGGAATCCCACACTCAACTCCCACTGAACTTTCTTCTTCTCTACAAGTAAATGAAAAGTCTTAACCTTGACACAAGATGATAAAGACATCTGAATACCCCAAGAGAAAATTGTCCACATTTGGAAATAGCATTAACTGCACCCGTTTCTTTTCCAATTAAAGTCCAGAGTTGTTTGTACAAACATAGCCTTATCACAAAAAGAAAATACATTGACTTCAAACTTTTATTGGGTCTGCTTCATGTTTACATTTCTGTACTGTGCTTTATATGTCTGGAAGAACACAGCTCAAGAGATTAAAATAAAATGGTTTAATTGTGAAGGCATTTAAAATCATAGTATTCTATCATAGTTAGCATTACAGGATGTCAAGAAGGCTAAGGTAAAGGGTACAGGAGGAGGTAAATGTGTTTTCTTGTCACATTTCACCAGAAACCTAGGCAGTTGCTGCTTGTCCTTACAACTGAGAGAAGGTACTGGAACTACACAGGGAAAATGCTTTAAGCAGCATTAAGAACAGTTGAAAAATAAACATAAAAATGGAGAGGGGCCACCCAAAAAGTTTAAAATCTACTCGGGGGGGTAGTTCATATATTGTGAGCTAAAGCTCCAAATATTCTTAAGTTTTGTATTTTGGTTCCATGATTTTTTTTTCCATCTCTGCACCAGAAAGTGATAGGACTGTAGGTTATAACTCTGGTGGTAGCACTGAAAAAAAAATCATATTAGCGGTCTCTTTTACATGAAATGCTATAGTTGTTCTTTTCTTTCTTTATATAGTTGTTCTTTCTTTCTTTCTTTGTATTTTTCTTTCTTTCTTTTCTTTTAACCAGAGCACTGTGCACTCTGGCTTATGGTCATGCAAGGGATTGAACCTGGGACATTGGAGTCTCAGGCATGATGGTCTATTTGCATAACCACTAGGCTATCTAGCCCTGCCTGAAATGCCATAGTTGAAAGAGATTTTTTTAGATTTTATTTATTTATTTATTTATGGTATAGATAGAAGGAGAGAAATAACCAGAGCATCATCCTGGTGCATGTACTGCCAGGGACTGATCTCGGGACCTCGTGCTAGAAAATTCAATACTTTGTCCACTGCATCACCAGATTTTTGGTTTGTAAACTGGACTGCCTTACACCTGTGAGAATAGCTTACATGAACAAAACAGGAAATGACAGGTGTTGGACAGGTTGTAGGGAAAAAGGGACTCTGCTACTCTACTGGTGGGAACGCAAACTGGCACAATCCCTTTGGAAGACTGTATACAGAGTCCTTATACAAATAAAAATGGAGTTACTTTATGATCCAGCAATGTCACTCACAGACATTTATCCAAAAGACATGCAGACACTAACTTGAAGGGGAGTATGCAGCCCTATATTCATAGCTGCATTATTCACAATTGCCAAAGAGTGGAAGCAGCCTAAATACTCATGGAGTGATGACTGATTAAAGAAGTTATGGGATATATACTCCATGAAATGCTATTCTGCAATAAAAAAAAATGGTATTGTGTCCTATGGGCCAAAATGGATGGAATTGGGGGTGATTATGCATATCAAAATAAGTGAAAAGATGGAAGACAACTGTCAGATGGTTTCACTCATATGTAGAATCTAGAGATCTGATTTACAGCAACTTGCAAACAACAACAACAAAAACCCAAAATAAGAAGGGAAAAACCAACAACAGAAACAGTATCTAAGACCATGAGAACCATGGTGGTTATCTTAAGGAGGTGGGAGGACTGGAGTGGAGGGGCACAGAACTTAGGTGGTGGGTACAGTGTGAGACTATACTCTGTAATATTATAATCTTGTAATATTTAGTTTGTTAAGATATCATTTTAACATTTTAAAGCCACTCTTTATTTGTGATTAATAGAGTTTACAAGATTGTAAGATTACAGAGTACTGTTCACATTGTACCCACCACCAAAGTTCTGTGCCCTGCCCCCCACCCGCTGAATGATCACCACCATAGTCTTAGAGACAATTTGTTTACTTCTGGGATTTGTGTTTGGTTTGGTTTGGGTTGTTTTGCTTTTTTTTTCTTTTGCAAGTTCATCTATTTTTAGAAAACATAGAAATTATCCATGAGGGGAGTCGGGCAGTAGCACAGTGGGTTAAGCGCAGGTGGTACAAAGCGCAAGGACTGGTTAGGATCCTAGTTCGAGCCCCCGGCTCCCCACTTGCAGGGGAGTCGCTTCACAGGCGGTGAAGCAGGTCTGCAGGTGTCTCTCTGTCTCTCTTCCTTCCTTTCTGTCTCCCCCTTCTCTCTCAATTTCTCTCTGTCTCTAATAACAAATAAGTAAATAAAAAAAGAAATTATCCATGAAAGTACAGTTTTAAGTTTATGTGTTTTGTTTTTTAACATAAGATATAGAGGAAGAGAAACATAGAACTAGAGCATCACTCTGACACATGGGATGCTGGGACCTTATGTGTCCAAGTTCACTGTGCCACCTGCTGGGCTCTACAAACTTTTTTTTTTTGCCTCCAGGGTTATTGCTGGGGCTTGGTGCCTACACTGGGAATCCACTGCTCCTGGAGGCCAGTTTTCCCATTTTGTTGCTACCCTTGTTGTCGTTATTATTATTGTTGTCATTGCTGTTGTTAGATAGGACAGAGAGAAATCAAGAGAGGAGGGGGAGACAGAGAAGGGGAGAGAAAGATAGATACCTGCACACCTGCTTCACAGCCGGTGAAGCGACCCCCCTGAGGGTGGGGAGCCAGGGGCTCGAACCCGGATCCTTCTGTTGGTCCTTGCACTTCGGGCCATGTGTGCTTAACCCGCTGAGCTACCGCCCAACTTCCTGTACAAAATATCTTTGGGGGGGGCAGGTGGTGGTGCGCCAGGTTGAGCATACATGCTGCAAATATTTTTATTTTTCTTCTTTTTTTTTCCCTAGGAGGGGATAGGATTCTTTTTTCTAGTTTTTTTTTTTTTTTAGAAAAGCCGGTGTACCACCGCCTGCCCCTTTTTTTCTAATTTTTATCACTAAATTATAATATATCAGAGGTATGATTTAGGGGTGTGTGTGTATGTGTGTGTTTGTAACTCACCACAACCCCCACCAGAGTTGTTTTTTGTTTTGTTTTGTTTTGTTTTGCCTCCAGGGTTATTGCTGGGGTTCAGTGCCTGCACTCTGAGTTCACTGTTCCTAGAGGCTACTTTTCCCCCTTTGTTGCCCTTGTTGTTTATCGTTGTTGTTGTTATTGTTATTACCAAAGTTGCTTTTAATCTTCATGTCTTGTAATGAAGACCCAAGTGTACTCTTGTATTCTCCACTTAGGTTTGTGGATGGCCGCTCAGAGCTCGTGACTGCCGTGAAGGAAGCATTGCATCTCTAGTTTGCCATCACACACTCTTCCCTGTGCACCATGAGCCAGCCAGAGGCCGCGGAGGACCCTGAGCCCAGCCCCACAGCCCTGTGCACTGTGTGCGGTCAGGCCCACTCCCTCGAGGAGAACCACGTTTACAGCTACACAGAGGATGTGGATGATGACCTCGTTTGCCACATCTGCCTGCAGGCTCTGCTCGACCCAATAGACACTCCCTGTGGCCACACCTACTGCGCTCTCTGCCTCACCAACTTCCTGCTGGAGAAGGACTTCTGCCCTGTGGACCGCCAGCCCGTGGTCCTGCAGCGCTGCAAAAGGTCCAATATCCTGGTCAACAAACTCCTCAATAAGCTGCTGGTCACCTGCCCCTTCACTGAGCACTGTGACGCAGTACTGCAGCGAGGCGACCTCCAGCAGCACTTTCAAACCAGGTAGGCGTCCTGGACTGGGCCTCCCCCATGTCCAGAGGGCTTCCCTAGATACCTGGCCCCTCTGTCTTTGCAATTTAATGAAAGTACCCATTCAAAATAAATGCGGGGCCGACTGGTGGCGCACCTGGTTGAGTGTATATGTTACAATGGCCAAGGACTATAGTTCGAGCCCCCAGCCCCCACCTACAGGGGAAAGCTTTGCAAGTGGTGAAGCAGTGCTGCAGGTATCTCTGTCTCTTTCCCTATCTTACCACTTCTCTCTAGATTTCTGGCTGTCTCTATGCAATAAATAAAAGAAAATAAAAGAAATGCTGGGCTAGTGAATTAGCTCACTTGGATAGCGGGCTGATTTGCCAGTCGAGCCAGGTTTGAACCGGCCCCCACAGCACTGAAGGAAGCTTTGGTGCTATTCCTTCTTTCTCTCTCTCTCTCTAAAAGAAAAGAAAAAAAAATGTTTTCAGTGTTTGTGGCTGTGGTTCATATGAGGAAAGTATTGATAAGATTGTTGATAAAGTATACATCGATGCATAGAAAATACACTTTTACACTTCCCTTCTTTTCATTATTTATTTTTATTTTATTGATTTTGAAAGAGCATCATATTATAGCACTATATAAACTCCATGTCTTCATCTTTATACATCAATCTGTACAGACCACATTAAGTAAGACAATAGTACTTCAATTCAGAGGGCCGGTAAGATGACTTACCTGTATAATGCTCCTGTTTCCCCATGCTCAGGAACCATATTTGAGCTGGGTTCCCATTGCATTGGAGGAAGTATTGGTTCTGTGATAGCTTTCCTTCTCTCCCTCTATTTCTCCTTTTTCTTTTTGAAAACGTAGGCCAGGGTGTGTGTGTGGGGGGGGATCAGGGAAATAGTATAGCGATTATGCAGAAGGCTCTCATGCCTGAGGTTCAGAGGTCCCAGGTTCAATCCCCAGCACCACCACAAGGCAGAGCTGAGCAGTCCTTTGGTAAAAATAATAAGTCGGGGCCGCGTAATAGTGCACCTGATTGAGCGCAGATGTTGCAATGTGCAATAACCCAGGTTCAAGCCCCCGCTTTCCACTTACAGGGAGAAGCTTCATGAGTGGTAAGGCAGTGCTACAGGTGTCTCTCTGATTTTTCCCCTCTGTCTTCATCTTCCCTCTTGATATCTAACTGTCTCTATCAAATAAATATAATAATAATAATACATCTCAGAGCAATGGAGCCCTGGCCACAACAACACAATAATTAAATACAACACAATAAACAAAAGTTTAGTTCTTCAGTCCTGTCATTCTTCATGTTTTTCCTCTCTCTTCCAATGAACCTTCCTCCATAATTGGTCTTATAGTCTAAAAATTTGTGTTTTATTTAGTTCATCCATTTGCTTGTTTTTCCTATGTGCCAATTGAAGTGGTACCATACAGCATTTGTCTTTCTCTATCTGACTTACAATTTCTAGGTCCATTCATGTTGCAGATGGTAAGATTTCTGACTTTTTATAGCTGAGTGGTATTCTGTTCTGTTCCATCATTTGTAATAAATGCTCCCACCCCCCAGTACTTATTTTTAATCCTTTTAAAACTCCAGTTCGGTGGCATTGATTTACATTGATTTAAATAGATTTACATTGATTTAAATAGATTTACATTGCCATGCATCCACTACTCAAGTCCAGAAATTTCTTCATCTTCCAGAACCGAGATACTGTACTCTCTGAGGACATTGAAAGAGCTTAGTAAACAGTGAACAATGAAACCACAATTATTTTGAAAAAGGAAATTTGGAAGCTGGTGTTTATCTTAGTTCCTGTCATGACAATGGCAAAAGGCAGGTGCAATTGTATTTTTCCAAAGGTCACATACCTTACGTTATGAATCTGACTTTGTTTCTTAGGACTTTCAGATTCTCTGACTTGGACATTTGTAGACAAAGCAGTGACCTGGGGGTCATGCTTTGCATGTTTTCTATACCAGTTATGCCAGTGAGCAAGGTGTTAAATCAATTGCACCTCACTCAGATTTGTGAGATGCCTCTGACACTAATATTATTGATGTTTGGAGGAGGATGGTCCTCTTCTGATTCCAGGAAGGAGGGTGTTGTGGGGTCTCTCTCCCTCTCCCTCTCCTTGTCCCTCTGCCAAAAAAAAAAAAAAAAGAAAGAAAGAAAGAAAGAAAGAAATTACTAACTTACTTACTTGCATCTGCAAAGTTTTCTGTACCATATATTATGATGATGTGCCCTGTTCTTATGCCAGCAACATAATCACAAGTTGAGGATGAGCAGGGGCCAATTTGACTGGCAGGAGGGCGTGAACCTAGCTCCCACCACAGGACTGCTGCAGAGGAGAGAGAGAGAGAGAGAGAAAGAGAAGAGAAGAGGAGAGAAGAGAAGAGAAAGGAAATGGATGCATTCTCTGTAGAGAAAATGAAATCCCAAGGGCCCGAGCGGTGATATACCTGGTTATGTGCACATATTGTAGTACGTAAAGACATACGTGGGTTCAAGCCCCTGCTCCCTACCTGCAGGGGGAAAGCTTCACAAGCTCTGTCTCTCTCCCTCTCTATCCCCCTCCCCTCTCAAATCTCTCCCTGTTCTATCACATAAAACAAAGGAACATTTAGAAAGAAAAGAAAGTGAAAACTCAGCAGCTCCTCCCCACCCCCTCATCAAGAACTCTTTTGGAGACAAGACTATCCCCAAACATAAGAGTAAGATGGTATGCAGGTCTGAGGACAAGACCAGGACAAAAATGGGCCCAAAAGAAGGGGTGGAGAGAGGAAGAGGGGTACCTATGATGTCTTAGGAGAGATAACCCAGTGCACCTCACTTGCCTCAGTGGGAACTTCATTCCTTGCCCACACAGGCTGTGTGACCCCATGCCTCGAGGAAGCTCAGGATAGAACTGGAGGAGCACTCAGCTGATAATGACACACACTTATGAACAACAATTGTGAGGAAAGGACCCAGAGCGAATAGCAAACACCTCTCAGAGTGAGTCTCGGCCTCCTTCCCAGGCTGCGTCAGCAGCTCTCTGCGGAGAGGAACCCTGCCATGGAGCCGAGGTGTTGGGCCTCAACACCTGCTCTTGCTCCTATCCACACACCAGCTTCCTAAGTAGGTTGACACCAGCATTTCCATAAATATATTGTAGATATTAGTCATCAAATGCTTTATATACACACCTCTTGCTGCCACCTCCAGGGATATTTTATTGGCATGGGTGAAGAATTTGGAGCAAATCCAAACCTGACTCCACAGTTCACTTAGTGCATAGACAACTTCCTTCTCCCTTCAGAAGGATTATTACAATCAAATATTTTCTGCCCCTGCAACCCCTGGAACCAAAGAAAGCAGTTGGTTATCAGAACCAAAAATTTCCCTTCCATTTCTCTCTTTAAATATTGTTTATTTTGGATAGAAGCAGAAAAGTTGAGAGGAAGGCAGAGATAAGAGAAGGAGATAGACAGACAGACAGACAGATGGATTGACCTGCAATGCTGCCTCACCACTTAGGAAGTTTCCCTCCATGCATGTGGGGACTGGGGGCTTGAACAGCACCTGGCCCCTTCCTTCCATTTCTCTATGCAGTCTCCAGGCGGGTGGCTACTGGTATGAGAGCATTCCCATCTGTTTACACTAGGAGATACATTTGTTTATAAATTGTGCATCTCAGTTTCCATAGTTAGTTCTCTTTTTAAGATAGAGACAGAAGGGCAGAGAGAAAGTGAAAGAAACCATAGCACTGAAGTTTCTTTTAATGCAATGGGGCTGGGGTGGGGGAGGGGCACACACATGACATTGTTCAAGTGAGCTATTTCACCAGCCCCAGTTTCAGTATTTTAAATGTAATGAGTGGGTCTGGGAGGTGGCTCAGTGGTAGAGGGTGTGCCTTCATAGCAGAAGGGCCTAAGTTTGTTTCTCAGCACCACATTGGGAACACCAGAGCTCCATGGATAGTGGAGTGGTGTCTTGGTCTGTCTGTCTGTCTCTCTCTCTCTCTCTCTCTCACCCTCTATCCTTGTATCTAAAAAATATAGAATAAAAATCTGAACCACGGCCCAAGAATCAGCTCACTTAACCTAATAGAGCACACATTTTACCATGTACAAGGGTCTGGGTTCAAGGTCCCAGACACAGCATGGCATGGTACACCACATGCTTGGCACCAAGGAGGAGCTCCATAATAGTGGGCCAGTGCTGTGGTGTCTCTACTCTCTCCAGCTCTGTTTCTTTCTAGCCAAAACTGAAAAACAAAATATCCGCCAGGAATCTGAAGTCACACAGGTGTGAGACTCCTACAGAAAGAAAGAAAGAAAGAAAGAAAGAAAGAAAGAAAGAAAGAAAGAAAGAAAGGAAGGAAGAAAAAAGCTGAGCCATGGAGATTGCCTAGTTCTATCACACATAGACAAGATCCTGGGTTTCTCTCCTGTCAACCCCCCCCCCACACACACACACACAAACACACAAAGAATATAGTGAGATTAAGAAATTCTCTTCAGAGGAGTCAGGCGGTAGTGCAGCGGGTTAAGAGCAGGTGGCACAAAGCGTAAGGACCGGTTTAAGGATCCTGATTCAAGACCCGGCTCCCCATCTGCAGGGGGATTGCTTCGCAGGCAGTGAAGCAGGTCTACAGGTGTCTGTCTTTCTCTCCCCCTCTCAGTCTTCCCCTCTCTATTTCTTTCATCCTATCCGACAACAATAATAATAACATCAGCAACAATAAACAACAAGGGCAACAAAAAGGGAAAAAAGATTAATTAAAAAATTGTAAAAAGAAAAAAGTTAAAAAAAAAAAAAAGAAATTATCTTCAAATAGGAAAGCTTCCAATGGATGGAGAGTGCTGGTGGTGAGAATTGTGTGGAACTGTGAGTCCCCCTCTTATCCAATGGACTTGTCATTCATTATTAAGTAGAATAAAAAGTATATAGTGAAATTTTAAAAAAGAAATTCTCTTCAGCTTATGGTATTTTAATGAACTTAAACTAAAAAGCTTAAGAGCGTACCGAGCATGGAGAAGTTCACTGTAGGTCTCGTAGAAAGAGCCACACACTCCCTTCCAGTGGGTTCTAGAGAGCTAACAGCTCTGGGCTCCATGGGAAACTGAACACTCTTGCTTCTCCTGTGAAATGGAAGTTGATTTCAGTTGGCTGTCTGAATGCCAAGTGCTTGAAAAAATGAGCCAAGTGGGGAATGTTTCCTCTGTCCCTCTAGACAAGAGAATGTGTTCAAGAAGTACTTTTGCGTCAACCACAGTCTCTATGGACTGTCTGAATAGTGCTAATATTAAGAATGGTGATGAGCAGGGGATGCTGCCTGTTTTCTGTAGAACTTGTGTCATTTACAAACATTGTCTGACTGCTTCAAACTACAAGTTGAATGTTCCAGTGAGACATTTAGGACTAACAATGAGGGTGTTTGATGAACTTGACCAGCAGCTAGCTGGAGAATTGTTTCAGACCTCACACTGAAGAGCTTGTCCATGGGAGTAAGCCTGAGCATGGGCGCTAATGCTGAGAAACTCCTGGCCAAATCTGTGGACTTGGATGCTCAGACTGCCATTCCATGAGACTGGCCAAAATAGAAAAGTCCACAGAGTAGTGGGCTTGTCTAGTAACATGTTAGTTTTCCTAACCAAGGACATTGCCCCTGGACATGGCAATGGTACAGAGGGACAATGTGATACCCTCTCTTAATTTTGACCCAGCGTGTGTGTGTGTGTGTGTGTGTGTGTGTGTGTGTGTGTGTGTGTGTGTGTGTGAAGAGAGAGAGAGAGAGAGAGAGAGAGAGAGAGAGAGGAGGTTGGAGGTGAAGCTTTTACTTTCTTGATTTCAGATTTGTAGTTATCTTAGGCTTAAGCCACATCTTTATTGTGTAATAGCATTTACATATTTAAAATTTATCAGAATTCATGATAAACTGGCCTCTGAATGAAATGAAATGACCTTTTAAAGATAAGGGAAGAAGTTGAAATGCAGGCACATCGGATTGTTTCAGAGAACAAGTCACTTTGCTCTTTAGTTTCTCTCTCGGGAGATGATAATGCTGATCTTTCTTTAGTATTTGCTAGCATGAACAAAGAGCTCGTTGTTCAATGTTTTGAAAACAACACTGAGTGAAAATATAATATGATTGGCCGAGAACATACTTGATTGAGGGTTCTCTGGGATTATTTTCTTGATTGACTTTGCACCTGCTGTCCTGGGGTCTCTGGAGCCCATCTTGAGATTCTGTCAGGTGACCTTTTTCCATGAGGAGTTCTGTGTAGCACAGGCTCAGCTAGCTGACTCCAGTGCAGAGAACATCCTCGTGCCGGGCAGAAGCTCTAGAGGAATATTGACATGGAGATGTAGGTGGGTTACAAGTTTTATTCATCATTACTGCCTGGATAATGCTCTCCTCCACGCCCACTTTACTTTGACAAGCACCCCTCATGCACTTTTTGCCATCATTATTGTTGTTGTTATTACTACTATTACTATTATTGTTTTAGACTGAGGTAGAGAGAGAGATAGTGAAAGAGACCAAAGCTTTCTTCTGTGTGTATGTGTGTGTGGGCTGGGCTTGAGCTGGGCTGTGCACATGGCAGAGTAGCACGCTATACAAACAAGCTATTGTGCCAGCCCT
Source organism: Erinaceus europaeus (assembly GCF_950295315.1). Lineage (NCBI taxonomy): Eukaryota > Metazoa > Chordata > Mammalia > Eulipotyphla > Erinaceidae > Erinaceus > Erinaceus europaeus. Next base: position 144,927,322 of record NC_080164.1, read on the forward strand.
TTCTGTTATTTTCTCACCTGGTACTTAATTTTTTCCTGTCCTTTGACTAGTTGAGATGCAATTTAGAGAAAGAATATTCTTCAGAGTACTTATTCCCAGAAATCATCCTTAACTTTTTCCCTTATCCCTGGACATTTATCATTCATCTAAAAACTCATATCCTTCTGTGATTCTTATAAACTTGACTTCTTTCTGTCCTTTTCTTTCTTTCCTTTGGTCAAGTTATCTTGCCCCCCCCAAAAAAAAAACCTGAGTTTTGTCAACGCCCATGTTCAGTAGGGAAGCAATTACAGAAGCCAGACCTTCCACCTTCTGTACTCCACAATGACCTTGGGTCCATACTCCCAGAAGGATAAAGAATAGGAAAGCTATCATGGGAGGGGATGGATATGGAGTTCTGATGGTGAGAATTGTGTGGAGTTGTACCTCTCTTATCCTATGGTTTTATCAATTTTTCCTTTTAATAAATAAAAAAAATACTCCAAAACAAACAAACAAACAAAAAAAAACTTGACTTTTAAACTGAATTGAATTATCTTCCATTTAACAAATATTTATTGAGCAACTACTGTGTTCCTGGCACTGATGAAACTACAATGAAACCTGAAGGTAACCCAGGTGTCCAACAACAGTTGAATGGCTGAGAAAGTATATATACTACTCAGCTATTAAAAATGCTGAATTCACATTCTTCACCTCATCTTGGATGGGGCTTGAAGGAATCATGTTAAGTAAGATAAATCAGAAACAAAAAGATGAATATGGGATGGCCTCACTCATAGACAGAAGTTGAAAAAACAAGAACAGAAGGGAGAGCACAAAGCAGAACTTGGACTGGAGTTAGTATATTGCACTAGAGTAAAAGACTCTGGGATGCGGGGAGGGTTCCAGTCCTAGAACATGATGGCAGAGAAGGACCCAGTAGTGGTTGAATTACTGCGTAGAAAACTGGGAAGTGTTATGCATGTACAAACTATTGTATTTTACTGTCAACTGTAAGCCATTAATTGCCCAATAAAGAAATACATAATAATAATTTAATTAAAAAGAAAATATGGTAAAGAATAAAACCAGTTGAGCTCTTGTCTTGAAAGACTTCCCTGTTTAGTGAGGAAATCAGAGAAAACAGGAGTGGTGTTTCTACAAAGTAATTTAAAAATAAATAGGAGTTAGGCAAAGTCTGGCCATCAGGATTAGGATCAGGGATGTTTACTGGCAAGAAAGCTGCAGAGGAATCCATGAGCATTTGAAAGTGGAACTGTCCCCAAGGGATTGTGTTCGTTGGGATTGCATTTGAGGGCATATAATGGAAAAATCATGTTACATGTGTTTAATTATGTAATTATGTAAAAGTTGCATTTTTCTCATTTAACACAAAGTCTGGTGGTAGTAAGATGTTACTATGATGCCTCCAGTTATCCAGGCTTCTTCTGTGTTTCAGTGGAAATTTTTTTCCTCTCAAACTTGCCACCTCATTGTCTCAAGAGAGCTGCTCCAACTCCTGCATCATATGCCAGTGCTTCAGGTGTGCCTCTTTCTCTCTCCCTATCATCCCCTTCCCTCTCAAGCTCTCTCTGTTGTCATCAAATAAATAAGTAAAATATTTTTAAAAGCAGCATGACCCAGTAGCTTTGTGAAACTACACATTCAGGAAAAGATGGCCGTTTGTCATTTTCTTGAAAGTATAGGAGAAGCAGGGGAGGCAATTGGTAGCACAGCAGGTTAAGTGCACATGGTGCGAGGCTCAAGGACTGGCATAAGGATCCAGGTTCAAGTTCCCGGCTCCCCACCTGCAGGGGTGGTTGCTTCACAAGCAGTGAAGCAGGTCTGCAGGTGTCTATCTTTCTCTCCACCCCCGGCTTCCCCTTCTCTCTCGATTTTTCTCTGTCCTATCCAACAACAACAATAATAATAACAACAGCAACAAAATGGGAAAAAAATGACCTCAAGGAGCCATGGATTCATAGTGCAGGCACCAAGCCCCATCGATAACCCTGGAGGCAATAAATAAATAAATAAATAAAACAATATTTTAAAGTGCAGGAGGAGAGAAGGGGGAAGGGGAGACTAGCAAAACCTCTTGGTGGCAGGTGCTGAGCTACAAACATGAGGCTCATTCACTATTCCTGGTCATTATTAGTTATACCAGCTAACCCTCACTGAAATCTTTATTATTTATAGGCTTTCGCTCATTCCAGCTTCTTGACAAAGCTCTGAGTTAAGCACTATTATTATTGTCTTTTATGGGCAGAGGAGGATACAGAGACTCAGAGAGGTTAAGCAACATACCTGGTGTCACACTGCTAGTATGTGGCAGAGCTAGAGTTGGAGTTCAAGTGTGTCAGACTCCAGCACTTAAATACCAAACATGACTTCCTTCTTAGGGCCCTTTACCAACTCTGACTCATTCTCGCATACCAGACTCAAAGGGAATGGAATTCAAAGTAGGGCCTCAACAAAATAACAAGTAAATAATATGCGCCATGCTTTATCCAGCTCTACACTGTAGAGGTTAAACCTGCACATTCAAAGGGCCTACTGTATTTAAGATCCTTTAGCCCTGCCTCAGGTAAACACAGGTCTCTGACACCAAGTTCCTGCCTACTTCATGGTTGAATTCACCTGGTCTCATCCCACAGAGTTTTCTCTGACCTTCTTTCTGCCAAGTGCACTTTGCTGTGATTGCTTGCTTGTCATCCGTGTAGCTATTCATTTGGATCACTTCTGCAGAGATGCAGGGGTTGGATTGGCACAAAGGGTTTTAGCTTTCTTGAATATGACAGAGAAGTGGTTAACTGTGGGGGGCTTCTGTGGTATTACAAAGCTTAGTCATGCAAAGAAGTTGTCAGGTGGAGAGAGAGTACAGCCCAGAATCACAGCTCTTCTAGCTGGAAGGGCGAGAGGATGTAGCAGATAAGACACAAGTAGTTCCATTTCAGAGTTAAACTAACTGAGGCTTGAGAGCGTAAATAAAATGGCCCAGGTCCCACAACTAGCGTCAGAGCATAATTCAGCTACTCAGGGAGCAGGAGGAAACCAGTGCCTTCCCTCCTCACGGAACAGGAACTGGGGCATCACTTGGACAGAGCCTGACCTCTGTCTGCCATGGCTTTTCATTCTCAAGGAGAATGACACAGCCTGTTCCTGTATCTTGGGGCAGTTTTTCCACATTAGCCAGGACGCCATCACATCTCCTACACCTGTCAGTGTGGTCGGGACAATGAAAGCTGTATCTTAACTCCACATTTTAAATATCCGTTGAGAGGTGGAGTGGGTTTACGCCCGTGTCATAGTAGGTGAAGGCTCACTTCAAGCACCAGTCTCCAGGCTGAGTGGATTCCTTATTGAGTCTTGCCCCAGTAGGCAACAGGACAGGACAGCTCTTTGCTGATTCACTTGTTCACACGGTGGGCTCAGAATATGCCATGCTCATGCCCTCTCCCAGTGCAGTCGAGCTTCCAGCCCATCTGCTCTCGGCCAGTGATGTAAATGTACCAGCTGCTTCCTGAGAACCAGTCGGCATTCTGCAGGAGGGGCAGGTCCCCTTCCCAGGCATCAGCCGCCTTGCTCTCAGCCTCAGCCCTCTCCCCAACCACGCTGGGGCCCTCCCCCTCCGGGGGAGTCCTCTTCTCACAGGCCTGTGACCGAGCAGCGTGGCTCCATTATCTAAGGGCTCTGTATCAGATGTCTCCCGGTCTTCTGAGTGCAGAGACATGGGCAGGTCTGCTTAAATAGACTGGCCCTGACCCTGGCAGCTAACAGAGAGGTGGCTGGGAGGAAAGCAGCACCCAGCTCGGAAAATGAAGGCGCTTCTGCTGCTGGTCCTACCTTGGCTCAGTCCTGCCAACTATATTGACAATGTGGGCAACCTGCACTTCCTGTACTCAGAACTGTGAGTCCCCTTCAGATGCTGCCTGCTTGTCTGTGTGTGTCGGGTATGTGGGGGTTGAGACCTGAGTCTGTCTCCTGGTTGGGTAGCTTTTTAGAGGAATCTGTTCCACATGTACGAGATGCACTTAGGCAAACCCCCTTGCCAGCAGTTTCAAGCAGTGTGCTTGATTGTCTGTGATTTAACAAAACAAAACAAAAAAGAAAAAACTCCATCTTCCTGATGGTAGGTTTTCCTGTTTCTATGCTGAAGCTGCTTCCCCTCTTCCACCCCAGCCATACTCTGTGCTTCCTCAGTAGACTTGTCTTCTCTTCCATCCAAAAATAGAAGCAAAGAGGAGTTAAGAACAGGGCTCAGTGCACGGGTCTGCAGCCTCTGCTGAGCATCTCATTGCAGGCAGAATGCTTCCTTTTAGAAAGACAATCAGCCTCCACACCAGTTTAGTATCACTGGGGGGGGGGGGGGGGAGGTAACATGCTGTGAAAAAAGGGCAGGTATCTTAAAAAATTACCTTTTTCTAATTTTTAAACACATGGGAGAGTAGGGGTAACTGTAGTGAGCATCTATGGTCCTAACACCTAGATTTTTAAAAATATTTTGTTTACTTTAATCAGAGAGATACAGAGAGAAAGATAGAGACCAGAGCATCACTGAGTTCCAGTTCATTGTAATGCTAGGGACTGAACCTTAGAGCCTCAGGCATAAAAGTCTTTTGCATAACCATTATTCTGTCTCCTCAACCCACCATTGCCTAGATTTAATGACTGATGTTTTGCCACATTTTACTCCATTTATTTCTATTTAGTTGGTTATCTGTTATGTGCTGATGCAGTTTAGTGTAAGTGACAGTCACTGTGACATTTTACCTCTTAATACTTCACTAATCATCTTTTTTTTAAAAAAAAAAAAAAGGACATTTCTGTCCCTGACCCAAGTTCATGTAATTCAAGGAAATGACTCATGTACCCATACTTGACAGTGATTTTTTCCCTGACTCCTTTTGTTAGTAAGCTTTTGTAAGAGGATTTCAGACTAATATGAACAGCTTCTAGCAAGCATATAAAAAGTGCTGCTTTGTGTGCTTTGGTGCATTTACCAAAAAAAAAAAAAAAAAAAAAAGAAAGAAAGAAAAGAAAAGAAAAGAAAAATTGTATCTCTCCTAACTAACCAGATAGTTTAAGGTAGCAAGACCTGACTTAGGTGTAAATTAGAGCAAGTGGACAAATGAAAGAGGGCTTCAAAACAGAGTTCAGAGCTCAGACTAGAAAAACCCAGCTCTTTAGGTAGCTCTTCCTCATGAAAATGTGATGGACAGACAGCATTCCCTGTGTGGTAAGCACAGTAGACTAGCACAGTAGAGGCTCAGTGAGTAAACAGAGGAAAGAACAGGTGACCCCTGTTCTTAGAGCAGAACTTTTGTTTTTGAGAAGTCTGTGTTTCCAGATTATCTATTTCTACTTTGGGGATATAACCACAGTCCACTTGAGGTAAGAAGGTTCAAAGAAAAGTGTTTCACCCAAGCCTAAAGCATGAGCATCTCAAGGGATACGGATGACATTGTGGAAGCGTTTCTAGAAAATAAACACACTGAAAGAGCTGATGGGGATTGTGAGAAGGCTCCTTCCTTTGCATTAGTGGATGCTGAAGCCGCTATCTCTGAAATCCTGGGTTAGAGCATTCCTCCCCCATTGTCACCCCACCCATGCCCCACTCACACCCCACCAGCTCTTCTTGTTACTTGCTATCTTAGTTTCCTAGCGCTAATATAGCAAATAACCATGCACTGGGTGACTTAAACAACAGAATTAGATTCTCTTACAGTTCTGGAGCCAGAAATATGAAATCAAAGTGTTAATAGGGTCTCGCTTCCTGCAAGATTCTAGGGGAGAACTCTTTGTTTTTCTTTTTTACTTTTGAATATTTTTATAATTTTACTTAATTTTATTTTTGTTACCCTTTTTTATTGTTGTAGTTATTGTTGTCACAGGATAGGACAGAGAGAAATGGAGAGGACGGGAAGACAGAGGCGGAGAGAAAGACAGACACCTGCAGACCTGCTTCACCACCTGTGAAGCGACTCCCCTGCAGGTGGGGAGCTGGGGGCTCGAACCGGGATCCTTAAGCCGGTCCTTGCGCTTCACGCCACGTGCGCTTAACCACACAACTCCCTTTATTTTATTTTTGTGGGACCGCAGCCTCATGTGTGGGTGATTCCATCACTCTCAGGCTGACTTTCCCACTCTTTTTTTATTTTGAGAGAGAGAGAAGAGGGAAGAGGGAGAGCCATCACAGCACTGCTGTGTCATCCCTGGGACTTCCCTTGGTGTTGTGCTGTGCCCATGTGGTATTGGGCTCAGACCTCAGAACCTTATACTTGGTAAAGTATGTCTATCTCCCTGATCCTCTTATCTTCTATTATTATTATTATTACTATTATTACCATAACACTGTTCATCTCTGGCATATGATGGTGCTAGGGATTGAATTTATGACCTTTGGTGCCTCAAGCATGAGAGGAATTTTTCATAACCTTTATGCTGTCTCCTCTGCCTGATTTTTTCCTTTTAACAGAAAAACAAAAATTACCACCTGGGCTGAGGAGATACTATAATGGTTATGTAAAAAGACTTTAGTGCCTGAGGCTTTGAGGTCCCAGGTTCAGTCCCTAGCACCAGCATAAACTAGAACTGAACAGTGCACTGTTTTTTGTTTTTTTTTTTTAATAAATCCATTTATGTATCTACTTTTCAATTTTTTTAAAATTTTTCTTAGTGATTTAACAAGACTGAGAGATAACAGAAGTTCAATTTCACACAGTTCCCACCCAGATTTCTGTGTTGCATCCCCTCCTTTGGAAGCTTCCTTTTTTAAAAAAAGTTATTTATAAGATGGAAATATTGACAAGACTATAGGATGAGAGGGGTACAGTTCTACACAATTCCCACCACCAGAACTCCATGTTCAATCCCCTCCCTTGAAAGCTTCCTACTCTTTATCCCTCTGGGAGTATGGACCCAGGATCATTATGGGGTGCAAAAGATGAAAGGTCTGGCTTCTTTAATTGTTCCCCCTCTGAACATGGGCATTGGCAGGTTGGTCCATACAACCAGCCTGTCTCTCTTTTTCCCTAGTGGGTCAGGAGTCTGGGGAAGCGGGCCTCCAGGGCACATTAGTGGGGTCGTCTGCCCAGGGAAGTCAGGCTGGCATCATGGTATCATATGGAACATGGTGGCTGAAAAAGAGTTAAGATATAAAGCAGAACAGATTGTTGACTAATCATGAACCTAAAAGCAAGAATATTGCAGATGTGGGAGTTGGGCTGTAGTGCAGCGGGTTAAGCGCAGGTGGCGCTAAGCACAAGGACCTGCATAAGGATCCTGGTTCAAGCCCTGGCTCCCCACCTGCAGGGGTGTCGCTTCACAAGCAGTGAAACAGGTCTGCAGGTGTCTATCTTTCTCTCCCTCTCTCTGTCTTCCCCCTCCCCTCTCCATTTCTCTCTGTCCTATCCAACAACAATGACAACAATAATAACTACAACAATAAAAACAACAAGGGCAACAAAAGGGAATAAATAAAAAAATTAATATATATATAAAAAAAGAATATTGCAGATGAAACTTTGGGGTCTCCATTATGGAAAAAACTAGTAGAGCTATTTTAGGTATATTCCAAGGGGCTATGACTTTACTAGTTTTTGCCTGAGCCTAACAGCTAACCTGAGGTGGTGTAAGAGTTGGAAAAATGATTAGAAAGCTGGATCAGGGCAGAGAGTAGCTCCCAAATATGGGAAAAGTATATAAATAATATTAACTGTAAACCTCATAGATTTGATCGGGGGGCCATATTCAGCACAGGAGCCTATGTTACCTCTGCATCCCTGTAGATCTGGGCTTGCATTCTGTGCTTATGGCTAGGAACATTCCAGGTCTGCAGGTGTCTATCTTTCTCTCCCCCTCTCTGTCTTCCCCTCCTCTCTCCATTTCTTTCTGTCCTATCCAACAATGATGACATCAGTAACAACAACAATAATAATCACTACAATAAAACAAGGGCAACAAAAGGGAATAAATAAGTAAATATTTTTTAAAAAGAAATGTATGAACAATTTGAGGCTACTGTTAAATTTCAATCTGATTACCAATTTGAAGTCTTAAGTGCTTAGACTGAAAGAACATACACTCAGAGCTGTGGTCTATGCATCAAAAGTTTGAGACATTCAATTCGTTTTTTCCCTCTCATGTTTATTAAATAGTGATTTGTGAGACTATAACTATAAGTTAATAGGAGTGTATATTAACACCATTACCACCACCAAAGGTCTTTGTCCTCCCCCCTCACAGTGCAGCTGAACATCTACTCTCACCCTCCTCCCAGAGATTTTTACTTTGATGCCATACTCCAAACTCAGTCGGATTCTGCTTTGAGTTTCTATTTCTGTTCTTTCTCAACTGCTGCTTTTGAATGGGATCATCCCATACTCATCTTTGTCTTTCTGATTTACTTAACATAATACCTTCTAGCTTCATCCAAGATGGGTCAGAGAAGGTGGGTTCATTGTTCTTGATAGCTGCATAGTATTCCATTGTGTATTTATACCACAGCTTTCTCAGCCACTCATCTGTTGTTGGGCACCTGGGTTGTTCCCAGGTTTTAGGTATTACAAATTGTGCTGCTATGAACATAGGTGTACACATATCTTTTTGGTTGGGTGTTATGGAGTCCTTAGGATATATCCCTAGGAGAGGAATTACTGGGCCATATGGAAGGTCCATGTCTAGCCTTGTGAGAGTTCTCCAGACTGCTCTCCACAGAGGTGGGACCAATTTACATTCCCACCTGCAATGTAGGAAGGTTCCTTTGTCCCCACAGCCTCTCCAGCATTTGTTGCTGCTGTCCTTTTTGATGTATGCCATTCTCACAGGGGTAAGGTGGTATCTCAGTGTTGTCTTTATTTGCATTTCTCTGACAATCAGCGACCTGGAGCAATTTTTCATGTGTTAGCCTTTTGGATCTCTTCTGTAGTTCATATCCTCTGCCCATTTTTGGATGAGGTCATTTGATTTTTTTTTGCTAAGTTTGATGAGCTCTTTATATATTTTGGTTACTAGTCTCTTGTCTAATGTATGGCATTTGAAGATCTCCTATTTTGTAGAAAAAAAAAATCACTACCCATTCTTCTTTCCCCTTCTCTACTTATTCAACCCCTTTTTCACCCTTTTCTCTTCAGGGAACCTTAGTCCTAATGTCAATGTCTCTTCATTAATTTTATGTCTTATATTACACAGGTGGACAAAATCATTTAGTACTTTACTTTTTTAATTATTAGTAATTTATTATCTTCTGGCTTATTTTACTCCCCTAGCCCCCTGGATTTCTTTCTACTTTGCTGCAAGTGAAAATATTTTCACTTTTTACAATTAAATAATATTTTCATGTGTACATGTGCATGCATGTGTGTATATGTCTGTGTCTGTCTGTGTGTACTTGTACCTACACATATATTCCACATTTTCTTTTTTAAATTTTTTTAATGTCTTTATTTATTTATTGGATAGAGACAGCCAGAAATTGAGAGGAGGAGGGAAGTTAGACAGGGAGAGAGACAGAGACACCTGCAGCCCTGCTTCACCACTCTCAAAGCTTTCCCCCTGCAGGTGGGGACTGGGGGCTCGAACCTGGGTCCTTGCGCACTGTGACATGTGCGCTCAACCAGGTGCTCCATCACCCGGTCCCATATTCCACATTTTCTTTATCCAGTTACCTATTAACAAGCACTTTTGTCATTTCCATAACTATTGTAAATAGTGCTGTGATAAATGTTGAGGTGGGTAGAACAAGAATCCTTCTTTGCCTTTCTTTTTTTCTAACATCTGGCATTCGCAGGCATTCCTCTGCTATGGCTGTGTAACTCCACCTTCTGCCTCTGTTTTCATATGTCCTCCCACTCTGTATCCTTCCCAATTGTGTTTTTTCTCCCCTCCCCTCTCCTCTCCTCTCCTCTCCTCTCCTCTCCTCTCCTCTCCTCTCCTCTCCTCTCCTCTCCTCTCACTTCCCCTCCCCTTCCCTTCCCTTCCCTTCCTTTCCCTTCCCTTCTCCTCTCAGGACACTTGTCATAAGAGCTAAAGTCCACCTGGATAACACAGGATGATCTCATTTTGAGATTATTAGTTTAATTGCATCTGTAAGACTCATTTCCCCTAAATAGGGTCACCTTCATAAGTTCTAGGTGGATATATTTTGAAGGAAGACACCTTCCAACCCACTATAGATGTCATGGAGGAGTTTTTCCATTGATCTACTCCTAGTTTAATAGCCTAATTGAAGAAGGGTTTCTCAGAGTGACTACCAGCTTTCTTCTCTACAGTTATGTGAATGAAAGGCAATTTTTCCACTGAGTAGATGAAAGCAGACCATTCTTTCCAAAATGTGAATCCTGGAAGCATAATGCCAAGAAACTGCCAGGACAGTGTTACCAGTCTTACTTGACGGAACTTTCTGGAAGTGTTCAGTGACTGGGGATGATTTATAAGAGAACTCTTTGTAGCTATTCCCTTATGCTACTAGTGAGAATGAATTAATTCTGAATGGCATATTACTGGTGCTCTGTTTATGCTCTAAGAAATACAACCAGTAAGAAGTTAGGTACAGTGCTCACCCTCAAGGAATTGATAAGTAATCAAAAAGGTGAAATGTACACACATAAGAAATATAAGCAATGGGGAGAATACCGGTCCTAGATAAGGATGACAGAGGACCTTGTGGGGGCTGTACTGTTATGTGGAAAACTGAGAAATGTTATGCATGCACAAACTATTGTATTCACTATTGTAAAACATTAATCCCCAATAAAGGAATAAAATAAAATAAAATAAAATAAAATAAAAAGGAATATAAGCAATAAGGCTGGCAAAATAGCTCACTGGGATAGTATGCTGTTTTGCCATATTCACTTCCCAGGTTCAAACCCAGTCCCCACTGCATTGAAGGACACTTCGGTACTGTGGTCCATCTATCTATATATTTAAAATTAATAATAATAAATAATAATAATATACAAGCTGTGAACCAAGAAAGATGGGAGTAAGTCTTTAGAAAGCAAGGTAGGTCAAGCTGGGCAGTGGTGTACCTAGCTAAATGCTCAAGGACTCAGGTCCCCCTCTCCCCACCTGCAGGGGGTAAGCATCACAAGCAGTGAAGTACTGCAGGTGATTCTCTGTCTCTCTGTCTCTATCTCTCTTCCCTTCTATCTTCCCCTGTATCTCAGTTTTATTCTGTCTTATCAAATAAAGAAAAAAAGGCTACTAAAAAAGAAAGCAGGGTAGGTTATAAATTGAAAGGATCTGGAAATTGTCCACTCTGTAGATGTGATCAGGGAAAACTTCTAGAGGAGTCGGGGGGGGGGGGTGTTAAACTGCATCTTGAAATAATCAGGCAGAATTAGGTAAGAATTGGCTAGGCTCAGGATGGAAGGAAGAAGTTAGGCAGATAGCACGTGACAGAGCATGCTGGTTATGGCTGTCAGCAAAGCTTGGGGAAGTGCAATTTAGAGGACTGTCTGCTTAGCACTCCTGGAGCAGAGGCTGGGGGTGATGTCAGCATTTAAATTTAGTTTATATATTGCCTTTGTTATTATTATTGTTTTTTTCAACAGAGCACTGCTCATCTCTGGCTTCAGTTGGTGCTTGGCTTGAACCTGGGACCTTGGAGCTTCAGGATGAGACTTTTACATAACCGTTGTTATTTCCCCACCCAGGAACTCTTTCTTTAAACACATTCATGGCATTATCACCTGTAGCCATGCATCAGGAGAGAGTGAATTTTATAGAAGAGTTCTATCTTGTTTGTTGTTGTCATTGTCACCGTGGCTTCGCCACTTCTAGCTGACTTATTTCAGTTGGAGAGAGAAACAGGGGAAAGGTACTCCAGCAGCAAAGCCTCCTCCAGTGCAGTGGGGGCTGGGCCTGAACCTAGATCATCTTGGAAGAATTGTGCTCCAATCCATAGGTGAGGAAGCAGAGAATCTAGGCTTGTTCTCAGAGTCTGCACAGAGCTTGCCACAGGGATATAAGACAATGTTCTCTTCCTCTGCAACTCCAACTCCACTCTTACAGGGCCTGTCCACTCACTTTGTATACAAGCTCTCAGGGAATCCTTATGATTTGGTTTCTACAATATAAAAAGCTTTATGTGCAGCACAGATAGCAACACACCTTGACTTACCCTGTGAACCAGAGGACACTTGCAGCTTTCATGTCTGTTCCCTTTACCTGGTGAGTCGTTGAAATGAAGATGTTAGTTTTTGTGCATACAGCTTCTTCCAAGTTCAGATTTAGGTTGAATGGAAAGAATTTGCCTCCAGTCTTGGCCAATTCATTTGCCAACAGCACAGAAAAAACTTTGGTGTGGCTTCTGTGGAGAGTAGTATTGATTCTTACTCATGATGGCATAGGTTGGCTTCTCTCAGCAAGTGCAAAAAGCAGACTGCATACTGTGCTCAGGTTGCTGGCATGACTGTTCCTCTGTTTTGTGACCTCTTGTGGCTTTTGTTCCATTTCTGTAAATATTTCATTTAGTAAGAATTTGGGGGGAAAGAATCTTAGAGTTTGGCGGGGCAGTGAGATACAACTAATGGTACACACCCAACTCAAAAACCACTTACAGAAAATTGAAAAGACTCATCATCTTGTTCCATCTCTCTTTTTGGAAATAAATGTTTATTTTTTATTTATGAGAGAATCAGAGCATCACTGTGGTATATTTAATGCCAGGAATTAACCCTGGGACTTCATGCTTGAAAGTCATCCACTGTGCCTCTTTCTAGGCTATGTCACTATCCTTAAAATCCTAAATGCCTATCACCCCTAGGAGTGTTTGTCACTTTCATGTCTTATTCTGGTGGTTGCTGTGTTCATGCCCATGATGTAAAGACTGAGTGGGTGCTAGTCAGGTGGAGCCCTACATTTCAGTGCTTTGCTTAGGAGATGAGTAGGTATGTTCCCTAGAGGGTGACAGGGCCCCATGACAACCATGACTTCTCAGGAAGCCAGGAAGTGCCTGCAGTCTTTTCTGATTTGCACGAGGCACTACCATGAACAATATATATGTCATTCTCCACAGAGAACATTTATACTCCCCCCACCCCCTATTAAAAAGTTCTTCTGGGCAAGGCAAGCTTATTCCCACTAGAGTGTTGTGCTTGGGAAATTAAAATTAGTGACTCCAACTTTGCAACTTGAATCATTTAGGGATTTGGAAGGATGAGATCTCCCAGAAAAACTGCCAAGAGCTGCAGGAGTTCTGAGGCCACCCCATGTGTGTCCTTGCTAAAAGCGGAGTAGGACCCACAAGTCAGAGAGGCAGAAACTCTTCCAAATGTTTGCATCAAGGACCCCAGCCACCATCTACCTCCTGGGCAGAACCTTCTCAAGCCATCTTGCAGAACACCTCTGACAAATTACACTGTCTTCATGCAGCAAGAAAATTCATGTCAGGGCTCACAGGCCAAAGGGAGTCTTAAATCACACCCAGATGGGCATTTGTACTTTCAAGAGAGTTGATTGCTTGCCCTCGATTTATATATCACTCATTAGGCACTGGGCCAACTTCTCTAGGTCAAGGCCGGGCAGCAGCATGAATCTTAGTGACTTCTATTTTTTTCCCTGCTTTTCCCCGCTGATACAGCCAGACTTGGGCCAGGTGTTGGGCCATGAGCTGCATAATATGGTGGGGGCTGGGGAGGGCAGCTTTTTCAAAAGCTTTGTGTTCACTGGATTGTTACTGTGGGACTCTTTCTTGCAGAATGAGGAGGGAGGGCCTGGCTAAGTGAGCGGTGAACAGTGGGATTACCTCAGAATCCATTTCCTTCTCACTTCATTTTCCCTGTGTTCACTACCCCCCAACACTTTCCAAGTTCAAACCCACAGGGTGAGCTCTGTGCATTGGCCAGGAACCAATTTCCAACTGGAGTCGCAAAGAATTTGTTTCTTTTTCATCAAAACTGAAAAGAAGAAAAAAAAAAATACCGCTAATCTCTGGATTTTCCGTCATCTGTTTAGAGAAACTGGTTGAGTTTGGATAACGACCTGAGAAGAAGGAGGGAGGGTTTGCAGAGGAAATGGGGTGAGGTGAAGACATCATGTTCCAACAGAGGAACAAGGTCCCAGCTGGAAGAGCAAAGCCAGGGCCCAAGAGAGGCTAGGGGCTCTCCAGATATCTTTGGAAGCATTGCAGTACAGTCCATGTTCGCTTGGACATCTCTGAAATCCTCAGACTTGTGTGTTGAAAAGAAACAGAGCTCTGTGTTCCCAAGTCATTTACACTTAGCTCGTGCAGAGATCCTAGTGATCCTGTTCAGTTGTTGTTGTTGCTGTTGTTTTTCTTTAAGTAGAATCAGCAAGTTCTTCTGCCAGCAGTAAAGCAACTTCACATTCCAAACAATCTACTCTTCCTGACCTAAAATGAAAATCCCTGGAGTTTTAAAACCCCACACTCATGCTTGGCAAATTGTGTTTTCCTTTCTTTGGCATGGAGTTCTCTAACTGAGCATCTTCCGCCACCCCAGCCACATCTCCTTTTATCGACTGCTCTGTGTTTGGCTGATTTGTCTTCATTTTAACTACTTTTTTTTTTTCCTGCCAAGACTTCAAGAGGCATTGTATCTGTGCTATTCCACTGCCCTGGAGGACTATATTTTTTATTCCCCTTTTTCTAGATAATAAAGGGATAGAGACAGAGAGGGAGGAAAGGAGAGACAGCACAGCACCACACCACTTCTTTGAAACTTCCCCTTTACATGGTGTCCGCATGGGGTAGCCAGAGGCTTAAACCCAGGCCCTTGTGCTTTGTAAATGCTTGCTCTACTCAGTGATCTGTCTCTCACCAATATACACACAGTTTTTGATAGTTTCCGGTCTAACATCCAAGCCCTTCATCCATTTGGAATTTACTTTTGTGTTTGGTGAAATATAGTGGTTCGGTTTGATTCTTCTGTATGTTCCAACCCAATTTTTCCAACACCATTTGTTGAAGAGACTCTCCTTTCCTTATTTAATAGTCTGGGCACCTTTGTCAAAGATTAGACATTCATAGGTGTGGGCACAATTAAGTTTTTGACAAAGAAAATATCAAACAATAAAAGAGAAATAACAAATCCTCAGGCACAGACTTCAATAATTACATTTCATAAATATCTTCCTGATTTTGAACCAAATCTCAAACATCATTTCACTTGCAATGGTTTAAGTGTTTATCACTAAAAGAGATAACTATAATGCTACTATCACTGTCAAAACAGCTAACTTTCATTCCTTACTATCAAACAGCCCCTATAATTTCTTAATAGCAAAGATCCAGCTAGTTCAGATTTTCTCATCTGTGTCATCACAGTGTGAGCCTGAGTTTAATAAGGTCTGCACATGAAGTAGGTTGTCATTTCTAAGTCCCTTCCTCCCCTCTCCCCTTTCCACTGATGCAGAGGACTTATTTTAAAAAATAAATAAATAATCTTATTTATTTATTTATTGGATAGAGACAGTCAGAAATTGAGAGGGGAGGGGAAGATAGAGAGATAGAGAAAGAGAAACAGAAAGACACCTGCAACACTGCTTCACCACTTGCAAAGCTTTCCCCCTGCAGGTGGGGACCAGGGTCTGGAGACCTGGTCCTTGGCCACTGAGCATGTGCGCTCAACCAGGTGTGCTACCACCACCCCGCCCCCCCCTCAAGGACTTCTGTAATAAATTTTGATGAACATTATTTTGGAAAACTCCACATACTAAACTAGTTGCTGGAAGCAAACAAGCAATCATTGATCCAACTGATAGAAATACAAAAAAGAGCTCCCAACAACCTTAGGGCCCTGTCATTTTAGCCAGGATTGTGTGTCTTTGATGACTTTGTCATGCAGAAACTTGAAAAGCGTAACTTAAAGAATCAGCACAGGGGCCAGGTGGTGGCTCACCTGGCTGAGCACACATGTTACAGTGTGCAAGGACCTGGGTTCAAGTCCCCGATCCCCATCTGCAGAGGGAAAGCTTCATGAGTGGTGAAGCAGTGCTGCAGGTGTCTCTCTGTCTCTCTCCCTCTCTGTCACCCCCTTCCCTCTTCTGAATTTCTGGCTGTCTCTACCCAATAAATAAATAAAGATAACAAAAAAAAACTTTTAAAAAAATCAGCACATAACTTCTTCTCCCTAGCTCAGTAATCTCCCAATCATTTGACCGGAGACTTGTTTTGTTAAAAAAAAAAAAAAAAAAAAAAAAAAGGCAGGGGTGGGTGGGGGTTCATATGACTGTCCAGTGCATGGTTATCAATAAATGATATGCATATACTACAGTATGAATAGATTGTATCATTGTAACACCCATATTGTTGAAGGATGAGTAATTCTGCATTGCTATTCTACATGTTATTAGTTTGCTCACATTATTCATGAGTGTTGTCACTTTGGAGACCACCTCTGAGAAAGAGGCTCTGGGAACTCATTGGCATTGGAGCCCGAGTCCTTCCCAACAGATGAAGGAAGCTTCCCACTGCTGGTCTGTGGAGTTGGCCTTGGAAGAAACTGGGCTGGAGACGGCCCACTGCTGCCGGCCAAAGAAAACATGTAGCTCAAGCACCAGGCCCGATTCTCTCTGCCATGCTTTCTATTTTCTGACCACCACTCCTTCCTGTGTGGCCCATATGGACTCCACTTGTTCAGCCCCTACACTCCAGATATATCTGCTTTCCTAACAAAAAAGAGTGAGGGAGAAGGGCCCAGGTTCATGAATTAGAGGAGTTTAGGGCCATATATGATATCATGAGCAAGGTCCTGGGCTCAAGCCTGGGTCCCCACTTAACAGGGCAAAAGCTTCATGAGTGGTGAAGCAGTGCTATGGGTGTCTCTCTTTCTCCTTCTCTATCTCTCCTTTCCCTTTCAATTTCTCTCTGTCCTATCAAATTAAAGGGAAAAAAAGAGAAGAAAAATGGGCACTGGGGATGGTGGATTTGTCTTGGAGACACCAAATCCCATTGATAACTTTAGTGATAAAAAAAAAAAAAAAGAGGAGTCCTTATTTTGTGCACTTAATCCAGTGCACCACCGTCTGGCCCCTGGGAGAAGTCCTTATTTTAAAAGGGACGCTGTCACAAATTTATGTTTGTTTGATCCACAGTCAAGTTGTCAAAAGCACCTCTGAATGGTTTGGGTTTGGGTTTAATCATCAGTTTTTTGTTTGTTTTGTTTTCTTGTTGGGCTTCACCACTTTGGACCACATTTTTCAGTAGAGGGGTGGGGGATAGAGACTGCACAACACTGATGCTTCCTCTAATGACATGTGGGCCAGGCCTGAACCTGGGTTGCAGGTGCACTATTCTGGTGAACTGTTTTGCCAAGCCCTAATCAACGGCCTGACAGCAACCCCTCCTGTGTGAGCACTAAAGGACGACATGACCATGCCTCTGTCTCTTGTGTGTCTTACTTCCCTGTGAAACCAGCTCTGGGCTTTCTGGTGCCTCTCTGGACCCATTTCTCTGTGTCTAACTCATGCACACCCAGAGATAGGCTGGTATTGCTGATGTTTCTCCAGCTGAATACTGGTAGCCCCTCCCCACCCTTTCCCTTCATTAGTATCTCTACCTAGAAGAGCAAGAGTGAGAGGTCAGGGCCCTGAGACGATGAATAAACTTCTATGTCATCCTGAGGACCATAGTCAGGTCACCTACCACTGGAGGGTTGGAAGTGAGATGACTGGGTGGTTAAAGGTGCACACTCTCGATCCAGGCTGATGCAAATCTTTCTTCATTCTTGATCAGCTGTATGACCTTGGGGCAGTTTACTTAACCTCTCTGAGCTATTCTTGCCTATAAATGGAGATGATAATACCTACAGCATAGATTGCTGTGATCATTACATGAGATTTGGTACAGTTCGTGATACATAACAAACCCATAAATTGTGGATTTCATTGCTGCCATCAGCAGTAGTTAATAGAACACACATCGTCAAAATCTAAGATACTTTTTAATATGTCTGAGAGCAAGCAGCTTCTTAGAACTTGTAGCACCATACAAAGATAATGGGCAGCATTTGTCTTTTTCTGTGAGTTGCAAGACCTTGGTGCATCTTGGTGGCATTGAACTTGATAGAGACTAGACTTAATCCGCAGTTAGACATGGATGATAGGCTGAAATCAAGACTGCAGGATGCCTGAAACCACAGTCTTTTTCTCCATCACTGAAGAAGCAGGTTAAGTACAGTTTCTTTTTATATGTTTTATTAGTGATTTAATTATGATCAGTGATATTGTGGGATAAGAGGGGTACAATGCCATACAATTCCCACGACCCCACCCCCTCCACTGGAAGCTGCCCTATTCTTTATCTCTCTGGGAGTATGGACCAATTATCTTTATGGGGTGCAGAAGGTGGAAAATCTGGCTTCTGTAATTGCTTCCCCACTAGACATGGACATTGACAGGTAGATCCATACCCCCTAGCCTCTTTCTATCTTTCCCTAGTGGGGTAGGGCTCTGGGGAGGTGGGGTTCCAGGACACATTGGTGAGGTTGTCTGCCCAGGGAAGAGAAGTCAGGTTGGCATCATGGTAGCATCTGTGACTTGGTGGCTGGAAAGCATTAAGATATAAAGCAGAGCAAATTGTTAAATGATCAGGAACCTAAAGGTAAGAATATAGCAGATGAGACTTAGGCTCCCATGTTGGAAAAAGCCAGAAAGTATTTTAGGTATGTTCCAAGGGGCCCATGACTTTACTAATTCTTGCCTGAGTCCGATAGCCCACATGCAGGTGGGGTGATAGTATTGTCTGGGGAAACGGTGTCAGAGGTGGGAATAGGATTCTGAGTTGAGAAATGTGTGACTGGCACCTGAGGGGAAGCATAAGAAGAGGCCTGAGAGTTTGGCATGGATGAAGGCCACACTCTTACATAGCTCTGTGGGTCCTTCTTGACCACTGTGCCCTTCTTTTCTGACTCTTATCTCCACCTTCTTACCTTCTTTCAGCCTATTACCTCCTCCTTTTGCCTTACCCCTCCTACTATTTCCACTACTCCTGCCCATATACCCTCTTCCCTACTTTAAAGAGGAAGCCTGGATACAGCAGTTATTGAGCTGGCAAAGTCTGTTGTGAGAATCAGTCTTTTAAGAGCTGAAGGAGGCCATTAGGACCATCTATCCCCATCTTTCCATTTTGCAGATGAATAAACTGAGGCATAGAAATTCACCCAAGTGACTCAGCCCTTCTGGTGACATTGTACAAAACCTCAAACAAGCCATGGCATTTTTAAAAACACAACTACCATACATTCATCATCATCATGTGTCCCCAGGAAACAATAAAACTGAATCTACTTGTTAAGATTTTAAACTAGCAGCTTTGGGCAGAGCAATGGCACAGATGTGACTCAGTCATGTGAAGATCACCTCTTGTGAACTGAGTGTGCTTTGCAGTGTCTGACTATCTGGGCATGCCACAGAGTGCCATCATGGGCCTTCCCTGACCCATTTTGTACAAATGCAACCTGGGACAATTTAATGTTAATAATCCTCCCATAGGACTCTGGCTTTCCAAGGCTTTCCATGTAATTTTGAGGGTTCCAAATGGCTGGCAGCACAGAGGCAGGGCAAAGCCCAGTCATAAAGCAGTGATCAGCTCCCACTTCTGATTAAAAACCACACCCCTGTAGTCACTTGAGATTTGAATTCAAATCCTGATGCTGCCCTTACCAGCTGTGTAATTGTGGGCAGGTTCATTAACCTCAGCTGAGCCTCAGGTTTCCCAGCCTTCACTACTTTGGAGCCTTAATGAGAGCAGCTGTCTCATGGAGTAAAAATTCAGTATAAAGACCTGAAGCACTGTAAATACCTTGAATACTGTACGTGCACAGCAAGCATTGGCGGTGGTGACGATACATAGCCTCACTTAACCAATGAAGTGAATCCTGTTCTCATTTGATGAGAAAACCAGGATGTGTTGAGGTTAGAAAGTGTTCCTGAAAAAGCCAGTCAGTGTGGTCTGGGAGGTGGAGCAATGGATAAAGCACTGGACTCTCAAGCATGAATTCCAGAGTTCAGTCCCCAGCAGTACATATTCCAGAGTGATGACTGGTTTTTTCTTTCTCTTCTCCTATGTTTTTCATTAATAAAATAAATAAAATCTTAAAAAAAAAAAAAAAAAAGCCAGGGGTTGGACAGTAGCACAGTGAGTTAAGCACACATGGCACAAAGCGCAAGGACCAGCATAGGGTCCCAGTTAGAGCCACTGGCTCCCCACCTACAGGAACGTCACTTCACGGGCGGGCGGTGAAGCAGGTCTGCAGTTGTCTTTCTCTCCCGTTCTCTGTCTCCTCTCCTCTCTCGATTTCTCTCTGTCCTACCCAACAACAACAGCAGCAGTGACAACAACAACAAGGGTAACAAAAAGGGCTACAAAATGGCGGAAATGGCCTCCAGGAACAGTGGATTCGTAGTGCAGGCACCGAGCCCCAGCAATAACCCTGGAGAAAAAGGAGGAGGAGGAGGAGGAGGAGGAGGAGGAGGAGGAGGAGGAGGAGGAGGAGGAGGAGGAGGAAGAGAAGAAGAAGAATGAAAAGCCAGTCAGCTGGAGCACAAGCATCCTCACTCACTCTCGGACCAGTTTGTTTGTTTGTAATTGGCACACTTTCCTTTGTTGGCATGTAAACTGTGGGGAAACTTCAGGGCAAGACTGAGATGAATTCTGAACCAGAAAGAGAAGTTGCTTTACACATGAAACTTTTCTGGGTAAAAAACTGTGTTGAAATTTGGGGGTCATTTCTCTAAATGACACTGCTGATGGATGGAGCTTTCCAGTTTGCCCAGTGACTTTTCCCATGGATGTAGGCATCAGAGAACAGACTCCCAGTGGTCCCAGAGACTTCTTTAAAGTGATCTTCCCACAATGGTTTGGGCTTTTTTGAGCTAATTGACGATACAGAGGATCAAAGGTATTCTGTTGCTAATATATTTGGAATTACCCTACCCTATGAAATGCAGCTGCAGATTGTAGTAGAAAAACATCTGGATGCCATAATCAGTTTGGGACTCAGCCCACCTTAGCATGACACAAACCCTATGTGGGATGAGGTATTGTTGGGGTGTGCAGGTGGAATATTATGGTCACAAGTGTGGACTCCAAAGCCAGACAGCCTCTGCTACTTACTAGGTGCATGTCCTTGGCGGTTGCTATAACTACTCTAAGATCTGCCTTTGGAATGAGGGCTGAATAAGATCATGCTTGTGTTGCCCCAGTAATGGTGACATTTGGGCATTGCTGATCACAGTTAGCTGTTTGTGTCTGTCTGTCTGCCTATCTATCTGTCTATCTATCTATCTATCTATCTATCTATCTATCTATCTATCTAATATTCCCAGAGCATTACTCAGCCTCTGGGTTATGATGTGCAGGGGATTGAACCCAAGACCTTTACTGCCTCAGACATGAAAGTCGTTACGCAAAACCATCATGCTATCTCCCCGGCACTGCTTTCATGACTTCACTTTTGCTGCTCTTTAAGCCAGCGGTGTATTTATTAACAGGTTTTATTGATTTGCAATGTTATATAAATTTCAAAAGTAAGACTCTCCTTTTCTCTAAATATAGAGAATCTAGGTGCCACCACACTATCAAAATAATGGACTTGGGGAAGGGATATTGGGTCTTTCATGATGGGTGTCCTGTGACAACACACATCATGAAGAACCATGAAATTGTGCTCGTAAAACATGATCTTATATGCCATTATAACTTCAACTAAAAACAGTAATAATGGGCAGAGGGTAGATAGCATAATGGTTATGCAAACAGATTCTCATGCCTGAGACTCCAAAGTCTTAGGTTCAGTCCCCTGCACGACCATAAGCCAGAGCTGAACAGTGCTCTGGTTTTTAAAAAAAAAACAAAACTGGGAAAAACAGTAATAATGGTCCTTCCTACCCATTCCCTCCATCCCTTCCTTCACTTCTCAATATATCCTTTTTCTCTTTAGAAAAGATACCTGTGTGGTAGTGGCCCAAGGTATTGTTACTGGGGGCTCTCACCTGTGGGCTTGACGCATCCCTCTTCCTACCTCTTTGATATAACAGCCCAGCCTCATCAGAGAACTGTGATTTCTTCAAATTCTCTCTCTTTCTCTCTCTCTTTCTCTCTCTCTTTCTCTCTCCCCCCCTCTCTCCCCGCCTCTCTCTCTCACACACACACCCCACCACCACCACCACCACCACCACCACCACCAGAAAGGTGTTGCTGCTTTCAAAAAAAGATTCTCATACATTCAAAATCTGCTCAGAAAATTTCAAAGCCTAGTAGAAGCTAGGTAGGAGTTGAGTAGGGGCTCTATGCTAGACAAGTGAAAGCAAATGAGACCAAGCAAAGCGTTCTCTATGATTTGTATTTCTCAATTACAAAATAACCAGACAAAGTAGGTTGTTCTGTGAGAAATGTAGTCAAAACCGTTTTTTAATCTCCCATTCAGTTTCTGAGCATCACTAAAGAAAGCACCTATGGGGTGAAGAACTGATTGACTTCATGTATCCATTGGTTTCTGTGCATATGATCGTCTTGCAGTTGGCAGGGTGATATGGGGCATTTGAACACTCCCAAAGTCAGTGAATTGGTTCTCCTTCAGATTTTTTTTTTTTTGGTCTAACATTTGACAGTGACATGGGATTTCTATTAATAAAACAGTATCCTACAAAAATGGATTAATGAGTTTGGTAAAAATAATGTTCTGAAAAAAAAACCCAGCAGGACATTTCCCACTTGTCAGGAGTTCCTCTGCTGTCTTCTGTGTGTTGTTTGGCATGTGTGTGCATTCCAAACTGGGCATCTGCTGGTAGATAAGTTGAGTTTATATTTCAGCATTAAAAAGGGAGCACTTGTTCCTGGGAGCCATGTCATTTGTGTCACATGCTGACAACAAATATGTGAGTGTTTATGAACTATTGGACTTGCTCTAGACTCTTAGGACTCTGAGCATATTTCAGTAAGAAAGGCAATAGACAGGTCAACATTTAGTATGTCTGATGAAAATATGGGGTTTGGAATAAGTAAACCAGGGAAGGGAGCCTCTGCTTTATAGTAAAAAGCCTTTGAGAAAGTGGCATTGGTCAGAAAGCAGTGAAGGAGGAAACCCCTGGGGCCATCTGCTATCAGAATGAAAATGGACTTTGGAGTCTGAGTGTCCTGCTTCACCAGTTCTTGGTTTGATACTTTCTAGCTCCCTGTCTTATTATGCTGCCTTAATCTCCTCTCTAGATCCTTTTTTCCCCACCTCTAACGTGTGAATGATCCTCCAGCACAGAATTCCTGCCAGTAACCAGTGAGACCCTGTCAAAAGCGGGGGCTGGCTGGCACCTGAGCAGGCGCTGTGACTGTGACTTCCTGCTTCTTCTGCGTTTGCCTTGGCTGGGTTGTTCCTGAAGGGGGAAGGGTAGCAGTGGGGTGTTTCCTGGTTAAGTCACTCCAGGTCACATGCTCTGAATATCATTTCACATGGGATCTCACCTATCAATGGCCTCTCTCTCCACCCCCTCTCCATTTTTGCTTCGTGTGTATTCATTCATGCTTCAGTTTCTCTCCCCTAAATTGGATTGCTTTTGAAATTTCTCTGGCCTGTACATATCTGTGTTTTCAGTGCATTCTCTTGAATTGTCAGCATGTCTGGGTCTAAACTCCCTTATCTTTGTTCTGAGCAGCACCCATAAATTTCCCGACACCCTCCATGGGTCATCATTAGGGTACTGACCAGTTCAACATGGTGGCGGATTGCTAAGAGATCCTCCAAAGCATCTTCCTGTGCCTGCTTCAGTTCCATGTTTGTGATTCTGTTTATTTCATCCCCTTTTGAATTACTGAAATAATAATGAAAGCAGCCTTTCCCAGACACAGCATGTCTACCTCAATTCCTTTCTATTCTTAACTGTGACAGGAACAATACTCAAGCCTTCAAGATAATCTCATTAACACAGCTATGAACATTCAAATGCAAAGTTCTTTGCTTATGCATCCCAGGTTTTCTAAATTTTACTTTTCTGATATTTATCCCACACACTTTAGAGCTAGCAGTTATGTTTCTCATGCATTATTTCACTACCTTTCATTCTGGTTTTCTTCTTTATCACTATCACATGTTGTTGATCTTCTTCCAACATCCCCCTATGTGCAAGGTACTTTTTCAGAAGTAATTATTCATCTTTACTGCACCATTCTTCAGTAAGCCTATTAGTCAAATTCTTTCATTCCCTGAAGACATGCGTGTCATCCGCAGCAGCTGATTTATGTGTTTGTGTTTGCCAAATATTCCTTTACCTATTTTTTGTGCAAATTTATCTGTGTGAGCTTGCAATCTTAGCATTTTCACTTATCCCATTTACACAGATGTTTTTAAAAGAGCATGGCACCTCGCACTTCAATATTTTACTTTTGGCATTTGACTGTTCTAGAATTTTAGAAAGCCTGTGGTCCTCCAACCTCAGACCCATTTTTTTTGTGTGTGTGTGGTTTGGGGTGTGCTTAAGGAATTTAAAGTCACTGCTTAGTCTTAAAGTCCTTCTCTTTCAACTTGTATGTTGTTCTCTGCTAGGCTGAATTGATAAAGTCCATTGTCTGAGAGTCTTATTGTTCTTGTCTTAAGTATTAGTAACTGTGCAGTGAGCCTAAGAGCTTCTTATACATGACTAAATAGGTGTCTGATTGTCCCATTTGATGTAGAGACTAGAATAAAAGATTCATGGGTTGTAAATGACTTTCAGGGAAAAGTAGCAAAGGAACGTGATGATTGATAGGTTTCGTAGAAGCTCCTAAGACTCTTAATTTTCCCAAGTGTAGAAATTTCCACTATGCAAATCATCGGGCACCTAATTATTCATCTTTTTTTACGGAGAAATTATTTTATTTAACCAAAACTCTTCTTTGTTTACATGACCTTAGAGAGAATTTTGCTAATGTTTATTCAACTGTTATCTATCTCCTAACTTGGTTGATACCTCCACCCACCCACTAGAGAATCCTAAAATCACAGAATACATTCCTAGCACTTATTTTTAGAAAAACAGCCCAACGCCCTTATTTTACGAAAGAAAAATGTTTGACCCCAATAAATGAGGACACTTAAATGTGTAACCATTCTCTGCCAGTGACTACTCCATCAGAAAGCTGTTTATAATGCAATAACCCTTATTCTTAAGCAGCTTTTCCAAGTTGGCGTAACACTTGGCTTTGAGGTTGGTGTTGGAGTACTTTCAAGTGAAGCCCCATTGTCATTTGGAGCTGTTAGCCAGAGCAGCACAGCTCTTGTGCCACTTTATTTCATTTAAGTGACACTCTATATGGTACTAATTAGTAACCTGAGCAGAAATAACTGGAGCAACTGAAAATATTAAATTTCCAGTTGTAACCATATGGCCAAACCACCCTTTGTCATGGACACTGCATGCATAGACTGAAGAAATTAAAATAAACACTGGTTGCAGCTGCTTGCAAAGAGGGAACAACCTTGGCAAACTGGATCCCCCTGTAGCTGTTGCTAAAGATGCTGTTGCCTCTGTCTCCCCAAAGAATACTTTCTGTCTTGAAACCAGCAATAAGCAGTAGCTTCAAGAGTGTCAACTTGAAGGAATGGCCATCCTGTCATTTGGAGACTTCTGTATGCATACACTTCAGAGACATCAGAATGGAGGGTCAACCAAACAAGCTGGAACAAGATTATTTTCTACAAATAAAAGAATGTTCATATCCATCCTATGCTCATGCCCTTGCAAAGGAATTTCAAAGGTCAAAAATAAGTATTACTTAACAAAATTTTTAAATCATTTTTTCTTTTTTAAATTAATTTATTTTTATTTATAAAATGGAAATTGACAAGACTACAGGATAAGAGGAGTACATTTCCACACATTGCCCACCCCCAGAGTTCCATATCCAATCCCCTCCCTTGATAGCTTCCCTAGTCTTTTTTTTTCCCCCTTTTGTTGCCCTTGTTGTAGCTTCGTTGTGGCTATTATTATTGCCCTTGTTGACGCAATTCGTTGTTGGATAGGACAGAGAGAAATGGAGAGAGGAGGGGAAGACAGAGAAGGGGAGAGAAAGACAGACACCTGCAGACCTGCTTCACCGCCTGTGAAGCGACTCCCCTGCAGGTGGGGAACCGGGGGCTCGAACCGCCGGTCCCTGCACTTTGCGCCACATGTGCTTAACCCACTGCGCCACCGCCCGACCCCCAGCTTCCCTAGTCTTTATCCCTCTAAGAGCATGGACCCAGCATCATTGTCGGGTGCAGAAGGGGAAAGGTCTGGCTTCTGTAACTGCTTCTCCGCTGAACATGGGTGTTGAGAGGTCGATCCATAGTCCCAACCTGTCTCTCTCTTTCCCTAGTGGGGCAGGGATCTGGGGAGGTGGGGCTCCAAGACACATGGTGGGGTCCTCTGCCCAAGGAATTCAGGTTGGCATCATGGTATCATTTGGAACCTGGTAGCTGAGCTAAAATTTTAAAATATTAATAGAAAAGTCATCATGAGAGGAGAAACTAGGGAACACCTGAGTATTTTATTAACCCAGACCTAACTCAATGGATAAATGTCAGCATAAGCTGACTCAACATGTTTTGAGCTGTGTGAGTCCACTGCAGGCATTGCATTCATGAACACACCCCACTGACACCTGCAATGGTTGGCTGACCCCAAGACTTTAGAACCCATGATTATGCAGGACTGGCTATGAGTTTCCCTAGGGTTTTTGACCACATGGAAATGGAGTGTCAACACACCTAGCTCTGAGTTATTCAAATGTTCACTGCATTCCACTACTTCCCCCTCCTTTATTTTATTGGAAGTGGGGTAATCATTTATAGTACAGCTGTTTCTCACCTCCCCATGATAGGTGTCTGCAAACTACTCTCACCCCCAACAGAGATCCTTTTCCACCATCATGCACTCCACGACTTTTATAAACTGAACGTATGTTAATGGCCCCATTTCTTGAGACTCTGTGATTAGAAGACAAGAAGGACAGAAAATATTGCTGGGGACTTTCTCAGAAGGTGATAGCAGATACTTGTTTAGGTCAGACTCTGGCCTGGAGTTCAGGTAGCAGCACTTGCTAAGGGCCCTTGTGACACCATTAATGCCAGAGGCAGTTGCTGGCCCCTGTAGTGGTGGGAAGACTTTGGAAACTCAGGTGCTGAGATGGTTACAATAGCAGATCTGAGTTTAGCCTTCTTTCAAGGCTAATGAAATAATTGAATAATACTCCTTTATTTCAAGTGAAAACACACACACACACACACACCTGAAACAGTTGAAGCCTTTGAATAATTTCACTTTCAATGAGGCCAAGGAGCTGCAGTCCTCTCTCTGGATCCTCTTCCACCAGTCAGGTCTCCTGAACTTGGCAGGTGAAGCTACATTTGGAGTTCATGTGCCACGGAGCCAGCTCCCTCGGCTTGCTTCCAGAAGTTGCAGAACATGTAATTTCTTCTGGGGGTCTTCTGTTACCTTCTCCCCACCCCCTTCCTCAGAAGGACCCGTTTCAATGTATCTGTATTTCAGCCCTTCCTAGCCATCAAAATAATGAGACTGGACAGTAATCACTGCTGCTTTTCAAATTTCTGCTCGAGGTCCCCAGTGAACTGCACACCTGTGGAGTCAAAAGCTTTTTCAGTCACAGCTTTGAATTGGATGAATTGAGCTAGTCTCCATCTGCAGGGAGAAGAACTTTTAACCAAACACATGTCATGACACTAGACTTAAGCTGTCTCTGATGGGGTAAGAGGATTGACTCTGGATTTTTAAAAATGTAACACTAACTTGAATTAATTGAATTAGACATGAAAGTTAGTGGGTTTCCAAAAAGGAACCCAAATCCATTAAGAAAAGAAGAGTTCTAATTTTATATCCTACCCCTTCCCTGCACTGTCTCTGGAGCTAGTAGGAACACACACACACACACACACACACACACACACACGCACACACACACACACTGCAGCATAAGTGTAAGGAAAAGCTGTCTCTAGTAGCAAAAGACTATTCTGTCTTGAGTGTTTTTCTGTCACTGCTCTTCCTCTCTCTTCAGCCTGAAGACAGTGCCCCATTTTCCACAATGTGGCCAGCCTCTTAGAAAGGGGTGCAGGTAAAATGCAGACACTGTGGTTCCCCCACCAGTAACTATGGAGACATACTCCTTTGAGCCCTGGATGTTTCATACATTGATTCTGTGTGCTTGCTTGGGAGTGAATTTTTGCCCCTTTTTTTTGGGGGGGGTGGTATTTGTTAATATCTAATCAATGGCTGACAGAAACCAATCACTGGGGCCAGATGGTCGCACACCTGGTTGAGCACACACACTATAGTTCAAGCCCCTGGTCCCCACCTGCAGGGGGAAGCTTCAAGATTGGTGAAGCAGGGCTGCAGGTGTCTCTCTGTCTTTCCCTCTCTACCTTTCCTCCCCCTCTCAATTTCTCTCTGCCTCTATCCAATAATAAATAAATAAAAGTAGTTTTTAAAAAGTAACCAGTCACTATGCCAGTATGTTTACATTCATTGTCTTCCCTAATAGTTCACATTCAGAATGAGAATGATTAGAGAAGCAATTACTGACAATAGCCAAGCCCCAGCCAGCATTAGGAGATGTTGTTCCAGCTCATCTGGGTCTCCTGACTTCCTCACAGCACCACCTGAGAGGAGAAACTCGATGGGCCAGGTTGTATATTTTATGAGGGAGAAGAAACACTGCTTGTTGAAAACTCTTCCTCCATTGTCAGAGACAGTCATATCTCTCTCTGGGCTGTGTAAGAGGTGTATCTGGTTTGGCTAGACTCCTGTCAGATGGGGAGATGGTGCAGAGGGCAGCCCTCAGACAAAAGATTCAGTCAGCTAAGAAAGGGTGGACGTAAAACCATTGTACTTCCTGGGACCTGAAGGCTTTTGTTTACCATTGCAAAACATTGTAGGCGTGCCTACAATTCTTTTATAACTTGTGGGGTGTTTAATGCCATAAAAAGTGCCAGGTGTTCATGCAACTTGGCTGCCTTTAATAGACTTTTTCACGTCTTAAGACAAGTCAGTTTTTAGTGCTGTATCTGTCTTTATCATCATTTAAAAATTTTTTCCTGACTGCCAAAAGAATGAAAAACAGTATTTTAAGCATATTATCTAAAGTGCAAACAAATATGTAAAAAAAAAAAAAAATCCCTCCCCAGAGTGTCTCATATAAATTTCCCATGTTGTGTTTATGATGCACATATTCTCTTTGGGTAGATAGTATGTTGGCAAGCAGACCTGGCATTAAAAACAAAAATTCTCTTGACTTAGGAGTTGGTATAGTGGATAAAGTGTTGAACCCTCAAGAATGAAGTTCTGAGTTCAATATTCAGAAATGCATCTGCCAGAGTGATGCTCAGGTTCTCCCCCCCCCTCCTCTCTCATTAATAAAATAAATCTTTTTTAAAAATCTCATTCTGATGATAACCACATTGGGAAAAGCAAACTGTCAAACTGTCTTTAGTAGGACCATTAGAAAAAAAATTAAGGAGAGACAGAGAAATAGCATTAGAAAGACTTGAAGTGTTTAAGGCAAATCATGTTGGGTAGGATAAGCACTATACACTGCGCTCTACTACCCTAGGATACAGAGAAAACAGACCTAGAGGTGCATCTCAATTAATGTCATACCAGGATAATGGCTGGTTCGTGTTATAAATAAAGCATAAGCAAAAAGGAGGTAGATATTTCTAAATAATTCAGGCAAGACTCCTGGTAAAATCCCGTTACAGGACCAGGAAGTAGCTCAGAACATCAGAGCACAGGGCTTGCATGCCTCAGGAACTCAGTCTCTGAGTAGTCTCTGTCCCCCCTTCCCCCTTTCATAAAATAAATATCATTTTTGTTTTGCTTTAAATACTTATTTTTATAGAAAGTGAGAGAGAGACAGAGACACCTATACCACTGCTCCACGGCTTGAAACAGGGTCCTAACACATGGTGATATGTTACACTACAAGGTGAGCCACCTCCCAGCTCCAATAAATTAATATTGTTTTAAAAATCTATTTAAAATAAAAATATATAAAAGATACTTAGCTTTTACTGCCAATAGATAAGATAATAATCCTGGGCTTGGAACAGAAATTCCACACTGATGAAAATATTTATATCCTCGTGTAATGGATTCGATCTGCCACATATTTTGTGTTGTTGTCTAATCAAACCAGTGCATCATTAGGTGTAGAATCAAGAAGAGGGAGAGAAGAAGCTAATTATATAAAAACAAAGGAGTGTTTTCTTGTGAATGTTTTGTGCTTCCTTGGTGTAGTCAAAGGCTCTTGAAAGGTATTTAGAACACTCATTCAAGGAAGCTGTGTCATGGCAGTGTCTATAAAACTCTTGTGAAGAGGGGTTCGGGCGGTGGCGCAGTGGGTTAAGCGCACATGGTACAAAGCGCAGGGACCAGCGTAAGGATCCCAGTTCGAGCCCCCGGCTCTCCACCTGCAGTGGAGTCGCTTCACGGGCGGTGAAGCAGGTATGCAGGTGTCTATCTTTCTCTCCCCCAAGCTCTCTGTCTTCCCCTCCTTTCTCCATTTCTCTCTGTCCTATCCAACAACAAAGCAACGTCAACAATGGCAATAATAACCGCAACGAGGCTGCAACAACTAGGGCAACAAAAAGGGGGAAAAATCGCCTCCAGGAGCGGTGGATTCATGGTGCAGGCACCGAGCCCAGCAATAACCCTGGAGGGAAAAAAAAAAAAAAAAACTCTTCTGAAGAAGGGATGTGGAAATAATAGTCCCCAGCCTAGATGCTTGGTGGCTGTGAGATCTTGTCCTATATGTTGGTAAGTCAGAAATGCTAAGCAAAAAATGTTTATGAGGCCTATTCTTAGGGCATGTAGCCTGTGACACAGATTAGAGGAGAAAGGGGGAAATTTTACAGATCAGGAGTTGCTTGTGGTTTGGGCACCATTCTAGTCAGTGATGTTTTTATACTTAACTATGTCCACTGTGTGATTCTCTTCCAGAGTAAGAGTTCCTCAGGGATATCCTTAGTGGCTGTAGCCTATGCGTTAGGATCATTGAAAGTACAATGAGAGTATCTTCACCTGTGCTAGGTGGCAGGCGGCTTCAGTCACTAGAGGAACTTTTGCAAAGTATTTCCCAAGAGAGTTTGTTTGGCTTAAAATTGAGAATATAGGTAGTAAATTTGAAGACAGAGGGCATTACCTTTATGTAGAAATATCCTTTAGACAAGCTCTACCTTTTTTCCTTCTGGTTAGATAAAATCATGAAGTTCTGTTATATAGAATAATAAAAATAGTGGGAAGACAGTTGCAGGCATGTTACAAGTTTTTTTTCAAAACAGTTGGAAAGAGGGCCTAGATGGTGGTCACCTGGTTGAGCACACACATTACAGTGTACAAGGACCTAGTTTCCGTTTCCTCTTCCCCACCAGCAGGGGGAAATCTTCACAAGTGGTGAAGCACTACTACAGGTCTCTCTGTCTCTTTCAGTCTCTCTCCCTCTCTCTTTTTCACTCTCTATATCCTTCTTTCCTCTCAATATCTGTCTTCATCCAAAATAAGTAAGTAAATAAAAATATTAATAATAAAAAAAAAGCAGAAAGACTCTGGACCAAGGTCAAGTGATTAACCCAGAAGTCTCACATTAGTATAATCCCTGAGCCTTTATTGAGTTCTGACTCTTAAGACTAATTCTTGTGGAAAAATGGGGGTGGTGGTGTCTTTGATAATAGCTGTTGACTGTTATACAAAGCATAGAGGTAAAAACATGCCTAGCCCAATGTGTTTATGCGCTAAACTAATTGATGAGTGAGTAATAATTGGGAAAATGAGAGTGAGAAAGCTGGAGCATAGGATTGTGGAAGACTTGACTAGGAAGTTTCTGGCATGTATACAGTGCTGGGGTGGGGTGGGGAGTCAACTCAGGGGTCTGGGACTGATCACTGTCCAATTCATATTTCCCTCACCTTCAACACCCCATGTCTCGTTCCAGCTCCCTGGCCCTCATCACTCCATGCTTCGTTCCAATCTTTATTGACATGGCTTTCCATAGCCTGCCATGTTTCTTTTGACTGATTCTGATCCCCCCCCCACTGACAGTATTAACATAATATCTTCAAGTATTCATTAAAAGAATGAAATGATAGAATTGACCATAAAATAGTTTCATTCCAATGCAATCCATTATTCTATTTTATCATATTGAATTCTCATGTGTCCTGGTAGGCTAGCAGAGTAAAATTAAGTTTGCTGTTCTGGATGGAGGGAAGATACTTTGTGGTTTTATGTCTTAAAAATAATATTTCAGGGGAAAAACAATGATTGCAGTAGAATTTGCTAAATGAACAGAAAGAGCCGTGCCTTTAGCCACCTAAGCAACAAAGCATCATCTCGGTAGTTTTGGCATTTAAATATCTCAATTAAACAGATTTGGTTTGTAGTGGCAACAGCAATATTGGTGGGTCTCATACAAATTTGATTAGATACTGCTTTCCTTTAAAAAAAATTTTTTTTTGGTCAGACCTCTAAATTATGATGCAAGAAGAAAATTTTGCTTTTTTTTTTCTTCTGATCTTTACAGTCTTAAAAATTCATCATTTCAAGAAACCCCAGGGAAATGACAGTCTCCATCTATGAGCTCCATGACTTAATAGGAGGAAAACACTTGTTTCTTTTTCTTTTTTATCCCCACCTACAAGTACAATCATTTGTTGTTCTTCAAGAACCCCACCTACAAGTACAATCATTTGTTGTTCTTCAAGAAAATGTTCATGTGTTCGCCCCAATCCTTACAACAAATCAGTGAGTTACACAGGGCAGGTGTTGTGGACAATGACATCCAGGTCCCCAGATAGCAGCCTGGTCAGAGTATACAACTGCTGTGTGGACAGATAAAACACTGAGCACATTTTTTTTCACCAGAGCAATGCTAAACTCCAGATACTAGTCGTGATGGGGATTGTACTTGGGACCTTTGGTGACTCGGGCACAGAGGTATTACTGCATAATCACTATGCTATCTCTTCAATCTTGAATGAGCTTGCTTTTTTTTAAGTGAATTTTTTGTTAGTGATTTAATAATGATAAGTAGATCAGTAAGATTGTGGTATAAGAGGGGTACAATTGCACACAGTTCCTACCACCAGAGTTCCACATCCCATCCCCTTCATTGGAAGCTTCCCTATTCTTTATCCCTCTGGGAGTATTGACCAAAGGTCTTTATGGAGTCCAGAAGGTGGAAGGTCTGGCTTCTGTAACTGCTTCTCTGCTGGACATGTGTGTTGACAGGTCGATCCATACCCCCTGCCTCGTTCTATCTTTCCCTAGTGGGGTAGGGCTCTAGGAAGGTAAAGTTCCAGGACATATTGGTGAGGCTGTCTGCCCAGGGAAGTTAGGTTGGTGTCATGGTAGCAGCTGCGACTTGGTGGCTGAAAAAGCATTAAGATATAAAGCAGAACAAATTGTATAGTAAGCAGGAACCTAAAGGTAAGGATATAACAGATGGGACTTGGGGTCTTCATGTTGGAAGAAGCTAGGAAATCTATTTTAGGTATATTCCAAGGGGCCCATGAATCTTTACTAATTTTTGCCTGAGCCAGATAGCTAACATGCAGGTGGACTGA
This sequence comes from Erinaceus europaeus, assembly GCF_950295315.1. Taxonomy (NCBI): domain Eukaryota; kingdom Metazoa; phylum Chordata; class Mammalia; order Eulipotyphla; family Erinaceidae; genus Erinaceus; species Erinaceus europaeus. Next base: position 144,960,855 of record NC_080164.1, read on the forward strand.
TAGTATTGTCTGGGGAGATGGTGTCAGAGTTGGGAATAGGACTAGAAAGCTGGACCAGGGCAGAGAGTAGCCCCCAAATAAGGGGCAAATATATATATATACATACATATATATATATATACCACTAGCTGTAAACCCCACTGATCTGACCTAGGACCCATGTCTGTCCATACTTAGCACAGGAGCCTGTGCAACCTCTGCATCCCCACTGGTCTGAACTCACATTCCATGGTCATAACAAAGAACATTGAATGAGCTTTTTAAATAAATTTATTCATTATCTTTTTATTGGGGGCTAATGGTTTACAGTGTTGGCACATGGGTACAATATTTCATCTCACTGTGGTAGGTGTCTACAGAACACTCTCATCCCCAACTTGGGTCCTTTTCCATCATGCACCAGGACCCCAACCCCCTCTCCATCCCTTCCCTTACTTTCCCTCCCCAGTGTCTTTTGCTTTGGGAGCACCAATCATTAGGCTCTGGATATGGTAGTTTCTTGAGCAATAGAAAATAGTTGATGCTGCCCCTAAAGTCTTTCCCCAAAACCAGAGGTTTGTTATCTTCCTGTTACACATCAAGTGACCAAAACCCCAAACCTCAGAGTAATTCCTACCCATCTCATTCCCAACTCACAACACTTAATGATGTTGAATACGGTATCCAGAAGCTAAGTGAGTTGGAGAAGAGGGTTTGTGAACACACATGAGGAATTAGCCAAGCTGTTATGGTAACAATGAGAAACTGGCAATGAGGTTGGTGTGTGTGTATATGTGTGTGTGTGTGTGTGTGTGTGTGTGTGTGTGTGTGTGTGTGTGTGTGTGTGTGTGTGTGTGTGTGTGTGTGTAGTGAGGGGGACTTTTTGCCTTTCTGCTTGGAAGTAACTGTCCTTACGTTACTCCTGCCCATACCCCAATGTGAGTCCTTACTACGACAGTCCTGTAGGGCTCTGAGTTCGTATCAATTGGTAGAGTAGGCTGTGGCTGTCTCCAGTGATACTGTGTGTCCCATTCACCCCTCTCTGTTCCCACTGGTCTAGTGACCTGACATGCTTATGTGGATGCCAAGGTGTCAGCAGAGGTCTCAAAGCTCAGTGCACACTGGGGTCACCTGGAGTTTGTTGACAAACCAGCACTTGGTGTCCAGGCACAGATAATGGCATAAAGATGTGTATACACACTGGAATACTCTTCAGCAGTAAAGAGAGAGAGAGAGATACCTTCTTCCGCTATAGCATGGGTAGAACTACGAGGGATTATGCTAAGTAAAATAATTTAGAAGGAGAAAGATACCGATTGTCCTCCTGTGAAATGTGGGACTTTGATGTTGTGTATACATGTGAAGAAGTGGAAACTTGCACTTCTGAATATTGCAATTGCAAATATTTGCATTGGTTGCAAACCAGTGTTACCTCAGTAAAAATAAAGAAAAAAAGATGAAAACAGGAGCTGGAGAGGTAGCTTTCCTGGTAGGGTGAGTGCATTGCATGCACCTGACCCAGGATCAAGTCCTGGCACCATATGTGAGATGGAGGAAGCTCCAGTGCTAAAATGGTGCTCTGTCTCTCTCTGTCTGAATGGGAAAGTTTAAATAGGTACATGGTCTCCCTTTCACCTGTGGAGCAGGGTTTCCCCATCTCTCCTGTGCTGTGGAGACTGCTCTGTGTTTCGTGGGCTCTTCAGCAGCCATCCTTGGCCCATGCCCACAGTGCCTTCACCACCCCCAATTGTGACATCCAGTGTGTCTGTGGACATTGTCAGATTTCTCTTGAGATGTGAAATTGCCGCTGGCTGGATGCTGTTTTAAGGATCCTCTTCCTAAAAGGACAGTGGTGCTCAGAGTGTTATTTTTAACAAGCTCCTCAGGGGAATTTTGCCTACATGCGCTGTCACTCTCAGGCCTCTCCTTGCTTCCCAACTTCCGGTGCCCTTCAACCCTTTGCTTCATAGCAGTCTTCAAGGTCAAAGTTCCTGCTGCCCAGAAAGCAATTCACTCAACAAAATCAGGTCAGCCCTCCTCTCTGCTTCTAAGGAGCTTATATGCATAATAACTGAGTCCTTTGGTTGGGTGTAGACACCCCCCACCCCCCATCCCCGGGGTTGTTATATGACTCGGGAAACCATGAGTAGTCACTTTGATGGACTCTTTAGACCCATTAGAGGGAGAAAGAGAACATCAGTGCAGCCAGCTCACGGAGGAAACAGGACGCATTTGGGACAGACGTTTTCTGGGCAGCTTGGACCTTTCCTAAGAAAGGTTGGCCTCTCAGGTGAGGCCACCTCTATCAGAGACCCAGCACCCCAGAAGCCAGCACAGGCCAGACACCCACAGAGCCAAGTCTCACGCCTTTGCTTCGACGTGAATGATTTAGATGCCTGCAGGAATTCCACTGTTTAGTCTGTCTGTCTCCTGTGGTTGGAACTTCCTCTCCAAATGGTCCTACTGGGGATGTTATTTTCTAACTGGCATGAAGAGAATTTCCGACAGAGGCTCTCTGAGTGCTGTGCTCTGTGGAGCTGCTCCATTCACGGGGAGCAGGCCTTCCACCTGGATCTTGTTTGGGGTAAGGCCCGTGGTAGCCTGGCAGAGTGAGGGCTTCCAGTCTGCAGGCTCTCTTTGGGCTGGCAGCTGTTGGAATTGGTGGGTGAGTGTCAACAGGAGCCTTTCCAGTGAGGACACTGAGTGCATGATGGTATGAGGATCCTTACTCTTCTCCTTTCTTGAGCATATAAACCACTGCTGCTTCTTTTAGAACTGTCGCCTGTTTCTTTGTTGTCACCAGAAGACATGAGTGGATGTTAGTGTGCACTGGCGACTCACGTGTGTGTTAGAGTAGCAGCAGAGTCCTTTGACTCTTCCACAGCAAAAAAGAGCCACTGAAGCAGAAAGTGGCTTCCAGCCCTCGAAGAGCTCACGCCATGCGGGCCTCCCAAACATTCTTGAAGAGACAGAAATAGAAAACATCACCAGGATGTTGTTGTGATCGAACAAAGAGCAACAACTCTGAGTCTGGAAGGACGTGTTCTAAGATCTTTCTTAGAACTCAAGTCCTAGTTAGGGTCCAACGTCAAGAAAAATGAAGTGCAGAAATTGTGGCTTACCAGCAGCAGGGTTCAAACGTATGGCAAGCGTGGGGCCTTTCAGCCTCACGTTTAATCCTTGTTCACAGTTTACACAATGATTAGGAGTTCATTTACCTCACTTTGCATTCTCCCCAAGCTTATATGTTTATGTGGCGGGAAGCATCAGAGCAGGCTAAGCCAAACAACTAGCTTCAAGCTAAAATAATTTATACTAGAAAACATTTTGAAAACTAAATATTGCCTTAACCACTGCTGTGTCTTTGTACCTCATCCAGGGAGTTCTGTGTATAGAATGAGAGGGATTCCACCCCCATGTCTTAGCCAGGAGAGTCATAGGATTTCAAGACTGTTAGGGACATTAGTGAAGGTTCAGTTTACCAACAAAATAGCTCACCTAAATAGTGTGCCTGCCTTGCCATGCTTGTGACCCAAGTTTGTGCCTGATCCCCTCCATCTCTCTCTCTCCCTCTCTGTCTCTCTCTGTGTCTCTCTCTACCTGCCTCCCCCACCCCCATCTGTGTCTCTGTCTGGAAAAGTCACTCTGGTTGTGTGACTTCAGTTCAAGCCTCCTTTCACTTTACAGATAAAGAGAGAGAGAGAGAGAGAGAGAGGGACCTGGTTCTTTCAGAAAACTGAACAACTAAGTGACTTGAGTAAGAACAGAGTGAGCTGGTGCAGAAAAGGGAAAGGTGACATCTTAAATTCTTAGATCCAGTTTTCTGCAAATCACAGAATCCGGTTCCTTTTTCATTGCCTCATGCCCACTGCACTTTTTTTGCTAGCCAGAAGTAGGGAAAAATTCCTACCCAGAGCCTGTTCTGAAAGATTCAAAAAGAAGCCCAGAGCAATGTGTGTTTTACATGCCAGGGCTACTGTAATAAGATGCCACAGACTGGAGGGCTTACGGCAGTGAGAGCGCCGAATCCTAACCACTAGACCACCAGGGAGTTCCATCGCTGGGGAGCGAGAGACGACCCGAACTGCCCCTGCGGCTACAGACAGACTATGACCCACATAGTCAATGACTGCCACCTCTCCAGATTCAAAGGAGGTCTTGAAACTTTACATCAGGCTCAACCTGACGCTGTTGACTGGCTATGGAAGAAGGGCAAACGCTAGAAGAAGAAGAAGGAGGGCTTACGCAGCAGAGGTGGAAGTTCTCACAGTGTGGGAGGCTCCAGGCTAGAAGGGTTGGTCTCCTCTGAGGACCTTGAGGAAGAAGTGCCTTGTAGGCCTCTCCTTGGCTTCTACCCCTTTCCCCCATCACATTGTGGGGGCATTTAATAGGCTTACAATTAGGTAATTGGATTTTTAAAACTATTGATATATCCAATCATATGTTTCACCTAATTGCTGCGACCTTTTGCCCTTGTAATGAGATTAGGATCCCCCCCCCCCCCCCGCGCTTCCTCTCTGTTATTGGGGATAGGACTGCATCTGTCAGTGAGGGGGCAGCTATCACTAGATTTCTGTCTTGAAATCCCAAGAGTTGAAAGCTTATAGGTTCCCTCTCCCCTGGAGGCTTCCCCTTGAGCCATACACTCTCTGCCCTGGCTCTGTGGGCACAGGCTTTACTGATCCATGGAGACCTCAGGATCCAGGCTTCATTGATTGATGGGGACAAAGCTGAAGAATGCAAAGGCACAAAAAGAGTACAGACATGCCACATGTTTCCTGGGCACAATGAGGCATTTGAAAGAGGTCTGGAGCAGGGCTGCTGGAGTGAGCAGAGGGGTGCCCTGGGGCTAAGGACTTCTGTAATAATACACTTGTGAATGGCTTGGAGATGGAAATACTGGGATACATGCACCTTTGGTTGGCTTCCTAACTGAGAACATCATAGAGTACACTTACACAAACCTAGATAGTTTATAAGCCAAGGCTGTATATGAGGACCACCTCCCTAAATACAGGCTGTCATGTACCAAAAGCTTAATTCCATGTATGTTCATAGTAGAGCCAGCCCCGTGTTTGTTGAAACTAATTCTGAATGAGATGAATTCCTGCACTCTCAGGAAAATTTCCAAATCTTCAAATAGTAAGCACCAGGACAAATTAGAAAGGCACATTAAAGTGGATAAACTTCAGAAATAGAAGAAAATGCATGACAGAGGGTAATAACATACATCTTGACTTAGGAAAATCACTTAGTGGTCCAGTGAAGCTAGAGATTAGTGCAATAAACATGCATATTTAAAACAATGTCCATTTCCTGACATTTCATCTCGGTTTATGAAGGTTAAATGAAGGGTTTGACCTGGGTGCTGAAAATGTAGAAATGAATTTTAGATTTCCAGCCATATGTTTCAGTTGAAACTGTCTACTGACACAAGTTTGGGTTGGTACTTGGTTGGTTTGTTTTTTGAGGGGATAAAGATAGTGGTTTGCTAGAGAGAACTGGGAAGAAATCTTCAACCTTATTTGACCCAATAGATATTGGTCTCTAATTCTGACATTCTCTACCCCTCCTTTAAGTTTCAAATTTGTTTACTTTAAAATAATGATTACACACCTTATGAAAACAAAGATGCTCAATATTTTAATTTATTTTATAAACATGATCCTTCCAGGGAGTCAGATATTGGGGATATAAGGATTTGAAGATGCACGCTATACCATTAAGATGCTCATAGTTTAGTTGGAGAGACTGAAAAATCCACAACTGACAAATGACAGAGATCACAAAAATTTTGAAGAAAAGAGAAGATAAGTGTTGCCCTGAAGTTTAAAAAAGACCTTTATGAGATCATCTTTAAGCTAAATCTGAAAGGTGGAGTAGGGACTTGGGAGGCAAAGAAAGAGGTAAGGATGTTGGGAGCAGAGGGGAGACACTGGGATGGTGGTAGTTCTCGTCCAGAGAGGGGCAGATGTGTCCGTGACTAGAAAGAAGTACCTCTCCCCACTGTGGTTGGGAAAAAAATAAAGGACAGTTCTTATTCTGTCTTTACCAGCTGCTTGGCTGAGAGTTTTTGTTGGGCTTTAAGGTTTCTCCCAAGAGGATCAATTAGAATTTGAATTTGCATTTGATAATTTCTCTCCCCTAATTCAGACCTGAGAATTAAAGATTATGGAAAGAGTTCAAAGGCAGCAGTTGTGTCTTCACTTATCTAGTAACCAGTGCTCATGGTTTTATATTAACATTTGTGAATTCTCGGAATGGAATTTGATGTAAATATGAAGAAAGACACTTAGGACTATGTCCAGTGATTAGATTTTTGTTTGCTCCTATCAACATTGATTAGAATAATTTTCTTGTTGAAAGTGATTTAACTTATCTTGAACTCTTTATTAGTATTATTTCTTTTTCATTCCTACAAAGTCCCAAACATGCTACAATGCTTCTCCTTCAGGCCGCTTCCAAACATGACCTGCATTAAAAAAAAAAAAAAAAAAAAATTGAATGCCAGTGACCAAGTGATTATTTTCATTAAACAATAATTAGATACTGGCAATTTAAAAAGTCCAATTTGCAAATTACCCCTTTGCTTGTTTAATGAAATGATAGGGTACATGCTAGTACTGATCAGGTGGTATTTCAAAAAAATGTGACTGAGTTAACAAAGAACTTCATTATTTTAACCAGCAGTCCTGCTTGACATTACCTTCTCTCCCAGGCATGCCCCCATCCTGCCTCCAGATCATGCTCCCTGAGAGGGAGAAGCTATTTGAACTTCTGGTTAACAGTACTGGCCAGCATATATATTTTTTTAATCTGAAAGTTTTTAACACTAGTCCTTTTCTTTTTCTTCATCCTCCTCCTCTCCCTCCTCCTATTTGGTAGAGACAGAGAAATTGAGAGGGGAAGAGGAAGACAGAGAGTGAGAAGGAAAGAAAGATTCATCTGCAGCTGTGCTTTACTATTTAGGAGAGGAACCTGGGCTTAAACCCAGTTCCTTCTGCTTGGTAACATGTGCACTGAACTGGCACTCAGCTCCAGGCCCCTGCTTGACCCCTTTTTATTCTTCATCCTAACTGATTATTCTCCCTGTGGTGACGATGACCAGTGAATTCTGTTGACTAATAGGGCAAAAATGCTGTTGACTTTGAGAGACACACACGTTTGAGCGGCACAGATCCACTGATAAGTGAATTGGCTTGTAAACAGAAGTTGTAAACTTAAATTATTAATAATATGATAAAGTGCTATAAAAGTGTTTTCTCTTACAAGTTTCTTGATCACATTTGTCTTTTCCAGCTTACTTTGCTATTAGAGTGAATAATTCTTGTAACAAATACAAGATGTCTCAGTCGTTCACAATTCAGCTCCATTTCTGAGATTTGCTGAAGTCAAAGTAGGCTGGAATTGTAGTCAGTGGCCTGGTGTCCTTGGTGAGTTGGTTAACTAGTTAAGCTAGATTAGGTTTTAAAGTACAGGACTGCAGAAATGGAAGAAAAGAGGTAAAGTAAGTCTACATTTAAATCTTCTTGATTTACCAGTTATGCATGACTTTGGGCAAGGGCCAGGGAGTTTGTAGCTGGTTTCTTAGTTTATACAGTGGAGATTGTAGATCATGCCGAGTGACTTTGGGAACACTAGATGAGACTAAAAGGTAAGAATGTGTGACTTATGTGAAGCCCTGTGTCTGCAAAGAGCTATAAAATGGAAACTACTGCAACATGAGAGACTTTTCTGGAAGTTTCCAAATCAAACTCAGTTCCCACCTGTACTAAGATCCCCTTCACACAAATCTTCCTTCAGGTCACATACTCCTTAGCAGCAAATGAACAGAGATGTCTTTGCTTTCTTTTCCCTTCCTTCCTTCCTTCCTTCCTTCCTTCCTTCCTTCCTTCCTTCCTTCCTTCTTTCCTTCCTTCCTTTCTTCCGCCTCACTCCCATCCTCCCTCTCTCCCTCATTCTTTCTTCCCTCTTTTCTCTCTTCTTTCTCTCTCTTTCTCTCTCTTCCTTCCTTCCTTCCTTCCTTCCTTCCTTCCTGCCTTCCTGCCTTCCTTCCTTCCTTCCTTCCTTCCTTCTTTCATTCCTTCCTTTCTTCCGCCTCACTCCCATCCTCCCTCTCTCCCTCATTCTTTCTTCCCTCTTTTCTCTCTTCTTTCTCTCTCTTTCTCTCTTCCTTCCTTCCTGCCTTCCTTCCTTCCTTCCTTCTTTCCTTCCTTCCTTCCTTCTTTCATTCCTTCCTTCCTTCTATTCTTTCTTCCTTCCTTCCTTTCATTCTTCCTTTCTCTCTTTCTTGTAAAGTCCCTTTCTTCCTGGCAGATTCATGCTCTCCTGTCACTTGACCTTAAAAAAACAGATCACTGCGCCAAGCAGTAGTGCACTTGGGAAAAAACATGTGTTACCATGCACAAGGAACTAAGTTCAAGCCCCTGGTCCTCACTTGCAGGGGTAGGCTTTATGAGTACTGAGGCAGTGCTGAAGGTATTTCTACCCCCATACCACCTTCTCCTCTCAATTTCTGTCGCTATTCAAAAAAATATATATACAGATAAGCAAACTAAAATATTAAAGTAAAAAATAAGAACACTAACTGAATATCAGTCCTCTCAACCCTTCAGTTGGCGCCTCTTTGTGCAGGACCCAAAACCGAAATACATTCATATCCCTCAACCGTTACTTCTATTCTCCTTCATAAATACAGTTAGCTTTTCACAAATGGGACTAGTCCTACAGATTTCATTTTCTGGTAGAATAGTGTGACCATGAAGTCACATAGACCCATCTCCCATTTCTAATCTTTCATTTACTAGTTAGTTTCTTGAGAACTGAATGGCTCTAAAGTCAATTTATCTTATCCTCCTTGCTGTGTGACTTGGGTAAGTGACATAGTATCTCTAAATCAGCTATCTTATCTGTAAAGTGGATAAAGAAATTTTGTCACCTAATTTGGTGGTAAGTATTGTGTGAAAGGACAGAACAGAACTCAATAGGTGTTTATTATCTTTAGTGCCACCTCCAAATCTAGCTTTTGGGCTATTCATGGTACAGGGACCCTTTATTTACCATCAATAGTTTTTTTCAGATCACTGCAGTTTCAAGAAGCTCAAGAACAAAGGCCAATCAAGGTCCAATAAAAGAAACACATGAAAAAATGCTCCAAGTTTTTTTTTTAAATTTCTTTATTGGGGAATTAATGTTTTACAGTCAACAGTAAATACAGTAGTTTGTACATGCATAGCCTTTCCCAGTTTTCTATATAACAATACAACCCCCACTAGGTCCTCTGTCATCCTTGTTGCATCTGTATTTTCCCCACCCACCCACCCCAGAGTCTTTTACTTTGGTGCAATACACCAACTCCAGTTCAGGTTCTACTTGTGTTTTCTTTTCTGATCTTGTTTTTCAACTTCTGCCTGAGAGTGAGATCACCCCATATTCATCCTTCTGTTTCTGACTTATTTCACTTAACACGGATTTTTCAAGGTCCATCCAGGATTGGCTGAAAATGGTGAAGTCACCATTTTTTATAGCTGAGTAGTATTCCATTGTGTATGGAATACTACTTGCTCAGCCACTCATCTGTTGTTGGACACCTGGGTTGCTTCCAGGTTTTCGCTATTACAAATCGTGCAGCCAAGAACATATGTATATACAGATCTTTTTGGATGGGTGTGTTGGGTTCCTTAGGACATATCCTCAGGAGAGGAATTGCAGGATCAAGGGTAAGTCCATTTCTAGCCTTCTAAGAGTTCTCCAGACTGTTCTCCACAGAGGTTGGACCAATTGACATTCCTACCAGCAGTGTAGGAGGGTTCCTTTGACCCAACAACCTCTCCAGCATTTGCTGCTATTATCTTTTTTGATGTATGACATTCTCACAGGAGTGAAGTGGTATCTCATTGTTGTCTTTATTTGCATTTCTCTGACAATCAGAGACTTGGAACATTTTTTCATGTGTTTCTCTGCCTTTTGGATCTCTTCTGTGGTGAATATTCTGTCCATGTCCTCCCCCCATTTTTGGATGGGCTTATTAGTTGTCTTGATGTTGATATTTGCAAGTTCTTTATATATTCTGTTTATTAGCCTCTTGTCTGATGTATGGCATGTAAATATCTCCTCCCATTCTGTGAGGGGTCTCTTGGTTTGGGTAGTAGTTTCTTTAGCGGTGCAGAAGCTTTTTAATTTGATGTAGTCCCATAGGTTTATGCTTGCTTTAGTCTTCTTTGTAATTGGACTCGTTTCATAGAAGATGTCTTTAAAATCTATGTGAAAAAGAGTTCTGCCAGTATTTTCCTCTAAGAATCTGATAGTTTGTGGTCTAGCATCCAAGTCCTTGATCCACTTGAAATTTACTTTTGTATTTGGTGAAATATAGTGGTTCAGTTTCATTCTTCTGCATGTTTCAATCCATTTTTATCCAACACCATTTGTTGAAGAGACTCTGCTTTCCTCATTTAATAGTCTGGACCCCTTTGTCAAAGATTAGATGTCCATAGGTGTGGGGGCTTACTTCTGGGCTCTCAATTCTATTCCACTGGTCAGTGTGTCTATTCATGTTCAAGCAGTTTTGATGACAATGGCCCTATAATACAATTTGAGATCTGAGAGTGTGATGCTTCCGGTTCTGTTCTTTTTTCTCAAGATCGTTTTGGCAATTCTAGGTCTTTTCTGGTTCCAGATAAACATTTGTAGCATTTGTTCTATTCTCCTAAAAAATGTGGTTGGGATCTTGATGGGGATAGCATTAAATTTGTAGATATCTATGGGTAGTATATTCATTTTGATGATGTTAATTCTTCCAGCCTATGAACATGGAATATCTTTCCACTTTGTGACTTTTTCAATTTCCTTGAGTATTGACTCATACTTTTCAGTATACAAGTCTTTCACTTCTTTGGTTAGGTTTACTCCTAGATATTTTATTGTTTTTGTTGCTATAGTAAAAGGAATTGATTTCTGGATTTCATTTTCTTCTAACTTAGTGTTTGCATAGAGGAATGCCACTGACTTTTGAATGTTAATTTTGTAGCCTGACACCTTACTGTACTGCCTGATGATATCCAAAAGCTTCTTGCTGGATTCCTTAGGTTTTTCTATGTATTCTATCATGTCATCTGCAAATATGGAGAGTTTGACTTCTTCTCTTCCAATCTGTATGCCTTTAATTCCTTGCTCCTGCCTGATTGCTATAGCAAGAATTTCCAACATGATGTTAAATAGTAATGGTGATAGTGGGCATCCCTGTTTAGTACCTGATCTGAGGGGAAATGCTTCCAGTTTTTCATCGAGTATGATGTTGGCTGTAGGTTTCCTGTATAGATACTCCACTCTCTTCAGGAATTTTCCATCTATTCCCATTTTTTGAAGTGTTTTGATCATAAAGGGATGTTATATTTTGTCAAAGGCTTTCTCTGCATCTATTGATATGACCATGTGTTTTTTGGTCTTGCTTTTGTTGATGTGGTGGATTATGTTGACTGAGTTACGTATATTAAACCAGCCTTGCATCCCTGCGATAAACCCCACTTGGCCTTGATGAACAATACTTTTAATATACTGCTGTATCTGGTTGGCTAGAATTTTGTTCAATATTTTCACATCTATGTTCATCAGAAACATTGGTCTGTAGTTTTCTTTTTTGGTTGTGTCCCTGTCTGCTTTTGGCATCAGAGTGATGTTAGCTTCATAGAAGCTGGAAGGGAGTATTCCAGTGTCTTCAATCTTCTGGAAGACTTTTAAAAGTAGAGGTATTAGTTCTTCTTTGAAGGTTTTATAGAGTTCATTTGTAAAACCATATGGTCCAGGACTTTTATTTTTGGGAAGATTTTTGATAACTGTTCCAATTTCATTAGTGGTGATGGACCTGTTCATGTTATCTACTTCCTCTTGACTTAGTTTTGGAAGTTTGTAGGTATCTAGGAAATTGTCCATTTCTTCCAGGTTCTCTAGCTTGGTGGCATATATTTGTTCATAGAAGCTTTGCATGATATGTTGAATTTCTGCGGTGTCTGTTGTGATATCTCCTCTTTCATTTAGTATCTGATTTATTTGGGTCTTCTCCCTTTTTTGTTTTGTGAGTCTGGCTAAAGGTTTGTCAATTTTGTTCACTCTTTCGAAGAACCAACATTTACTTTCGTTGATCTTTTGTATGGTTTTCTTATTTTAATGTTATTTATTTCTGCCCTAACTTTAGTGATTTTTGTTCTTCTGGTTGCTTTACGGTTCCTTTGTTCTTCTTCTTCTAGGTCTTTAAGGTGTATTTGAGCTTTTTCTTGTTTTTTAATGTGTTCTTGTATGGCTATGAACTTCCCTCTCAGTATTGCCTTAGCTTTGTCCCAAATATTTTGATAGCTGTGTCTTCATTTTCATTGAACTCTTGAAACATTTTGATTTCTTCCTTTATTTCCTCTTTGACTCAGGAGTTGTTAAGGAGTGTACTGTTGGGCTTCCACATTTTGGGGCTATTACTAATCTTTTGTTGATTTGTAAGTGTTAGTTTAATTCATCTGAGAAGATGCATGGGATGATTTCAATGCTCTTGAATTTGCTGATGCTGTCTCTGTGGCCTAGCATATGGTCTATCCTTGAGAGTGGCCCATGTGGACTTGAGTAAAATGTGTAATCCAGTTTCTTGGGATAAGTGACTGAAAATCTCCAACAGTTCTAGTTTATCTATCTCTTCATTTAGCTCTCTCATGTCTTTATTGATTTTCTGCCTAGGTGATCTGTCAAGTTGACAGAGTGGGGTGTTAAAGTCCCCTACTATGACTGTGTTGCTTTTAATTTTATTGTTGTGGCTCTTTCAGTAGATGTTTGATGTATTTAGATGGCTACTCATTGGGTGCATAGATGTTAATAATTGTTAAGTACTCTTGATTGACTGATCCTCTGAGCATTAGTGTCCATTCTTAACTTTTAAATCTTATCTATTTTAAAGTCTATCCGTAAGATATGAGAATAGCTGTTCTTGTCCTTTTTTTGTGGGCCATTGGCTTGTATGATAGTTTTCTGTACTTTCACTTTAAGTCTGTGTTTGTCTTGTTGAGTTAGGTGGCTTTCCTGCAGACAATATATTGTTGGTTTGTGTTTTCTGATTCATTTTCATACTCTGTACCTTTTAATAGGTGAATTCAGGCCATTGACACTTATTGATATCATAGACTGAATATATTTTAACACCATTATTGTAGATTTTTAGAGTGTTCTTATACATGGTATATTTATGGTGGTCTGAATGTTTATAGGAGAACTTTCAGAGCTTCTTTCAGGGCAGGCTTGGTGATAGTTGATTCTTTCAACTGTTGCTTGTCTGAGAAGGTTTTTATGCCTCCATCTAGTCTGAATGACACCCTAGCAGGATACAGTATTCTTTGTTGAAAACCTTTATCATTGAGCACTCAATAGATATCTTACCATTCTCTTCTGGTGTATGGTGTTTGTGTGGAGAAGTCTGCTGCTGGGTTTTCCTCTGTAGGTGACTCTTTATTCTTCTCTTGCAGCCTTCAGGTCCTTTCTTTATCCTTAGTCCTTTCCATTCTAAATAGGATATGTCTTGGTGTCTTTAAGTCTATGTTTATTCTGTTTGGGACCCTCTGGGCTTCTTGAACCTTTATGTCTTTTATGCTGTCTACACTATGGAAGTTCTCGGGTATTATGCCCTGTGGAATACTTTCTTCCCCTTCCTCTCTTTCTTTCTCTGGTAAGCCAATAATGCATAGATTACTTCTTTTGAAGTCATCCCATAGTTCTCTGTTGTTGTTTTCAGTATCTCTTAATCTCTTTTTGAGATCTCTTACTTCTTTTTTTAGTTGTCTCTAATTCATCCTTGATATTGCTAATTCTTTTCTCAGTCTCACTTACTTTATTCTTTCTCCTTCCTACTGTTTTCTGTAGCTCGGCTATTTTTTTCCCCCGTTCTGATACTGTTTTAGCTTGTTCAGCTAGTTGTGTTCTTAACCTAGCTATTTTAGCTTTCTGCTCTCTAATAACCTTGAGACTATTAGTGTTTTCTTCCAGATTCTCATGTGTTGTTTCTGCTTCTGATGATAATTCTTTCAAACTCTTTACTCACTCCTGTGACTATGTTCTTATCTAGCATTTGGATGTTGACCTCATTATTCTGTGCTTCAACCTTTGGGGGGATTTAAGCTGGACTCTTGTCCTGGTTCATTTCTCCAATATTTCTTCTTGTTGGTTTAACTAATCTATATAGTATGTTGTGAGTTCCCTCTCTCAGTACTTTTCAAATTACTTATCACTCTTGCCTAGATTGACTTGTGTTTAAGTAAGGTACTTAAAGAGTTCCCAGTTGTGGAAATTAACAGTTTTGTTTTTTTTTTAATATTATGTCAATCTCTGAATTGGAGCACAGTGGCTGTTAAAACCTCCTTTGTTCTTTTTCTTCCCTATAGGCTATGGGAGCCTGGGGGCTTTTTAACAGTCATTAGGCTTCTTAGCTTAGTCACTCACTACTGACTGAGAGATAAATGAGGGTGGGGGAGAGATAATACAGTAGTTATGCAAAAAGATTCCCAAAACCCAAGGATCCAAAACTCCGGGTCCAATTCAGGTTCTCTGCCAAGCCAGGCAGCACTGCTGTGCCTTGTGTGTTTCTAAACAAGTCCTGTTTATAGTCAGTGGGTTCTGAGGCAATAATTCACCATTTTCACATCAGGAGAACAATGTAGAAAGGCTCCCACTATACAACCTCACCTCTAGACCCCTGGTATGTAGTTCTTCTCCTGAGTTTCCTTGTCAGTTCTCTGTTCCCATATGTCAGCACAAGGCCTTCCTCCTGCTGCTCCATTCTTTGAGGGCAGTAACAATGGAGACTCACAGTTGCATTTAGTGAGTTTCAGGGGAGTCCTCTCCTCTCTTCAGCAGTATTTTTATTGGTTAAACAGAGTAGAGGTGGTGCCTCAACCAGTAAACTGCAGGACTGTTACCAGTCGTTCGGGAGTAGAAATGGGCTTTAGCCCTGGGAATCTCTCCTTAAGCTCTTCTCTGTCCATGAGCCACTGACCAGTGATTTGGTGTCTCAAAGTTGTTCTAGTCCTGTCTTGTTGTAGTCCCTGGTATTCCTAGTTGACCCAGGAAAGGAGAGGGGAGGACAGGAAGGAGAGGGGAGGGGAGGGGAGGGGAGGGGAGGGGAGGGGAGGGGAGGGGAGGGGAGGGGAGGGGAGGGGAGGGGAGGGGAGGAGGGGAGGGGAGGGGAGAAGAGAAGAGAGAAATACAGCAGCTGCTGCTCCATAGCCCCGCCTCCTGGCACTGACTCAACTGTATCTTGTTTTAAATGGGGGAAATACCTGCAGTTTAAACCATAAGATTATTTCTTCTCAAATCATAGCTTCTCAAAGCACATCAATCTTATTCACTTCAAGAGAGCAGACAAAGGAGCCATAACTCTTGGTTTTCAGGGGGAAATAAAGACATTTATCCAAAATGTCAATTTATATAATTAAATTGATGGTGAATTGCAGAATTCAGCCAGTTCACAAATAAGATTTTAAAAAGTTGTCTCCTAATAATTAATTCTCAGTATCATGATTATCAGAATCCTCTATGACAATTAACCAGATCCTCTAGTAGGCTTGCAAGGAGATTAAGGAACAATATGAGCAGAACCTTATTTTATGGTATTTGGAGATAGTTGGTAAAGAGAGAGCTGCTTACTGCTTCAAATATTTGAAACTTCCGGTATTCATAGGGATTTCTGTAATGTACCTGGATATTTATTCAGCTGAAAAAGCCCAAACTAAACTTCCAAGTTCATCTGAGAAGTCAAAACTCCATGACTTTTTCTAGTGGACCATTGTCTTTAATGGATATGTGGGTATTTGTTTGCTTGAAAATCTAGTTCACACAATTTGAGAGTCATTTTCAAAACTTAAACTATAAATTTTATCTCTCTCATGATCCTCTGCTTATTCTCTGGTATAAGTATAAATCCATGCTTAGGTTGGTATTCATCTTAGAACATTTCTGGTGGGTCCTGTTTTCAGCCTCAATGGAGGTTTATGCATTTAATCATCAGTATTTATGGTGTCATAAGCAACTCATAGTAGAAATGCCTGATATCCTAATGAAATTTAAAGTTTCTAGAGGAACTCAGATCCGAAGGATATCCTCACCAAATCCCATCACAGAGAAATGTGAGTCCCTAGTATTTATGGTAATACCCTCCAACTTCACTTCCTAGTCTCCTGTTTCCATTGTTGGCAGTTGAGTAAAAGCTTCATTTGAGCAACTTAGAAGACCATGTTGCCCTAATAAATTGTGGGACTCTGTTTACTCCCTCTGGAGTAATTAGACAGATTAAAATGTTTGACCTCCGTGATTTCAGTACAATTCTCTGATGATAGATTTCTGGTCCTGAACTATTTGAGTGATAATTGGTTGTTTGGCAAATGACCAAAGTTTAGGTTTCTCTTAAGGGTTTTTTTTCCCCTGTTCCCTTTATTTGCAAACTTTTCTAAGGACTGTTGAATTCTTAAGGGACTGAGAGGAAAAAGAAGCAAGTGGATTTGAAACCTAAAAGCAACCTCAGACTCCACAGTGATAGAAACTAGGAGCTGAGGAATGTTTAGGCTTTAGTCACAGTAATAGGAGTCAAAACTCCTATTAGTGTATTGTAAACTCCTAGATAGTGTATTGTAAAACTCCTAGATAGTGTATTGTAGAATGGAGGGGCTGAGGAGATCGTATAATTGTTATGCAAAAAAACTTCCATGCCTGAGGCAGCAAAAGTCCCAAATTCAGTCCACAGTATCACCATAATCCAGAACTGAGTAGCACTCTGAGGAAGAAAGAAATGTTACAGTGTGGGTTAATCACAAAGACAGAGTCTTTAACATGCTTTTAACTTTAACTTCTGTTTATTGAAAATCTTAATTAGGAATGTTCTTGGCAAGTAGTTGCCATGTGAATTTTCATAGCAGCATTCATTGGATGTGTGTACTGGAAAAATGGGTATAGAAATGAACAATGAAAAACTGGAGAGTTGTTAAAACTATTTCATTTCTTATGAGACTATTGATTCAGGAATATGACTTTTTCACCCCAAACCTAATATTTCTTTCTTGAGAAAAAGTTGATTTACAGAATTTTTGTCATCACAAGGGTGGATTTTCAAATTTTCCCCCAGATAGGCATTATTCAACTATGTAGACTTAGGTTCCCAATATTTCCTTAGTGCCCATCCCCCCCTTTGTGTCTCCAAATCTGCTTCAATAGGATTGAATCCTATTGAAGCAGATTTGGTGAATCCATTGAGGATTCACCTTGTATTATCCTTTGCTTTGTTTCTTAAGAGTCTATCTGTAAGAGAGACTGTCCAGTATTTGTCTTCATCCTGGCTTACCTCACTTAAGATGATTCCCTCTAGATCCATCCATTGTGTAGCAAGCAAAGAAAAACTTATTGTTGTTCCTTACAGATATGTAGTAGTTCATTGTGTATATATACTATGATTTCCTTAACCACTAATCTATTGTTACACACTTGGATTGTTACCAGATGTTGGCTATTGAAAATAGCACTGCCATGAACATAGTTGTACATAGATCTTTTAGGATAGGTTTTTTTGGCTTCTTTGGATAGATGCTTAGGGGACGAATTGTTGGGTTGATTTTTTAAGTTTTTAGGACTTTCAAATTGTTTTCTTAGGGGCTGCACTAATTTGTATTCCCACCAGCAGGGTAGAAGTGTTCTCTCTACATTCTTGCCTTCAATTGTTATTTTTGTCCTTTTTATGTAGGCCATTTTCAGAGGCATCTCATTGGTGTTTTGATTTGCATTATTCTAACAATCTGTGATATTGAAATTTTTTCATAGGCCTGTTGATCATTCAGATATTTTCTTTGAAGTGTCTGTTCAGTTCTTTTCTATACTTTTCATGGGGCTGTTTTGCTACTTAGTTTTGTGAGTTCTTCATATATCTTGATTATTAACCATTTGTCTAATATGTCTACATGTAACATGTAAGTATCTTTTCCCATTTTATGGAATATCATTCTGTTTCAATAATAGTTCCTTTTTCTGGGCATAAGCTTTTCAGTTTGATGTAGTCTCATTAGTTTCTCTTTTCTTTGATGTTAAGCTTGAGACCCTAGAGACATTTATAAAGCAGATGTCATGTAATATTCTGCTGATGTTTTTTTCTATGTATTCCTTTTATAACATTCCAGTGTTTTATCCATTTTGAGTCTCATTTAGTGCATGGTGACATGTGGTGGTCCTGTTTCAGTTTTCTGCATGTAGCTACCCAATTTTCCCAACAGTTTCTCAAGGAGATGTCCTCCATTTCATATTATAGGTCCCTTTGTCACAGATAAACTGGAAAATGACGTTTTTGCATGGGGGTTAGAATCAAAGATGTGTTCATTGAAGTATTCCTGTATTATTATTCATTAAGTCATTTGTCAACCATTTAGCACAAGTTCAATAGGGTTTGTTATCTTATGCTTATATAGAGAGCTGAAAGAGAATCAATCCGTTCAATTTAAAAGGGTCAACCACTTAAGACAATAAAAAAGACTTCAATGTGGCTTATTTTAAGCCATAGGAATCCATCATTGTATTTAAAGTTTTTTTTTTTTTTTACTTAATCCATGAGTTTTATAAAAGGGCCATCCCTTGATCAGTTGTTTAATTAAGTAGCTGTATTGTTCAAATAAACAAAACTAAGAATTCAACTTTTAGCATTTTAAATGAAACATTTTAGATAACTGTGAACACACATACACACAATATGGAAGGAAGTTCAGGGTAAATGGCTACCCCAGTAGAAGAGATGACAGTGAGCCTTACTTGTCCCCTTTTCCAAATCCTCATGATTCGGTATTAGAGAATGATACTCTTCTACCTCCTTCTCTGAGGGACCTGCACAAGTAGGTACCACTATTGCATATTGTATCCACAAATGGCTCCCCACCTTCAAGGAGGGATGAGGCAAGTAATTTGGTGACAGCTCTAGATACTAGGATGCCTGGTTATTCAGATATAAGTAGTGAAATGCAAGATTTTAGGAATACACACAGCAGTGACTAGTGAGAGGGTAGTCAGTTTAAATATTTTGTGAAATTAATCATTAAAATAATTAGTGAGGTGGAAAGCACTGGGTTGGTGAGTGGTTCTTAGCCATGGTGACAGTCGGGATCTCCTGGGGAAGTATGTGAAAACACCTATGCTTTATAGGCCTACCCCAGAGATTCTGACTTAGTTGAACTAAAGTTCCTGGTAGTTTGGCTTTTTTCAAATATTCCCAGTCTATCCTCTTATTCACTCACAATTAAGATCCACTGGACAGCCATTATTTCCCTATTAAAATTATTTTTAAAAGAAAAGAAAAGAAACTGTCTCTAGATCTAGATACTCATGTCACAAAGTTTTACTTACTCTTAAAAAAAAAAATTCACTGGACGGGGAAGCAAGTATGCCTACAAGTGTCATGATCACTTATGCAATCTGTTATTGACCAAAATGTTAAATGACATATGGCTCTATTCATGTGACTACAACGGTACCAAATATAAGACAAAAACTAGATGTTCCTAAGACTGCCCTCCGATAGCAATCTGGCACAGAAATAAATAGGCAAAAAAGCACAGGTATAAACTTGTTAAATCCTGCATTTTAGAATAGGTTGACACAGAGTGACATGGAGTATTGCTGTATCTCCTCAACTAGTTCACAAACTCCCTGAGACCACTGTCTTTTGAACCTGCCACCATGCATAAAGACAGTGGTCCCAGGAGTTTGTGGTACTATAGATTGTATCATCTCCTAGGTTTATATATTGCACGCTGACTGCCACATAGTGATAACATCACCTAGCCATGCACTTCTCAAGGGCATCCTAGTTGCATTGTGACCCTCAGTTATAGAGAATATGCAGAGAGGAGAGAGATTACTATGAAGCTTCAGTAGAGAAAATCTAGTTAGAAGAAGACCTCAGTGAAAATGAACTGGATTGTGGTCTGGGAGGTGGCGCAGTGATAAGCTTTGGACTCTCAAGCATGAGGTCCTGAGTTCGATCCCTGGCAGCACAAGTACCAGAGTGATGTCTGGTTCTTTCTCTCTCCTCCTATCTTTCTCATTAATAAATAAAGAAAATCTTTTTTTTTTTTTAATTTTTTATTTAAGAAAGGATTAGTGAACAAAAGCATAAGGTAGGAGGGGTACAACTCCACACAATTCCCAACACCCAATCCCCATAACCCACCCCCTCCCCTGATAGCTTTCCCATTCTCTATCCCTCTGGGAGCATGGACCCAGGGTCGTTGAGGGATGCAGAAGGTAGAAGGTCTGGCTTCTGTAATTGCTTCCCCGCTGAACATGGGCGTTGACTGGTCGGTCCATACCCCCAGTCTGCCTCTCTCTTTCCCTAGTAGGGTGTGACTCTGGGGAAGCTGAGCTCCAGGACACATTGGTGGGGTTTTCAATCCAGGGAAGCCTAGCCAGCATCCTGGTGGCATCTGGAACCTGGTGATTGAAAACAGAGTTAACATATGAAGCCAAACAATTTGTTGAGCAATCATGGATCCCAAGCTTGGAATAGTGGAGAGGAAGTGTTAGGGAGGTACTCACTGCAAACTCTAGTGTAGTCCTGCTTTCAGGTATATATTTTGCAGTAGTTTATGGATACGTGTGCACATAAGCTCTCTCTCACAGAAACTGGTGTATATCTAGGTTATGGGACTTTGTTAGAAAGTGAACTACCTGAGATGAAATTAGAGTGTACTATTAAAGGAAAGGTCTCACCCGAGTAATGAAGCTGAAGGGTTATCATTCCACACGTGAAGTCTCTGGATACATTCTGAGGTGAAGCATGTTGAGGTAGCAATCGTTGCCTTGGTTAGGTTGTGATCGGCAGATGCAATGTTATTTGGTTTGGATTGGGAGATGCATACGGGAAAGTGGGCCCTATCCAAGGGTTCCAGGACTGGGGGAAGTAGGGGCTCTATAGTGAAGATGTGAGGTTCCTGCTGTCTTAGGGTTCAAAAAGACACTCAATAGTTAATATTATCATCACATTATTTGTTAATTGGGTTAACTTTGAAAAGTCCCTTTGTTATGGTTTGCTGGACAGTACCCAGTATCTTGTATATAGCTGTGCTATTGGAAGCTTCTAATCTACTTGGTCTAGGCTTTTGAGAGAGTCCGCATATCAAATACATAGCCTATATATTAAAAAGATTCAGTTTGTCTTTTGAGAAACTTTGAGACATACAATTGATTTCCCCCTCTCATATTAATTAGCTACTGATTTATATGTCTACATTTTGCTAGGAGTGTACATAAACACCATTCCCACCACCAAAGGACTGTGACCCATCCCTCCCGCCCACTCCCACCCCCCACTGGCCCAGGAAGCTACATGCCTACCCCTCACCACTGGGTTTTTACTTTGGTGCCCTACTTACAATTTGATCAGGTCCTGCTTTTAGTTTCCCTTTCAGATCTTCTTAGTCAGCTTCTGTTGATGAGTGGGATCATCCCATACTCATCTTTATCTTTCTGACTTAGTTCACTTAACATAATTCCTTCTAGCTCTGTCCAAGATGGGTCAGAGAAGGTGGGTTCATTGTTCTTGATAGCTGCATAGTATTCCATTGTGTATATATACCACAGCTTTCTCAGCCACTCATCTGTTGTTGGGCACCTGGGTTGCTTCCAGGTTTTAGCTATTATGAATTGTGCTGCTATGAACATAGGAGTACACACCTCTTTTTGGTTGGGTGTTATGGAGTCCTTGGGGTATAACCCCAGGAGAGGAATTATTGGGTCATATGGAAGGTCCATGTCTAGCCTTCTGAGAGTTTTCCAGACTGCTCTCCACAGAGGCTGTACCAATTTACATTCCCACCAGCAATGTAAAAGGGTTCCTCTGTCCCCACATCCTCTCCAGCATTTGTTGCTGCTGTCCTTTTTGATGTATGCCATTCTTACAGGAGTGAGGTGGTATCTTAGTGTTGTCTTGATTTGCATTTCTCTGATAATCAGTGACCTAGAGCAGTTTTTCATATGTTTGTTAGCCTTTTGGATCTCCTCTGTGGTGAATGTTTTGTTCATTTCCTCTGCCCATTTTTGGATGGGGTCATTTGCTTTTTTGCGGCTAAGTTTGCTGAGCTCTTTATATATTTTGGTGATTAGTTTCTTGTCTGATGTCTGGCATGTGAAGATCTTCTCCCATTCTGTGAGGGGTCTCTCTGTTTGTTTAATAGTTTCTTTGGATGTGCAGAGGCTTTTCAATTTGATGTAGTCCCATTGGTTTGTTTCTGCTTTGGTCTTCCTTGCAATTGGGTTTGATTCATCAAAGATGTCCTTGAGGTGTAGGTGGGAAAGTGTTTTACCAATGTTTTCCTCTAAGTATTTGATTGTTTCTGGTCTGACATCTAGGTCTTTGATCCATTTGGAGTTGATTTTTGTTTCTGGTGAGATAAAGTGGTTCAATTTCATTCTTCTGCATGTTTCAACCCAGTTTTTCCAGCACCATTTATTGAAGAGAGCCTCCTTTTTCCATTTAATCCTTTGGGCCCCCTTATCAAAGATTAGATGCCCATAGGTGTTGGGATTTACTTCTGGGCTTTCAATTCTGTTCCACTGGTCTGTATGCCTATTTTTGTTCCAGTACCATGCTGTTTTGATGATGATGGCTTTATAATATAGTTTAAGGTCTGGGAGTGTGATGCCTCCATTTCTGTTTCTTTTCCTTAAGATGGTTTTGGCAATTCTAGGTGTTTTCAGGTTCCAGATAAATGATTGTAGTGTTTGTTCTATTCTCTTAAAGAAGCCTGGTGGAACTTTGATGGGTATTGCATTAAATTTGTATATGGCTCTGGGGAGAATATTCATTTTGATGATATTTATTCTTCCAATCCATGAGCATGGGATATCTTTCCATTTCTTGGTATCAGTTTCTATCTCCTTGAGTAGCGACTCATAGTTTTCAGTATACAAGTCTTTCACTTCTTTGGTCAACTTTATTCCTAGGTATTTGATTGATTTTGCTGAAACAGTAAATGGGAGTGATTTCTGGATGTCTTCTTCTTCAGATTTAGTGTTTAAAAAAAAAAAAAAGATTTAGTTAAAAAGAAAAGAAAAGAAAAGAAAAAGAGTATCTGCTAAAAAAAATTTAAAAAAAAGAAAAAAAGAAAATGAACTGGATTGGTATGTACAATGGCCACTCCCACTGAAGCCTGTGACATAAGTAGCATTTATATGAGGAGAGAAAGTTTATAGCCATGCTCAGCTGCAAAAGTCTTATGCCAAATTAAAGAAATTGAGCCGTGCTATAGACAAAAGGTCAGCCTGGCAAGAGAAAAATGGGGAAAAAGAGGACTTCAAGTGTCCAGTAAATAAAAGACATTTCTTTACTGAAAATAGGGACATTCTAATAATTGAAAGAAAAGGGAAATTTCTGCACTGGTAAGATGACTTTGTTTAAAAGCATGGAAAGGAAAGAAGCTCATTTAGCCAACAGAAAATGGTTAGAAAAATAGAAATTTTGTTTCATGTAAAGAAAAAAGAACTGCTGAATTGAGAGCTGTAATGGTTAAAAAATAAATAAAAACAATGGGTATAAACAAACAAACAAAAAACTGTCGGCATAGGAGCCCAATATCATTGTATAGCATATTCTCAAGCACATTTTCTTAATATTCTGAGAATTGTGCATTCAGAAAGGCTCAAACATCCAGCCAAAACAGACTGGGGAAACTTGAGCATTTCATAGTTGTTCTAAGAGCCAGAATGGAATGTGCTTTGAGGAATGAAGGAAATGCTCTTGACAGGGTCATATGGCACTGATTTCTACCCAAAGGCCAGACCACCTTCTCCCACCACCATCCCCTGTCCCACCTTCACACTGAGTTGTGAGAACCTCAAAATTGTACAGACATCACAGAAATTTGGGACCACTCAGAAAAGATTCATCCTGGGCCGTGAGAAAGCCAGGCTGGAGTAAACTGGTTGGAAAAACCTCATTGAACAGTCAGCTCTGATGTTTAGAAGCCCTTACCATCATGAAATTCATCCTTCCCCAGCTACCCTAAAAACATTTCCTAGTCAGTCTTGAAATAGAAAGCAGAGTTGATCCATAGCCCAGCTTCCCAAAAATGAGAGGCTAGACAGGTCATTTCCAAGTGCTTTAAAACTAAAGATGACAACTCTGGATGGAACCAACAATTGCAAGACTCAAAATGTTAACCAAAAACACAGCCTTCCCACCACCCACCCCCTCACCCACCACACATTCACACACGCTAATCCATGGCCAGTTGACAGAAATATCATCTGTGGCATGGGAATTGTCTGTCTCCCCTCCCCCAAAGTGTCCAGAAAGCAACTCAGTGACCCCAAAGATGCCAGAGACTTGCCGAATGAATAAATGACTGTGATGTCTCTGAAGGACTGACCTGGCATGTGGACTGTGCCTGAGCCCTCAGCCATCCCTCATTAACCACTGTCAGCTGCACATCTGGTTTGAGCTTTGGAATCCTTTGGCATCCCCCCAGGGAATAGCGCTGGTATTTATCAGGCCCTCCAGGCTATCAGCTTGGTTCTTCTTAACCTCAAGAGTGGAGCCAAGTCTGTTTGGGGTTGGAAAGCCCAGGGGAGTCAGTCACAGTTTTGGGCCTGCTGGGACTGCTGTGAGGGTCCGTGCAGAAGCAGCACTGGCCATTTGCATGTGCTCACAAGAGGGTATCATGTGAGTCCATGCTGGGAGGCACCCCAAATCATGAAGCCCCCCCCCACACACACACAACTCATTTTCTTTTAAATTTATGAGCAAGAAGGCTGGGGGATAGCATAATTGCTATGCAAATTTCATGCCTGAGGCTTTGAGGTCCCATGTTCAATTCTCAGCACCACCATATGCCAGAACTGAGCAGTGCTTTGATTACTCTGTCTCTTTGTATCTTTCTCTCTGTATCTTACACTCATTAAAAAAAATGAATATGGTGTATTGCACCAAAGTCAAGGTCAGTGGGGAGGGTTCAGGTCCTGGAATATGATGGCAGAGGAGGACCTAGGTAGAGGGTTAGAGTGTTATGTTTAAAAACTGAGAATGTTGCACATGTGCCAGCTACTGTGTTTTTTTACTGCCTTTTGTAAACTATTAATCCTCCCAATAGAGAAAAAAATAAAGAAGAATAAACTAATAAATCTCTGGGTAAAGAGACATGCAAAGACAAAGATTTGGTAAAGTAACATGGTGAAGTACATAGGATTTATGACTCTGATTTTAAGCTCTCCCTGATAACATGGGTAGCAGCTCATCTTGGTTTGCCTGGAACGACTTGGTTTTAAACCTGAAAAGCTCAAGGTGGGCACTGGGATAGTGTGCTGCTCTGCCGTGCACACAAACCAGGTTCAAGACTCACCCCGCTGCACTGAAGGAAACTTTGATGCTAGGGTCTCTCCCTCCTCTCTCTCCCTCTCTCTCTCTCTCTCTCTCTCTCTCTCCCCTCTCTCCCTTCGTCCTTCTGTCTGTATCTGAAAAAGTCAGTCCAGAGAAATGAAGCCTCAGAGATGACATTCCCCATGCCCCTACCCCCAGAAGAAAAAATAAAAAAGCTGAAAAATCCCTCTCTCCAGGACACAGCCAGTCTTAGGCCAATTGGGATGGTTTGGTCACCCTAGATATTGTGCAGCTCTGGGACAGTGAACCTTTTATTAAGTTTCCAGATCTCTAAAATGGAAATACTAATTGTACCCTTCCTCATAAGGCTGTTTTGAAGATGAAATCGAGGGGGAATTACTTAGAATTACACCTGGAGGACTGTGTGTGTTAGCTGCTAAAGTTGTAAGCTAGCTTGACAGTTGGACATGGGTTTCAGTCAACAACAAAACCCCAGACGGAAGTGTACATGCTCCTTTACTATAATGCTGTGTCATCTTGGATACATTACTTAACTTCTCTGAGCCTCATTTTCCACATCTGTAAAATGGAGTGGCTATAACTCAGCCGGGACAGTGCTTCCTGGGATAAGCCCCACTACCATGCTCAGTGATAAGGTGTGGAGCAGACAGTTCAGGTGGCTGTGATTACGGATTAGCATATCAGGTGTACTCCTCACTATTGTGATGTGAGTTTGCTAGGTCATCCTCTTTTCTCCCTCCCATAGGCCCTGTTTTCTACCATCAATGTTTTGAATACACGCTGTGCCTTTGGATGTATGAATGCCTTCTGGACAAAGAGGCTTCCTCTAGAGGAGACATAAATAAATTACCTGGAGGTGCCCACACACTTGGAGTCATTTTAAGCTTCTACCTCTTAGGATATTGTTCTCAGAAACATTTGAGCTATTGGGTTGTCTGAAAAGTCATGACATTATTCTGTGTTCTTCCATGCAAAAATATGTCATGACTTTTCTGACAGCCCAATATTTTGGAGTGAAAGAATGGCTAGGAAGGAGATGGTAAGCCTGAGGGAATGTGGGGACCACTGTGGCTGCCTCCCCGACCCCCCACCCCCACCCATGACCCACTGACCTGCTTCACTGACAGATGGCCCTGTTGACAAGGCAGAAGTGAAGTTGCAGGCAGAAGTGAAGTTGCAGGGAGCACAAAGCTCATGGCTGGTGGCTGTCAGCTGAAGGCCTGCAGAAACCAGCTTAGTCAGGGGAGGCCAGGCTTCCAGCACATGTCATTTGCATCCTCAAAGCAACCACAGCGTAGCTGGCCAGGTCTAGTAGAAGGTTATAAACAACCTACTCCTGGACCAACAACATTGTTTACCTGGATAGATATGCCTGTTTTGCCATGTTAACATGGCAGACTTGAACCTAGTTGGTTCTCAGTCTCTCTCTCTCTCTCTCTGTCATCCTGGAGCAATGAGGTTCTGGTAACTAAATAAATAACCTACTTCTAACCCTCCTTGCTTTTTCCTTTCCCACCTTTATCACAGTCACCCATCTCTGAATCATCAGCCACCTTGCCTCAACTAAAAAGCTGTCTGCCTTGGGTTCAAATTTCCAGGCCTCCCTTTTTAACCAGCTTTGTGACCATAGGAAATTTACTTAATCTGTCTGTACCTTCATTGCTTGTTAGCAAAATGATGATAGGGCTCTTCCTCATTGGGATACTGTGATGACTGGGTGATTTATTATGGCTTCATAACACAGAATCATGCCTGGACCATAGTAAGTAAAAACCAAATACTATATATTCTAGGCTATTTGCAAATGAATATCTGTAGGATAAAAAGATGTCACCAAAGAATATGTTAGGGACTCTTAACTACAGACACTAGCTCTACCAACCGATAGGAAAAAGTAGAAAAGGTAACACTAGGTAAACAAATATCTACTTTTTCCTGAGCACCGCTCCACCCCCAGTCATGACTGTGCAGAAACAGCCCCACTGTCTCGTGCCTGCACAGCCCAGCTAGTCTGTCCCCCAGGAACATGTTGGCATCTTGGTAGAGAGTCAACTGTACTTTCTTCTCTTATCTTTGGACCTTATGCACCTGAGCCAGCTCTACCTTAATGTACCTGATGCCCCATCCTGCCCTAGTCAAGAGACTGTGCCATCAGCTGCCCCAAGCTTGCCTTGTGTTTTCACATCACTTTTCCAGTTTGTTTTTAATTTTCCCTTTCTGGTACTCATTAGCAAGTGTGGCAGGAGTGGTTGGAATTGCTGGGGACATTTTCCCCAGTGGTTTGGAGGCAGAAGAAAGGAGCTAATGAGAGGAAGGGTATGTGGTTGGTGGTGATGTAAGAAGTCCATTGGCTCTCCTTGACAAAAGCCTTTCAGGTTCAAGTTCATATCCCAGGTCTAAACTGATCATCAGAGGGTGGGCTTGCCCAACTGATGACCTCTTTTACTTATTAACTGTTGTTTACTTCACTCAAGGCTACATGAAAGTGCTAATGACTTTTTTCATGTGTAGTTTCTGTTAGCTTTGAGTAGTCATGTAATTCTATCCCAGAGAACATGGATCTTAACTTAGAAGGAGAGTAACATAATCCAAACAAAGAAAGATAACTTTTCCTAATGTTTTTAGGCCAAAGAGATATTATTTAAGTTCCAGAAGTTACAGTGAGTGAAATGCAAAATGAATAAATCAATAAATAATTAGTCTGTCTGACTTCAGAGTTCCTGAAATGGGTCTTGTGTTCAGGACCAGGCTGCCTGAAAACCAGAGGAGTCATATTAGCAGAAGTCATTTTCTTGTTACTGGAGACTTTTCTAAGTAACGTGATCAGGGTTTAATTAGGAAGGGTCAGTTTTGCTCGAGGGTGGGCTCAGAGAGCTCAGATAAGACTGTTTGGGAAGATGATCACTGATGCATTTATTTTTATCTTAAAGCACAATTAAGATCTCTTGTGCTTTGCAGTAAAAG
Source organism: Erinaceus europaeus (assembly GCF_950295315.1). NCBI lineage: Eukaryota > Metazoa > Chordata > Mammalia > Eulipotyphla > Erinaceidae > Erinaceus > Erinaceus europaeus. The sequence continues at coordinate 144,989,179 of NC_080164.1, forward strand.
GGTCATGAAATATTCGTTATAGACTTTATAGAAGAATCAAGGCAGCCTGCAATCATTAAGACATATCTGAGGCAGCACAACTAAAAAAAAAAAAAAAAGCAGAAAGCATCTAGTGAAAGGAACAAGATAAAAGTGTTCTGAGTCTCAGGCTGCTCACACACACAGCTGCCACTGATGCTTGAATGAGTGCTATTTGCAATGCTAAGGATTTAATGATAGACTGGCTCTTACTCTCATGGGCACGATAGTCTGCTGGAGGGAAGGGACTAAATAGAGCACACATGTTATTATGCATAAGGATCTAAGTTCAAACACCTAATCCCCAAGGGGGAAGCTTCACAAATGGTATCTCCTCCTTCTTTCTCAATTTATCTGTTTCTATCATAAGAAAGGAAAAAAAGAAAAACAAAAGGAAAAATAACAGCCTCCAGGAGCAATGGGCTCATCTTCAGGCACCAATGCCCAGAAATAACCCTAGTAGCAATAAAATAAAATAGAGAAGAAAATATACACATAAACTAGCTCCCAGAGATGGAAAGTGCAGGAAATAAAAGCAACAACTAGGAAAACTTCATGGTCACAAAGCCTCTGTAAGGAGATGACTTTGAGACTACCATAGTCACCTTCATCCATATTGCTCTCTCCTGTGTTAGTATAAAGTTGTGTGTGTGGGGGTGGTGGTGTTTGTTTGTTTTTGGGTTTTTTTCTTAAGTTTTTTGCCTCCTGTGTTATCACTGGGACTTGAACCCTGCATGACTCCACTATTCCCAGCGGCCTTCCCCTCACCTTCTTTATTTTTTATTTTTCTTTTTAAATATTTATTTTTTGTTGCCCTTATGGGACCTTCTTTATTTTTGATAGAGGATGAGAGACATAGAGAAATGAAGAAGAGAGGGGCAGAGAAATAGGAGAGATACATGTAACACTTCTCCACAGCTTGTACTTGAAGTCTCCGCCCTGCAGGTGGGGACTGGAAGATTGAATTCAGGTCCTCACTCATGGTAACAAGTATGCATTACTAGCTAAGCCAACACCCAGCCTCTGGCATCAGGTTTCTTAATATCTACCTGTTACCTGCCCCCTGGACATGGTTCAGTCCTGGTCATTCCAGAATTGAGTATATGGACTAGCAGTCAGATGTCCTGGGCTCTGTCCCTCAGCCCTGCCCTCATTATTTCTCCTCCTCTTTGGTCTCACTTCAGATCTGCTCTTCCCCCATCATTCTCACAGGAGACAAAGTCAATACTGCAGCCAATATTCCTGGTCCCTCCCATGTGCTTATACCTGTGGAGTCCTTGAATGTGGCCTTCACATCTACTCTGCTAGACCAGTGTCCCTCATTCCCCTACATTCAGCTCGGGCTCAGCTCCAGCAGCATGAGTATAGTACCCCCTTTCCTCTGAGCTCCCCCAGCATTTGGGTCGGGACTCCATCTCTGATAACATGACACGGTGCTTTGTGTTTTCATGTCACTTGTCCCAGATGTATGATGCATCATGTAGTGTTTCTCTTTGCATCGTAGTGTCTAACATTCTTCTAATGTTTGATAATTATACTACTTGCCATTTCCTGGGTTGCTGCTGTATTCCACGTGCTGTTAAGCACTTTGGTTTTTGTTTTTTTTTTTTTTGCCTCCAGGGTTATCACTGGGGCTTGGTGCTGGCACTACAAATCCAATGCTCCTGGCAGCCATTTTTTCCATTTTATCACCTAGAACAGAGAAAAACTGAGAGAGGAGAAGGAGAAAGATAGACACCTGCAGACCTGCTTCTCCCCTGCAGGTGGAATGCCAGGGGCCTGAACTGGGATCCTTGCACTTAGTACTATGTGCATTTAACCAGGTGCGCTACATAATTATTTAAATTTCATAGTAAGCACTACTATGTGCATGTTGCATATGAGAATAAAATCTCAAGGGAACTGAAAAACTAGCCCAAAGGTGCAGAGCTAGTTAATAACGGACCTAGGATTCACATTCAGAAGTTTTAAACTCGAAAGCTTGTTTTTTTCCTTCTTGTCGATGTGTCCTCTTTCTTAAGAGGTCCCTCTTATGTGTCCATTGAATGAGAACAATTATCAATTCTATTTTTCAAAAGTCACTGTACCAGCATTATCCATCCAAAGAAGGTATGTGGTAGCAATTACTTCTAATCCTATACTATGAATCATGGATCAGAAACCTAGATGAAATAAAATCTAATAAAAGTTAGTAGGAAATAAGTGGGAGGGGCCAGTGTTGGTGCACCCGTTGGGCATACATGGTACAACACGCAAGGACCTGGGTTCAAGCCCCCGTTCCCCACTTGCAGGGAGAATGCTTTGTGAGTGGTAAAGCAATGCTGCAGGTCTCTAGCTCTTCCTCTCTCTCTCTCTCTCTCATTCCCTTCCCTCTCAATTTCTGGCTGTCACTATTCAATAAATAAAGATAATTTAAAAAATAAGAAAATAAGAAGGATAGAACAAAAAGGATCTGAACAAAGTCCTTCCTTCTTTTTCTCATCTTGAGTTGCAGTGTAGTTCAATGGGAAGGAGATCCACAAACTTGCTGATGGAAAAGGGCAACTAGCATCTGTGTCACAATCAACCACAATAGAAAATGTCATCAGGACCATGTGTTCGCATCCCTCAAGCCCCAGATTGGTCATTTCAACAAGCAGAACAGCAAAGGGCTTACTGTTGCTCAGTTCAGTTTCAGAAGTGTTTGTCATGTGCTTGGTCAGGACATGGTTTTGAACTATAGGAGAAGTCCTGATGTATTTTTTGAATAGAAAAACATGCTATGACTTTTCCAACAATCCAACATATAGTATGCAGAGCCTTGGAGAGGCTCCATTTAAGCAAGACTTTGTTCCGTGTTTCAAGTCCCGTATAATAGTGTGCAGTGAGTTGTACCGGAGCTAGTGGGTCAGCTGAGGCCAGGCAGATGTTCCTGGATCACAGGAGGTGGGATTGGTAAACTCACTCTCCCTGAGCACTGATGTAAGAAAATCATTTTGATCCTAGAGGCATAAAGGTTTCAAAGTTTTGTTTCTTTTGGGTATGTTCTGGAAGTAGCCCCTCTTAATCCCTTTGGGATTTGTGTTTTATAAAGAGAAAATAAGTGGGGAAAAGCCACTACTTTTATTTTTGTGTGTTTTTTCTTTTATTATTTTATTGTGGTTAATGGTTTACAGTACAGTTGTTGACACATAGGTACAGTTTCTCACCATGTAAAACACTCTCACCTCCAAATTGGGTCCTTTTCCACCATCATGCACCAAGGTCCTAAAACTTCCCAGCCCCTCCCTGCCCTCCTTCCCTAGAGTCCTTTGCTTTGCTGCAACATACCACACCCAGTTCAAGTTTCACTTTGTGTTTTTCCTTTCTATCCCTATTTCTTTTTTTTTAACTTTTTAATTTTTTTTTTACATTTATTTGTTCCCTTTTGTTGCCCTTGTTGTTTCTTTTTATTGTTGTAGTTACTATTGTTGTCATCATTGTTGGATAGGACAGAGAGAAATGGAGAGAGGAGGGGAAGACAGAAAGGGGGAGAGAAAGATAGACACCTGCAGACCTACTTCACCACCTGTGAAACGACTCCCCTGCAGGTGGGGAGCCGGGGGCTCGAACCGGGATCCTTATGCCAGTCCTTGCGCTTTGCGCCGCATGCGCTTAACCCACTGTGCTAATGCCTGACTCCCTCTATCCCTATTTCTTAAGCTCTGCCTGTGAGTGAGATTGTCCAGTATTCATCCCTTCTCTTCTGGAAACTGCTGTTTTAAATGAGGTAGTTATGGGAGACGGGTACTACTCACAGACCCAAAGGTGAGGAGGGAGCACGCTCTGGGGAAAGAGTGCTTCTGGCCAGGTGCCATGGCAGGATGCAGAGAACCTAGAACAGGAACATGTGGGGTGTGTTGAAGGGCTAACAGGGATCTGAGCCAGTGAGGAGTGGGGAAGTAACAGAGACAGAGATTTGGAACTTTCTAGACCATGGCACAGGACCCCTTATGTTTTAGTAAAATGGAGCACCATTTTGCAAAGTGACTTTAACTGCCTTGTTGGGATAGATGGAGAAATGAGTGAGTGTAGACTCAGGAGAGCTTCTTATGAATCTGTTACAAAAATCCAGGCACTGATGATGGTGGCTGAGGGCTACGTGGTGGCAATGGAAGTGATGAAAAGTAGTTGGATTCTCGATCTATTTGTATCTTGCTGCATTGCATTTGGAGTATCCAGTGAAAGGAAGGAATCAGGGATGACTGAGGTTTTGGAGCTAAGCAACAGGAGGGCTGTAAGATGCTATTTAATAATACAAAAAAAATTAAAAAGGGGAGACAAGGGAATAACATATTTAAAGGGAAAGAGTAGGGTGTGTGGCTATGTCAAGATTGAGATAGCTATTGGGCATGTAAGTGGAGACATGGGCTGAGCAGTTTGATATATGAGTCTGGAGTACAGGGGAAGCTCTGGGGTAGAGGCCAGGCCTTGGGAAGGGAGAAAGCACAGAACCCGACAGCCTGCATTCAAATCCCAACTCTACTGTGAAAACAGACTAGACTTTCTTCCTTCGAGCTTCCATAGCCTCATCTATGACATGGAGGTGGCTTAACCACCAAGACAAGGCAGTTAAGAGAATGGAAGGGTGGTTTAAATTAGCATATGCACACTCCACAGTGTATTCATCGATAGTAGCTTTCCTCTTCCCTTTCTTTCTCTCTTCTGGACTGTCAGACCTGATCATGAATCAATCTATAGGGATCAGGGAAGGACTGGAATATCTGCATGAACAGTTGAGATCCCACCAGGGTTTGGTGGGAAGCATCTCTATAATTTTTGAGTAAGAAGTTGTCTTCATGTGACTCAGATGGGTAGGACTGGAAAGAGAAGAACAGAAGCAAGGAAGAGGACTTAGGGGTATGATGAAGAGCCATGGAGATCTGAGATCCAGAGGACCAGTGGATGTTTGTATGGGAACTAACTCCATCTGATGAAGGTTCGTCCTTAATTTTCGGAAGTTCCAGCACACTGAAAAAAGACTCTGAGCTAGAGCACTGTGAGGGCCAGAGGCACCCATGGCCTGACCACTGGAAATCCCCTACCCTGGCACTAGCACTCACCATGCTCAGTGGATACAAAGACCCTGTTAGTGGTAGAGACAAACTTCCTCTTCGAGTTCCCTCTGTTTGATGCTCTTTGCTTGGAAGATTGAGCGTCTCCATTAGGGTGGAAGATATCCCTGTTTACATTAAATAATAGTTGTGGGCAATCAGCCCTCCCATGAGTGAAAGATAAATAGTTGAGAATTGAGTCTCCTTCCTCAGTATGGATCAAAAAATAGAGTTGGGACAAATCATCAAAAGGAAACCCTTTTTAAGACAAATTTTCTGAACACACACACACACACACACACACGAACGCACACACACACACACACACAAACACACACACACACACACACACACACACCACATGCACACACAGAGCTAGGGAGCTTGAGAAAAGAGTAAGAGGATAGAGTTGCTTCCTTCTGGAAGGCTGACAAAAAAGAAATAAGTCCAACCTACAAACATGGGTGGGTATTTTTTTGTTTGTTCGTTTGTTTGTGTTTTATTCCCAAAGGTTGGGATTTGTCACCCCTTAAAATAAGTACAGATCTGGCCTACAGATGTGTTCTATTCAGCCCGCACAATGGGTTTCAATTTTTTGAATTTGTTGCCAACTTACAAAAAAGCAAGACAAAAAAAAAAAAAAAAAGACTTCACATTGACAACTGGGTTTTGTGGCCTTCCAAATGGCCAGGCTGGTTGGCCTTGTGGAATAAGGGTCAGCAGAACTCCACAGTGACTGCTGCATCCTGGCAACACAACAGTGCTGCTCACTCACCCTGGGATCCCCCTCCATGGCCTGAACCCCTCTTTCCTCTCCTGACTAGCATGTGAGTTTGCTCATTCTGCTTTCCCGTAGGCCCTGGCTGAGCAGTTAATTACCCCAGTGTGAAACACTGTCTGTGGAACTGAGTGAGAGAGGACGGAACGAGGGTAGGTGGACAGGAGGTGGTGTACTTAGGCAGGTTGTTAGGAAGTGGGTGCTGAGGCTCACTTTCTTGTGACCAGCCAATAGTCTCTCATAAATGGCTAAATTCATGGCCAGAAGAAGACCAACTCATGCTACCCAGTGGGCTGAACTTATCAGGGGACACCCCATCAAGCCTTTGTGAATTATCTCAGGATCTGTCTTGCTCCAGATCGATTCCATTAGCAATGAACTTATGGCCTCTGGGGATTTTTCAAAAAGGGGGTTCATGTACTCTTCTTGGTCTCCTCCCCCTGGATAAGAAGGACATAAACTTCATGACACACCGCATGCCAGTATCCTCCAATTAACACTGCTGGCTTTGATATGGGAACTGAGAATCCCAACACCATCATTACCTAGGAAAGATAAAAGGGGGGAATAAGCCCCACCTTTCACAGTCTCTTTGTTTAAACACATGGCATATCCAAAGCACATGTTTTGGTTTTTAAAAAAAAGTTTTCCATTGTTCTTTGTGCTCATCCCTCAAGTTCACAGCCATGGCCCATCACCACCTGAGAGCACTTAGTGCTCAAGATAACTGAAAGGGAGAATAAATCCTTCTTGTTTTGAACACAACCCAGGGTTCATTGTGTGTTCCTGGTCCAGACGATGCTAGTCTGCTCTCCTCTACATCCCCCCCCCTCGCCCTTTTATTTGTGCCTGTAAATCAAGAGGTTCCGGTATTAGTCACCACCAAATAATTAGTGTGTACAGGCTACTAACTTCATTGATCACTCTGCCTCAAGTTCCAGCTAAGCCAAGATTCTGGAGCAAGCAGCATTACACAAGACTGGGGTGCTTTAGCAGAAATCACGTGTATGTAAGGCTTATGGGTCTGGATGCTGAAACCTACATTCTGCAGGTGCCCTGTGGTCAGAGACCTAGGAAAAGGCAACTGATCCATTTTGTGAAGTTTGCCCTTTCTGGACTCAGAAGTGCCTTTGATGTTCCAAAATTCAAAACGGCAGTGGTGTCTTAATAGCATAATCTGAGGATCCAGATATTTTTTAAATAACTTAAACATCATTGATGTGACAGCAAAATTAGATGTCGCTTATACTGGGATTTGATGTATCCCATCATCACCACTATGACCACCACTAGAACGTCATAGTTTGTGTCTTTGCCAACCTTTTGTTCAGCTGGAAAATTCATTTTCATCTCTGGCAGGGCACACGGTCAATGGCATTGCTGCCCCAAGGAAAAGAAAGACTGTTTCCAGTCCAACTAAATCATCTAGGAACTTCCTTCCCATGCATTGCTAACCAAATATTGCTGGCAGGCCTAGAAGTGTTCCGTTCGTGTATTTATGCTTTTGGAGTTGCTCAAATACATGTTGGCTTTTATTTTTTTCCATCACAGGGTGTTTCTTCCAGCTTTTGAGTTTCTCTTATCAACTACTTTGCTATTTTTTTTTTTTGGTTTTTTTTTTTGCTATTTTTTTAAAAAGCACTACTCCAAGCCAAAATAGCTAATCAGAAGAGAAAAATAAAATAACTTCACAAATTCAATGAGGGAAAGTCTAGCAATAGAAACTGGAGATCTGGTTTTTTTTTTTTTTTCCATAAGAGTATAAGGTTCTATAGTCTAAGTTCTTTTCTATTAATAGCAAAACCATGCTTCTTCAGATCTAAGAGGCTACTGATTATCAGAAACATCCTATTTTATATATTATTGTTTTTTCTAATTGCCACTGCTTAAATTATCCCCACTTTTTAAAAATAATTTTGTATTTATTTATTCCCTTTGTAGTTATTATTACTGATGTCATTGTTGTTCGATAGGACAGAGAGAAATGGAGAGAGGAGGAAGACAGAGAGGGGGAGAGAAAGATAGACACATGCAGAGCTGCTTCACTGCTTCTGAAGCATCTCCTCTGCAGGTGGGGAGCCGGGGGCTCGAACCTGGATCCTTAAGCCAGTCCTTGCACTTTGTGTCACCTGTGCTTAACCCGTTGCGCTACCGCCTGACTCCCCCCACTTTTTAAAAAATTATTATTTCTGTCATCACCAGGGTTTCACTGCTCTAGGATGACTTTTTCAGTTAGGTAGATTGACAGACAGACAGACAAACTTCCTCTAATGTGGGGGCTAGTATCAACCCTGAGTTGTGCATATTGCAAAGCAACAACCTATCCAAGTGAGCTATTTTGCTAGGAAAAAAAAAAAAGAAGAGAAAAGAAACCAACATTTTAAAAGATACCCCAGTGAGGCATGAATTGTGGATTTGAAACCAGTTCTGCTGCATGTGGTGACCTCTCCTGCCCTCTAGTTGTGTTGTTTGGAATGAGTAAGCTAATCTTTCTGAATGATCTCTGTAATAAAAATGCACCACCACTTTTCATGTCCTTTATCTTTCTTTCTAAGCAAATCAAGAATTTGCTTTCGGGAGTTGGGCAGTAGCGCAGCAGGTTAAGCACAGGTGGCGCAAAGTGCAAGGACCAGTTTAAGGATCCTGGTTCAAGCCCCCGGCTCCCCACCTGCAGGAGAGTTGCTTCACAGGCGGTAAAGCAGGTCTTCAGGTGTCTTTCTCTCCCCTTCTCTGTCTTCCCCTCCTCTCTCCATTTCTCTCTGTACTATCCAACAACAATGACATCAGTAATAATAACTACAACAATAAAACAAGAGCAGCAAAAGGGAATAAATAAATATAAATAAAAATTTTTTTTAAAAAAAGAATTTACTTTCTCTTTACAAGACAAATTAGAATTATAGTATTCTTAGCGGTGATATTTGTTTTCTCAGTATCAAATAGGCAGATGAGGTGGCATCAACCATAGTCACATTATTATACATCCATCACAAACATCTTGCCTTCTTTGTTATAAGTTTTTTTAAAATATTTGTTTACTCCCTTTTGTTGCTTTATTGTTGTAGTTATTATTGTTGTCATCGTTGTTGAATAGGACAGAGAAAAATGGAGAGAGGAGGGGAAGACAGAAGGGGAGAGAAAGATAAACACCTGCAGACTTGCTTCACCACTTGTGAAGAGACTCCCCTGCAGATGGGGAGCTGTGGGCTTGAACCAAGATCCTCATGCCGGTCCTTGCGCTTAGCGCCACCTGCACTTAACTCACTGCACTACTGCCTGACTCCCCTTTGTCATAAGTTGATTGACCATATGTGCTTGGGTTTCCTTCTGGACTCCTTATTTTTTCCATTTATCTATGTGTCTGTTCTTATGACAGTACCATACTACTAGATTACTATTGCTTTGTTATATAGTTTGAGATCAGGAAATTTTATTCCTCTAGACTTACTCTTCTTAAGATTTCTTTCTTTTTTTTCTCCTTTTGAGGAGTGAACCTAGAACCTCAGAGCCAAGGCATGAAAATCCCTTTGCATAACTATTATGCTATCTCCTCAGTTCTCTCTTCTTAAGTTTTTTTTTTTGAGGGTAAACGATTTGTTTTTTTCTTTGTTTTGTTTTTTGCCTCCAGAGTTATCACTAGGGATTGGTGCTGGCATTATGAATCCACCATCCCTGGCAGGCAGTTTTCTTTCTTCCTTTCTTTCTTCCTTCCTTCCTTCCTTCCTTCCTTTCTTTCTTTCTTTCTTTCTTTCTTTCTCTCTTCCTTTCTTTCTTTCTGTCTTCCTTCCTTCCTTTCTTTCTCTCTTCTTTTTCTTTCTTCCTTTCTTTCTCTCTTCTTTTTCTTTCTTCCTTTCTTTCTTTTTTCCTCTCTAATTTTTATAAGATAGGAGAGAGAGAAATTGAAAGGGGACAGGGAGATCAAGAGAATGAGAGAAAGATAGACACCTGAAGACCTGCTTCACTGATTGTGAAGCAAACACCTTGCAGGTGGGGAGCAGAGGCTTGAACTCAGGTTCTAGTGCGTGATGATATGTGTGCTTAACCAGGTGTGACATTGCCTGGCCCCCATTTTTTGTGTTCTATACAAATTATATGAGCATTTGTTTTGTTTCTAAGAAAACTGACATTGGAATTTTAATAGAAGTTGCATTAAATCTGTATATTGTTTTAAGTAATATGATTTTTACAATGTTCTTCTAAAATGTGTAATAACTTTCTATTTCTTTGTGCTCTCTGTATTTTTCAACAGAGTCTTATACTTTCCAATGTGCATGTCTTATACTTTCTTGGTAAACATATTCCTAAATATTTTGTTCTTTTTGATGTAATTGTAAATGAGATTGTTTTCTTAATTTCTTTTTCTGATAGTTTATACGTCTAATTATTACATATTGATTTTATTGATTTAATAATGATCAACAAGACCGTAGGATAAGAGGGGGTACAATTATACACAATTCCCACCACCAGAGTTCTGTATGCCATCCCCTCTACTGGAAGCTTTCCTATTCTTTATCCCTCTGGAAACATGGACCTAGGATCATTATGGGGTACAGAAGGTGGAATTCTGTAATTGCTTCTCCGCTAGACATGGGTGTTGACAGGCAGATCCACACTCCCAGCCTCTTTCTGTCTTTCCCTAGTGGGGTAGGACTCTGAGGAGGTGGGGTTCCAGGGCACATTGGTGAGGTTGTCTGCCCAGGGAAGTCAAGTTGGCATCATGGTAGCATCTGCAACTTGGCAGCTGAAAAAGCATTAAGATATAAAGCAGAACAAATTGTGTTGTAAGCTAGAACCTAAAGGTAAGAAAATAGTAGATGAAATGTTGGGTCTTCATGTTGGAAGAGGCTAGGAATTCTATTTTAGGTATATTCAAGGGACACATGACTTTACTAATTTTTGTCTGAGCCAGATAGCTAACATGCAGGTGGGCTAAAGGTATTGTCTGGGGAGATGGTGTCAGAGTTGGGAATAGGACTAGAAAGCTGAGTCAAGGAAGAGAGTAGCTTCCAAATATGTGAAAAGTATATAAATACCGTCAACTTTAAACCCCATCGATCTGATCTGATCTGGGTCAATATTCACCACAGAAACCTGTGTAATCTCTGTATCCCTATAGATCTGGGCTCGCATTCCGTGGCCATAGCTAGGAACATTCTAGACTGCACTCATTTCAGGACCAGTCTTCCTAGAGTGGCAGAGTATTTTGACCCAGCCTCCCTTCAGAGAGTGGAACAGTCCCCACCATTGTTATTCCACACTGACGGCAAGGTCCTGTAGAGTCCCACAGGAGGGTCCACGATACTGTTCCTAATGGAGATGACTAGTGACAGTGGAGAGAAGGATCTGTTAGAGGTCTAGGCCCATCATATCTAAGTGGGAATCCCAGGATTCCCTGACTAGAGTCCCTGATGATGGAGTGACCTGGTAGTGACCAAAAGAGCCATTGTTAAAGTATCCCTGTCTCTTTCCCTTATCCAGCTTTTGTAGCCCTTACTTTATCTGACAAGTTTAGCATCAGAGTGATTGAGGAAAGTGAAATAGGAAGTAGGTGAGGAGGGTATCTAGGTCTAAGTAGAAATTATTTGATTAAATACTTCATGAGGTCTTTTTAAAATTTTTCTACTTGTTTGTTGCACTTATTGAATCACTGCAAACTACTGTGCACTTTTACATTAAGATATATATTTCCCCCTAACTTATGGATACATGTGCTCTGTCTCATGGGCCCTGGTCTATATGTAGATTATGTGGCTTTGTTAGGAAGTGCGCCACCTGAAATGGAACTAAGGACTTCTATGAGGTAGGAAAGCTCTCACCAGAGATATATTGATTTTTTTTACTCCTGCAACGTCTCTGAATTAGTTTATTAGGCCTAACAGTTTATTGGCATAATATTTGGGATTACTGACTGATGGATTGATTGATTGATTGATTGCCTCCAATTGTTGGGGCTCAGTGCAAGCACTATGAATTTACTGCTCCCAGCAGCCATTTTTTTCCCTTTTTTTTTTCCCAATTCGTTTTATAGGACAGAGAACAATTGAAAGGGGAGGGTGAGATAGAAAGACAGACACCTGCATATCTGCTTCACTGCTCAAGAAGCATCCCCCCTGCAGGTGGGGAGCAGGGGCTCGAGCCCAGATCCTTGCACGTGTCAGTGCGCTTAACCAGGTGCGCCCCCACCCAGCCTTCCTTAGGGTCTTCTGTATGCACTACTGTGAACCTCTGAAAAAGTAAGAGCTCTCCTTCTTTTTCAGTTTGGATGCCTTTTTGTTTTCTTCCACAATTTATCTGCAATGCTATAAAAGCGAGGAAAGTGGGCATTCTTTTCTGATTTTTGTTATTAGGAGGAAGTTCTCCCACTTTTCATCCTAAGTATGATGTCAATTGTGGGCTGACCAGATGTGTCCTTTATTGTATTGAGATACTTTCCCTCTATACCTGCCATTCAACTCAAGAACATGTGCTATGACTTCAAGTGGCTATGAAAGGGTGAGATAAATAGCTCCAGCATATAGAGTTTTCAGTTATGAGTTAATAAAAATGATTTATGAGGGGGCTGGGCAGTGGCACACTAGTTTAAGTGCACATAGTATGAAGCACAAGAATCATGGTTCAACCCCCGGCTCCCCACCTGCAGGGTGATTGCTTCACAAGTGGTGAAGCAGGTCTGCAGGTATCTATCTTTCTCTTCTCTCTCTCTCTCTCTCTCTCTCTATATATATATATATATATATATATATATATATATGTATGTATGTATATATATGTATATATTCCCCTCTCAATTTCCCTCTGTCATATCAAAAAAAAAAAATCGAAAATACAGCCACCTGTGCGGTGGATTTGTAGTGCAGGCACCAAGTGCCAGTGATAATTCTGGAGGCAAAGAAAGAAGGGAAGAAAGAAAGAAAGAAAGAAAGAAAGAGATAGAAAAAGAAAAATTTAAATGGTTTATGATAGGGATGGCAAAATAGCTCACTTAAATTGCATGCTGCTTTGTTTATTTATTTTTTATTTTATTTTTAAAAAGGAAACACTGACAAAACCATAGGATAAAAAGGGTACAGCTCCACACAATTCCCACCACCAGAACTCCATATCCCATCCCCTCCCCTGATAGCTTTCCTATTCTTTATCCCTCTGGGAGTGTGGACCCAAGGTCATTGTGGGATGCAGAAGGTGGAAGGTCTGGCTTCTGTAATTGCTTCCCTGCTGAACATGGGCACTGACAGGTCGATCCATACTCCCAGCCTGCCTCTCTCTTTCCCTAGTGGGTCGGGGTTCTGGGGAATCAGAACTCCAGGACACATTGGTGGGGTTGTCTGTCCAGGGAAGTCGGGTCGGCATCATGCTAGCATCTGGAACCTGGTGGCTGAAAAGAGAGTTAGCATACAAAGTCAAACAAATTGTTGACCAATCATGAACCTAAAGGCTGGAATAGTGCAGATGAAGAGTTGGGGGGGGGTCTCCATTTTGTAGATAGCTAGTAGGCATATTTTAGTTATATTCCAAAGGGCCTGTGGCTAGACTAGTTTCTCTCTCTCTCTTTCTCTCTCTCTCTCTCTCTCCCTCCCTCCCTCCCTCTCTCTCTCTCTCTCTCTTTCTTTCTTTCCCTGAGCCTAAAATATGATATGCAGGTGGATCCAAGTTATTGTCTGGGGAGATGATGTCATGACAGCAAAAAGGACCAGAAAGCTGGATCAGGGAAGAGAGTACCTCCCAAATATGGGAAAGGTATATAAATATTGTTGACTGTAAACCCCATCGATTTGTTGTGATCTGGGGCCCATATTCAGCTTAGGAGCCTATGTGACCTCTGCATCCCTGTAGATCTGAGCTCACATTCTGTGGTCATGAATAGGAACGTTCCAAGCTGCCCCAAAGGACCCATCTTCCTCAGGTGTAGCATAGAGCATGTTGTCTAGCATCCCTTCAGAGGACGGAACATTCTCTACCGTTGTTGATCCAAGTTGAGGGCAAGATCCTATGGGGCCCAACAGAGGGGTCTATTGTGTTGTTCCTGATAAAGATGACCAGGAACAATAGAGAGAGAGAGAGATTTATTCGAGGTCTAGTCCCATCATGTCTGTTTGGGAATCTCAGGGCTCCCCGCATAGGGCCGCAGCTGGTGGGGTGGCCTGATAGTGACTAAAGAGTTATCATTAAAATATGCCAGTCTTTTGCCCTTATTCAGCTTTTGCAGTCCTTGGTTTGCTAAGGTTAGCTTTGGAGTGAGTGAGGGAAGTGTAATAGGAAGTAGGTGAGGAGGGTATCTAAGTCTATGTGGATACTATTTCATTATGAACTTTATATTGACTCACTACAGACTATTGTGTACTTCTGCTTTCAGGTATGCTGCTTTGTTTTATGTGGGACTCAGGTTCAAGTCTGACCCTTACTGCACTGAAGGAAGGGAACTTTGGTACTTTGGTCTCGGTCTCTGTCTCTTATTCTCTCTCTCTCTCCCCTCTCCTTCCCCCCCCCCGTGTGTGTGTGTGTATGTGTGTGTGTGTGTGTGTGTGTGTGTGTGTGTATATATGTGTGTGTGCGCATGCGCGCACACGTCTTCCCCCCCCTTTCTCCCTCCCTCCCTGCTTCTCTGTCTTTATCTAAAAAAAGAGAAAAAAAGATTTATGATAAATAGCACATTTATTGCATACACATGGCCACTTCCTGGGTAGCAAGGCTCACCCTGTGATTTCTGCCTTCACAAATGTGAATATTTTTGTGACTATCTGAGGCATCTTACCACAGTGTAAGGAGATCATCAAATCATCACCATTTCCTGAACAAAATGCTACCTAAGAATTGAACAAGCCTTTCCAATGGCACATGGACAAGCATTTATAGCAACACAGGGACCCGGAAAAGCTCAGATCTGGTCTCCTGTCTCTAGGGCTTGCTGTTTGTTTGGTTTCTTTTTAAGACTTTCTTTTAAACAATTATATTTTATCATCTTTTTATTTGATAGGATAGAGAGAAATTGAGCAGGGGAGATAGAGATGAAAAAAGAAAGAGAAACATTTGCAGCACTGTTTCACCACTTGTGAAGCTTCCTTACTGCAAATGGGGACTAGGGACTTGAACTTGGGTGCTTGCACATTGGGAATGTGCAAGGGTGTCGCTGTCTGGCCACAGACCTGCTCCCTTCTAATATGGGTGGTGAATAACTATGGATAGCTTCATTTTTAAAAAATATTAATTTATTTATTTCCTTTTTGTTGCCCTTATTTTTATTGTTGTTGTAGTTATTATTATTTATGTCATCATTGTTGGATAGGACAGAGAGAAATGGAGAGAGGAGGGGAAGACAGAGAGGGGGAAAGAAAGACAGACACCTGCAAACCTGCTTCACCACCTGTGAAGCGACTCCCCTGCAGGTGAGGAGCCAGGGGTTTGAACTGGGATTCTTACTCCAGTCCTTGTGCTTTGCGCCATGTGCCCTTAACCCACTGTGCTATCGCCCAACTCCCTACTTCATTTTTTAAGACCATGAAAGCTGTTGTACTTTCAAATGTTAAGCACAGAGCAACGAATGAACATGTTCAGTTCATGGGTCCCTGGGACTGACCACTCTAAGACCAGTCCAAAGGTAAAGAGTGTCAGTCATCAGGCCTACTTCTAGAGAATGATGGTGCTAGGGGCCAGACGGTGCTTTGCCTGGTTAAGCACACATTACAGTGCTCAAGGTCCTAGGTTCTGGCCCTGGTCCCCACCTGTTGGGGGTAGGTTTCACAAGTGGTGAAGCAGTGCTGCAGGTGTCTCCTTTCTCTCTCCCTCCCTTTTTCCCCCTCCCTTCTCAATTTCTCTCTGCCTCTATTCAATAATAAAAATATTAAAAAGAGAGAGAGAATGGTGGTGCTGAGTAGACTCCCATGACACTATGTTCACAATGAGTTTCTCTCTATAAACAGTTAAATGTGGAATACTGAGGGAAGGGAACAGCCTATTTATGTCTATGCTTTAAGAGTAACTAGAACCGAAAGAAAGGACTGAGACTATGCTTAAGGTATTTTATGGTCATTGTATTATAGGGCTAGTGTACAGACAGCTTTTTGAAAAAAACGAAATAAACATTTTCTAAGGAGTGTTTTCTCAAATCATGTACATAGTTGGTTAGTAAGTCCCTACTTATGAAAAATGGAAGGATATGTAAGAGCCGACAACTCAAGTTCCAAGGGCAGTAAGACTGTGTATGTGAAGAGGTCTGTGTTGAACAATGAACAAAACAAATGGTTTCTAATCTTCTACTTGTTTTGTTACAGCTGTAAAGGTGCCTCCCACTACGGCCTGACTAAAGACAGGAAGAGGCGCTCCCAAGATGGCTGTCCAGAAGGCTGTGTGAGCCTCACAGCATCAGCCCTTTCCCCAGAGGTTTCTGCAGCTGCCACCATCTCCTTATTGACGGACGACCCTGGCCTAGACAACCCTGCGTACGTGTCCGCAGTGGAGGAGGGATTACCAGCAAACAGTCTGTCGGACTCTGGCCGGAGCAACCGAACTAGAGGTGAGTCAAATGGGTGGTTGTCCAGGAATGAACACCTTGCCTTGGGATTGCTCTCTGTGGAAGTCATTATGGAAAGTTCTGGAAATGCTTTTTTTTTTTTAAGTTGAAATCATTCTGGTAGTTTTGGTAGCAATCCAATGTCCAATTCTCCAAAGTGAAATGAAGCCATGAGTACCTCAGATCATTAAAAGTGTGCATAATCTGACTTGGTGAAAGGGCTTGAAGGTAGACCTAATGACTCATCCTCCCTCCAGTGTCAGTACTTTCTCATCAATGCTGCTTAATAAAATTGTTATTCTATTCTGTCTAGTCTAGGAAGCAAGAAAAAAACAAAAAAAAAGTAAGATGCATATATACATTTCACATGACTTTTTACATTGTTGAAAACTTTGAAAATCCAGATAGACAAAGCCTAGCATCCTACCACCTAGAACTAGGCATAGTTTGTGTTTTACCGTATATATATCTTACCAGATGTGTTCCAAAAGGGGGACTTCTTGAAATGCATAGCTGCTCTCTGCTCTTTTCTCTTTCTCTTAGCACGGCCCTTTGAACGATCCACTATCCGAAGCAGATCTTTTAAAAAAATAAATCGAGCTTTGAGTGTTCTTCGGAGGACAAAGAGTGGAAGTGCCGTTGCCAACCAAGCTGACCAGAGTAGAGACCATTCTGAAAATACTCCTGCTCCTGAAAGTAAGTGAGCGCCCCCAAGAGGCTGGGCACCAGCAGGGCCCCAAATTGACACCCATTTTCTTTCTTTTTTCTTATTTTTTTAATTAGTGATTTAATAATGATTAACAAGATTGTAGGATAAGAGGGGTACAGGTCCATACAGTTCCCACCATCTGAGTTCTGTATCCTATCCCCTCCATTGGAAGCTTCCCTATTCTGTCCCTCTGGGACTATGGACCAAAACTCTTTGTGGGGCACAGAAGGTAGAAGGTCTGGCTTCTTTAATTGCGTCTCCACTGAACATGGACATTATCTGGTGGATCCTGTTTTATCCCTATCCTGTTTACATCTTTCCCTAAAGGGATAAACTCTAGTTCCAGGACACATTGGACACGTACTTTCTATGACAACTTCCCAAAGTTGTAAAATTATTTTATTTCAGTTTGCTTTCTTCTTATATAAAAAGACTTCGGGGGAGTCGGGAGGTAGCACAGTGGGTTAAGCGCACGTGGCGCAAAGCACAAGGACCAGCGGAAGGATCCCGGTTCGAGCCCCAACTCCCCACATGCAGGAGAGTCTCTTCACAGGCAGTGAAGTAGGTCTGCAGGTGTCTTTCTCTCCCACTCTCTGTCTTTCTCTGTGTCTTTCCCTCCTCTCTCAATTTCTCTCTGTCCTATCCAACAACAACGACAACAAGAATAACTAAAACAATAAAACAAAAAGGGCAACAAAAGGGAATAAAAAAAAAAAAAAGACTTTCGGGAGGCTGGGCAGTAGTGCAACGGGTTAAGTGCTCATGGAACGAAGAGCAAGGACCTGTGTAAGGATCCTGGTTCGAGTCCCAGGCTCCCCACCAGCAGGAGGGTCGTTTCACAAGTGGTGAAGCAGGTCTACAGGTGTCTATCTTGCTCTCCCCCCTATGTCTCCCCTCCTCTCTCAATTTCCTTTTTTAAATATTTATTTATTTATTCACTTTTGTTGTCCTTGTTTTTTATTGGTGTAGTTATTATTGTTGTCATTGTTGGATAGGACAGAGAGAAATGAAGAGGAGGGGAAGACAGAGAGGGGAAAGAAAGACACATGCAGACCTGCTTCACCACTTGTGAAGCAACTCCCCTGCAGGTGGGGAGCCGGGGGCTCAAACTGGGATCTTTAGTCAGTCCTTGCACTTAGTACCACCTGCACTTAACCTGCTGCGCTACTGCCCAACTCCCTCCTCTCTCAATTTCTTTCTGTCCTATCAAACAATAACGACAGCAATAACAACAACAATAACAACAACAGTAAAGGCAACAAAATGGGAAAAATGGCCACCAGGAGCATTGGTTTCATAGTGCAGGCACTGAGCCCCAGCAATAACCCTGGAGGCAAAAAACAAAAAGACTTTCAAGCCTTAGGCACTAAAGTTCCTATCGTAAACTGGAGCTTATCAGTGGTCTGATAAAATAATAATAATAATAAGGGATAAAAAGTAAATAAAGGAAAATGTATTGGAACCCTTACCTTAAGCTGCTAGCTTATAGACAGAGGATCTATGAATATAGAGAAGAATTAAAATTTCATATGTGAAAAGTATTCAGCAAAATGCTTTGGAGTATAATTAATCCATCATAAGTATTTATTCTTATTAAAACTATAAGTTTTTGGGGGGGCGGGCAGTAGTGCAGCGGGTTAACACACATGGCACAAAGCGTAGGAAGCGGCATAAGGATCCCAGTTGGAGCCCCCAGCTCCCCACATGCAGGGGGGTCACTTCACAAGTGATGAAACAGGTGTCTTTTTTCTCTCCTCCCCTCTACCTTCCCCTCCTCTCTCCATTTCTCCTATCCAACAACAGCAACAGCTATAACAACAATAACAATAAAAACAACAACAAGGGTAACAAAAATGGGGAAAATGGCCTCTAGGAGCAGAGGATTCATGGTGCAGGCACCAAGGCCTAGCAGTAACTCTGGAGGGAAGAAAAAAAAAACTAAGTTTTCAGTGTTTTCCAGGAATCAACTTATTTAATTTTCACTATTATTCTTGCTTTATACGTGAGGAAACTGAGGCAAGGGGGGGTTACTCTGCTTACTCCAGTTACCTTGCCAGACTCTGAATGTGGGTAATGTCACCCTAGATGCACACAAAGAAAGTAATTCGATTTTAGGTTCTTTATAAAGGGAACGAGAAAATAACAGCCTATTCCTGTCTTTTCATCACATATCCAAATAAATAATAATAATAGTTTAAACCTGACAAGATTATGTAAATATCCCAGACTTTTCCAGCTAGAAAGTATTAGACTTGGGATTTTTATTATTATTATTATATTTATTTATTTTCCCTTTTGTTGCCCTTGTTGCTTTTTACTGTTGTTGTAGTTGTTGTTGTTATTGATGTCGTCATTAACAACATCTGGGTAGGACAGAGAGAAATAGAGAGAGGAGGGGAAGACAGAGAGAGAGAGCGAGAAAGACAGACACCTGCAGACCTACTTCACCACCTGTAAAGCGACTCCCCTGCAGGTGGGGAGCCGGCGACTTAACGCCGGTCCTTGTGCTTTGCGCCACCTGCGCTTAACCCGCTGCGCCACCGCCTAGACTCCCGACTTCAGATTTTAACTTGGGTCCTCTAGCTCCAGACCCTGCTTTCCTGACCACTGAGTTATATAGTGCCCTTCATTTCTTGGCACTGAAAGGTAGAGTCAGAACCACTGTCTTTATTGCATTTTTAGAGAACTCTTGAGTAGTCATAAAAGACTCCGACTTGCTTACTTTTCACCTCTCAACCTGCACACACACATACATGAAGTCCTCTAACTACTATGATTTTAATACATTCCTGCAAATACTCTCTCACTCTTATTTAACCTAAGTTTTATCCACTCCAGGAAGTCCTCCCTGAACCCCTTTGTGTTCTCAAGGCACTTAGAACTCTAGCTTAGCTTTGATCAACTTTCTTTGTGTCTGTACATGTAAGAACATATGGGGTTTTTTTTGGCGTGTTTTTTTTTTCCTTTGCATTATCAAGGCTATATCTAACACATAACAGCATTGGTTAAAGATACAGTGAATAAGTGAAAGCATTATAATTAGATATAAATTCAAAACATAATTCCAAATAAGAAAAATTCAAAATAAAATAAAATTTATTTTATCGGGTCAGTGAAATAGCTCACTTGGATAGTATACTGCTTTGCCATGTACATGACCCAGATTTGAGTCTGGCCCCCACTGCCTTGAAGGAAACTTTGGTGCAGTGGTTTTTTTCCTTTTCTTTTTCAAATTGCCACCAGGGTTATCCTGTTGGTAATATTTTTTTCTTTTCTTTCTTTTTTTTTTTCTTTTTTTATAGCAACAGAAATTGAGAGGGGAAATGGGAAGTAGAAGGCAAGAGAAAGAGAGATACCTGCAGCACTGTTTTATTGCTCATAAATTCCCCTGCCCCAGCGGGTGGGCACTGGGGCCTTGAACCCTGGCCCCCTACACATGGCAATGTGTGCATTCTAAACCCAGGTGCTCTGTTGAACCTTTGTGCACCACCATCTGGTCCCTGTCTCTATTTAAGAAATAAAAACAAAGGGGGTGGGGTGGTAGTGGAGTGGTTTAAGCGTACATGGCACAAAGAGCAAGGACCGGAGTAAAGATCCTGGTTCGAGCCCCGGACTCCTCACCTGCAGGGAGGTCGCTTCACAAGTGGTGAAGCAGGTCTGCAGGTGTTTATCTTTCTCTCCCTCTATCTGTCTTCACCTCCTCTCTCCATTTCTCTCTGTCCAATCCAACAATGACGACATCAATAACTACAACAACAAGGGCAACAAAATGGGGGAAGTCAAATTTAAAAAAAAAAAGAAAAACAAAAATTTATGTTATCACTTCAGGATTACTGAATCTCATTGGCATGGCTCTAGTTAACATTATTTCCAAGAGTGACTGCGAATCAAACCAAACATCCTCAAATTGGTTAGATTTTGTGGGGAGGGGTGTAGTTTTTGTAACTCTGTTGGATGGGAAGGTAAAAAGGGAGAGGACGAATTTGCAGCTTTGATGGTGATTTCTAAACCTTTCTTTGCTCAAAATGAGCTTTTAAAACATTTTCCATTGGCTTTTCACCAGGACTGTTCCAACAAGTGCTTATTTGTAATAACCTATGTTATATAATCAAAGTAGTTTAAACACTAATTAAACTCAACCTCCCAAGGACTATTAGCAACAGGAACAAGCAGATTAAGACAGTTGCCCACAAACATTAGAGCAAAGCCAACGCCTTTCACAAAATGAAATCCCACAGGAAGTTAAGCACTGATCTTTACAGTGTCTCAGGCTTCCTGTGATCATTGAATCACTTTATTATTTTCAACAATACTTAGAACTAATATTAATTCTCTCTGTATTGTTCTACAGAATCAAGTGCTTAATAAACTTACAGTTCATTTAGGAAAATGGATTAGTCATGAGTTTAGAAAAAGACCACGGGGCCAGATGGTAGTACAAGTTGAGCATATACATTACTATGAGCAAGGACCCAGGGTTAAGCCCCCAGTCCCCAGCTGCAGGGAGGAAGCGTCACAAGTGGTGAAGCAGAGCTGCGGGTGTCTCTCTCTCCCTCACTGTCTCCCTTTCCCATCTCAATTTCTTTCTGTCCTATCAAATAAAAAAGAAAAAAAACGGGGGGGATGACTACTGGGAGTGGTGAATTCATTATGCCAGCACTGAGCTCTAGGAGTAACCCTGGTGGCAACAACAACAAAATAATAACAATAGAGAAAAGGAGAGAGTAAGAGAGATAGAAAGTGAGTATGAAGACACTGGTCAGCAGTGTTGGTCTTGACAGATGACATAATTAGGGGTGAATCTCAGAGCAGCTATAGGAGACAGGAGCCACATCTTCACTTGTCACATCCAGATAAACCTCAAGCAACGAGAAAGGCTTGGAGAAGCCACTCCCTTCACCAAACTTGGTAGCTTATCCCAGCATTTAACAATACCCCCTCTGCACACTTTGATTCAAATGAAGGTGGCCAATAGTCGGTGTTGCTGGTTTATCAGTCTATAGGACAAGTCTCCTGTGGGACTGTCCTCACTGTGACTGCAGGGAAATCTGAGGAGGGTGACAGGAGACCAGCACATCAAAATACCTGGCTCTAGGGACCACCTGACTCTAACTTGGAGCAGTTCTAACTAGTCACTTTCCCTGTCTGGGTATAAATGCTCTTGTTTGTAGAACAAAAGTTTGGCTGTTATTTTTATAGCAATACAAGTAGAGCAACGCTCCTAAGTATACTCCCATGGCCAGGCTGCAGAGGACATAGAGCTAGAAAGATTTCCTGGGGAAAGACATGCATCTATGGAAGATAAAGTCAAAACACCAGCCTAGATGATCTCTGAATTTCTTTCTTTCACTTTGAATTTGGTGACCTCAGGCAGATCAGGGACAAACCCTCGTGTTGATCATAAAAAAAAAGGTTGTTGGACTTCCCTCTGTTGACACATTTCTAGTAGAGAGGATGTGATTTCCCAAGTCTGAAAAGCAAAGGGTTCTAGGAAGAAATCTTCAAATGACCAAAGAGGGCAGTAAACAGATTCATTATGTTTTGTCCCTCAATGAACAAGTGATGAGAGTCCAGTTCATTCCACAATAACCATTTATTTGTTCTTTCCTGTTTATTCATTAGGCATCAGCTGAAGTCTTCTATATACAGAGACCTGTGCACAGAAATACAGAGTAGCTAAACATAACATCCTCAAAGATCTGAAGAACTGAGTGGGGGATATAGGAAATGGGCATGAATAATAATCAAACTTTGAGTGCTGTAAGAAATACAGAAAAAAAAAATCATTATGGAAATGGATGTTTAGTGTAGCTCAGTGAGTTTAATTGTAAGGGATCATTTTATGCAGACCTTGAAGAAACAAAGTTGGGTTTAGGTCTAGAGTGAAAAACATTCCAGGCAGAGGAAGTTATACTGGCACAGTGGCAGGAAAAAGAAAACCATGGATGACAAACAATGAATAGTTTAGTTTGGCTGATACTAAGGTCTGTTAAGACAAGGAATGACTAGAAATGTCCTTTGAGTGACGTCTTTAATAAATATTGCCTTTGAAGTCAGGAGAGCTAGCATAGTGGTTATGCAAAAAGTATTTTTAATATCTTTTAATAAAGATATTAAAAGCATATGTTATAAATTGTTTCCAAAGAACCAAGTTCAATACCCTGTACCACCATAAGCTTGAGCTGAGTAGTGCATTGGTTAAAAAAAAAGAAGTCAAAAGATTGACAAATAATTAATACTACCTTTTTCCACTTCAGTATTTCCAAGGTTGCACCACCTGATTCCAGATGGGGAAATTACCAGCATCAAGATCAATAGGGTGGATCCCAATGAAAGCCTCTCCATTCGGCTTGTGGGAGGCAGTGAGACCCCCCTGGTTCATATCATCATCCAACACATTTATCGTGATGGAGTGATTGCCAGAGATGGCCGGCTTCTACCAGGAGACATCATACTAAAGGTAGAGGCCATGGTTTAGAATCCTGAAGAGTCTTAATGAGAGTCACTTCAAAGTGGCAACCCAGTTGAACACACACATTACCATGCATGAGGACCCAGGGTTAAGTCCCCATCCCTACCTGCATGAGGGAAACTTCACCAACATTGAAGCAATGCTGAAGGTGTCTCTCTTTCTTTCCCTATTTCTTTTTCCCATTTCAACTTCTCTATGTTCTATCAGTCCTATAAAAAAATAAATAAATAAAAAGAACTTCAGAGAAAATCACTGGATACATGAGTGGTGGCCAGATGGAAGAATGAATGGATGAATTGAATATTAAAATGCATGGTAATGTGTGTGTTCAACTGGGTTACCACTTTGATTACTGTTGAGACTCCACACCTATACAATGAACTGGCCACTCTGGGTGGCCTTTTTTTTTTTTTCAAATAGAAAGAGAGAGAAAAACTCTGGTAACACTGCTTCATCACACATGAAGCTTCCCCCTGCAGGTGGGGCCCAGGTTCTTAAACCTGGGTCCTTACACATAGTAACGTGTGCTCTCTACTGGATGCCACGATCTAGCCCCCTCTTTCACTCTTTTTGAGACTTTCATTCTCCCTCTTTGTCTCTGTGTACAAATATATCTATCTCTACCTTCTTTATTCCTCTACCATCTCCCCCTCTGGTTTCTTCTAACCTGACCGTCATTTCCCATTTTCATCTTCTCTTGTCTTCCTTTCTCTTCCTTCTCCTCTATCTCCCTTTTTCTGTTACTGTAAGTAAGAATAACAGAAGATCATGTAGAACTGGAGCATATATGTTATAAATTGTTTTCAGATCAGATTCAAGGAAATTTGGTATTTTCTGTGATCACTCACATTTATATACCCTCCTAAAAGAACTTTGCTGGAGCTTAATGGCCTTCCATGAAAAAAAAAAAATGTAATTCCTGTGTAATTCTATCAACCTGAAGACATTCCAGGAGGGACAGGTGAGGGGGAAAACATACCTTGTTCACTACTCTCTTCTGAGGCTTGGTTGAGGGAATGGTTAAGGGAATGGTCCTTTAAGGAGGAATTTCCAGAAGAGAAAGGAAAAGTGAAGAGTTGTTTATCAGACAGAAGTTAAACATGTGTCAAAAGTGACAAGAAGCCCCTCCCTGGTTATATATTTCCCGTCCGCTACTCAGATGATGGTTTCATCCCATCCCTTCTAAACTGCTTGCTGTGGGGCCAGTACTTGACACATTATGACTTGTTTCTTTGGCAAAGAAATTCTTATTCTTTGGAACAAGAGGAGAAAGAATATAAAGCTGTTCATGTAGAAACACTGAGTGTCCCACTGGTCCCTGGTGTGGAGTGCAGGCAGGACCTGTGAGCACCCAGGGACCTTCAGCCATGCAATCAGCGATTCACCACATGGCTTCTGCCCAGTTCTAGTGGAAGCTGTGCTGTCTGGGAGGGTTGCATAATAAAACATTTTGATTTCTCTGGCCTCTCGCTGGCACCTGCACACAAAAGAACTGCCAGCTCTTTAGCAGGGGACCCAAACCTCCCTGAGGCCTGGGTGTGGTGGGGGGAAACCAGGAAACAAGGCCAGTGACAGGAAAGAGGACCTGAAAGCTTACCTGTTTGTGGATATAGGTGGTGAGGCTTTACCCGTGTGTGTAAGGGGACCTCCATTTTCCCCGGACATGCAGCAGACACAGGCAATTGTGAAAAGCTTTTTCGAAAGCTTTTCCGGTCTTACGCCAGAGCTCCTCTAACAATTGGATGCAAGTCCAAGGAATCTTACCAAACCATAGAAATTTAAGAAGGTTGTTTCTCTTCTGTGGGGCCTCTGTCCTTGAACAGAGGATGTATTGCTGCTGTGAAATTGTTTTCTTCTAGAGCAGGACTTCCACAGGGGTCTATAGCCTTCATCACAGCTGCCCAGACACAGTAAATAAAGCCAGAAGGCCAGGCAGTACCAGCCCTGCGGATCATGAATGGGGCACAAGTAAAGGGGCAATTAGGGAGTGGGATCATGTGATCTTAACTTTCAATCAATGAGTCTAGAAAAACTCCCATTCATATGGAAGAAACGGCATATTCCTGTCCTCTTTTTGAGAACATGGACAAAAAATTTTGTAGGTGACTATCTTAAGATCTCACACATGCACACAAACTCACAACTCTCACACAAGTAGTCTGATACTCTCACATATTTACACACTTGCCTACACACAAACCCATCCATGCAGTTATACAAACATACCTTCTTTCTCTCTCTCTCTCTCTCTCTCTCTCTCTCTCTTTCACTCACACACACACACACACACACACAGTAGTGGGATCTAGAAGTTTCTGTGAGGATGGGTGGGGGAATCATTTAAAGATATTTTACAGGGCCAGGTGCTGGTGCACCTGGTTGAGTGTACATGTTACAGTGCACAAGTACCCAGGTTCAAGCCCCTTGCCCCTTTTCCCCACCTGCAAGGGGAAAGCTTCATGAGTGGTGAAGCAGTGCTACGGGTGTCTCTCTGTTTCTCTCTATATTTCCCACTTCCTCTCAATCTCTGGCTGTCTCTATCCAATAAATAAATAAAGATAAGGAAAAAAATTTTAAAGAAAAAACTTTTTAAAAAGATGTTTTGCAAAGAAAATATCAACTCAGTGTGATTTGAACAGCAGTTTAAGGTAATCATGTGAGCTCAGTGGGAAAGTTTCTTCTTTTACTTCTTCCTATTTTTCTTCCTCTTTCTCCCTCCCTCCATTGAAAAATAAGCTTAAAATGAATCTCTATGAAGTTAGAACAACTTCTGCAAATTTGGTAGATGTGAAAATACAAGGTTGAAGAAGAAAGCTCCTGACGATCTGAAAAGGTGGTGCAAGGTGGGACTCAAAGCAAGCTTAGAGGTGATGCTGAAAGGTGGGGACATCTGGAGGTCTGGACAAGGGAAGAGGGGACAGGGCAGAGATGATTAGTCTATTTTGCCACTACAATTATTGTTCAGTCTTGATACCTCCATGACTCCACTGTTTCCAGCAGCCTCTTATATATATATGGGGAAAAATGGAGAGGTGGGGAGTAAGAGAAGGAGAACTTACAACACTGTTCTGCTGCTTTTGAAGCTTCACCCTTGCAGTTTGGGTTAGAACTTGAACCCAGGTCCTTGAGAATGTTTGTGTTCCACTCACCTGCTCCCCAGATGCCTCTTAGAAAGAGTTGTGGTGGGTGGAGTTAACAGCCTCATTCCCTCTGATTTTGATGCCTGGCCCACCTCAGGTCAATGGGATGGACATCAGCAACGTGCCCCACAACTATGCCCTGCGCCTGCTCCGACAGCCCTGCCCAGCCCTGCGGCTGACGGTCCTACGAGAGCAGAAGTTCCGAAGCAGGAGCAGCGGGCAGGTCCTGGACATCTCTGGACCCCGGGATGACAGCTTCCATGTGATTCTCAACAAAAGCAGCCCCGAGGAGCAGCTTGGAATCAAACTGGTGCGCAAGGTGGATGAGCCCGGAGTGTTCATTTTCAATGTGTTGGATGGTGGTGTGGCCGATCGGCATGGTCAGCTGGAGGAGAACGACCGGGTATTAGCCATCAACGGACATGACCTTCGATATGGCAGCCCGGAGAGCGCAGCTCACCTGATTCAGGTGGGTCACAGGTTGTTGTGGGTTCGTGATCAGAAACTCTCTGCATGAGCAATATGCTCACCATCCCATTACTGCCATCTGTCACATACTTTGCCTCTTCAAAGAATCAGGACTGAAGGGCCAGGTAAGAGCATCCCTCCCTGTGCCTGTGTACTACCAGTCATCCCCTCTGTGGCAGACAAGCACAGTGTTCCATGAGCTGCAGCCTCACCAGTTTAAGGCCCTTCAAGGTCAGTCTTCCTGGGACCTGGTTGGTTAGTCTCAGACTCAGGGTTCATTGAGGATAACTCTAGACACATCCAAGACATCTAGTTGTTCTGACTCCCATTAAAAACTCTATCATGTGCCCACCAGGGATTTCATGGACCTAGATCCCTATAGAATTGGTTACTGCTGTGGGAATTCAAATATGGATCTAGAGGAGACCCCTTAAGGAAAGAGGCATGATTACTGATCAGTCAGAGAAAAAAAGTTCCCAGTGGTTGGACACTTTCCTGAATAGTGCCATGTGATTAAGTCCTGGCAAACATTTGGTTACCTTTTGCTGGGTTGCCATCAGTTTTTTTAATGTTCATGGAACTTCCCGTTTTCTTTTTAGTGGGACAGGCTTTGTTTTGGCTCTTGTATTCTAACCCACTCATTCACTTCTTTTACTCAGAATCTATTAGGTTTTCTACTGCTTGCTTCCTTTCTATAATGACTGTCATCTGGCATAATAACATTGCAATGGAGAAGTAAAGTAATGGTACTTTTGTAAAAGAAATTCTGTTGGATGGATTCAGAAATTCATCAAAGAGGAAAAGGATCTTAAACTGGGTGATGGATATGAGCTTTGAGAACTCAGCAGAAATTCATTAGATGGTACCAGGGATATAGCATAACAATTATACATAAAGATTTTCATGCCTGAGTCTGGCTCTGAAGTCCCAGATTCAACTCTTAGCATCCCCATAAGTGCCCGATCAGCAGGGCAGTGAACAGGGGCTAGGAACCTGAAAGACCTGGAATGAAAGGGACATGAGACAAGAAAGAATGACAGCAAGACAGATTTCTGATCAAGCTGCAAAATTTTATTGTGTTCACAGGCATTATAAGGCTTTGGGGAAGGAGAGGGAATGCTGGAGGAGGGGGAGGGGGAGCAAACTTCAAAGGAGAATGTTCCTTGCAACAAATGGCAGAAACCAAACTGTGTGTTGACTCACTTGATTACTGATAAATGGTTTACCTGAGGGGAAATGGCCTGCCCAGAGGGGAATTAACACTTGTCTCAAGGGCTTCCATTGTTTCAAAGCTTGTCATCTATCAAGCAGAGAAATGGCTCCTGGCACATAAGTCACAACTAAGTAGTGCTTTGATAGAAATGAAAAAAGAAAAAGTAAATTGAAAAAAGAAGAGAGAGAGCAGAAGAAAAAAGAATGAGAAGGAAGGAAAAAAGAAAGACAAAGTCACAAGATGAATCGTCCAGTAAAAGTCATTTTAAAGAGATGTAACACAAGAGATGTCCCCAAGAATGTCTAACGTTTGACCCCTTGAATCATCCATTCATTACCGTTGAGCATCTGTTTCTACATGCCCAAAAGTGTGCAGTACAATGACTGACACAGTCGCTAGACTCATAGTACTTAGAACATCTTCCTGTCTCTTCACTCAACTACTATCAAGTCAGCATGAAGCAGATGGCTGTAGCCTGTAATGTACTATTGGGTGAGAACAGAAAATAGGAAAGAATTTATTAACACATAGAAAAGAAAAAGTACTTTTATTCTTCATCTCTAGGAGGAAAATGTACTCTAAGCAGGCATTATTTCCCTTTTTGAACTGGACTTGAAAATTTGGTTTTGTTACACTTGTTCACTCCTTATGCAGGTCAGTCGGTATAACCCACATTCTATAGACCATCTGCCAGCTGCAAGTTCACAATAGGCAAAGGAAAAACTCCTTTAGTCCTATCATTTGGGGGAAAATTTTTGTTTACACGTATCATTCTACTTTTGTAGATTAGTAACAGAAAATGGGGAAAAAAAGTCCATTACAAAGTTAACTTTTAAGATTAAAATCTTGCCTAATAGTGGAACTTTCGAAACTTACAAAACAAAGCCAATGTGCTTTCATAGGAGGTAGTTTGGGCAGGGCTAGTTGGAAAAGAAATGGAAAAAATAGAATGCTGGGAAAACTCAGTTAAGCAGTTGCCAGAGGAGATTTTATTTATGTGATACTTGTAACACACATCAAGCAAGGGGGATTTAAAATAAATATCCTTCAAAGGTGGAGACTTAAATTTCCAGCCAGTCCTTGGCTGCACTGTTGTTGTGTGTCTTACTCCATGAATCATATTTGCTTTACAAAGAAATTCCCAGACAGCATGTCCTTTTGGTCATGTTTTCGCCCACAGTACCACACATTCGGCCTTTTTCTACTATTTCAGGGAAAAGTTATTACAGAGAAGCCACAACTGTTTTCAAGTTAACCAACCATACATATGTGCAGCTTTGACCTCAGCTTACTCAGCAAGGGCCCTGCCTGCCAAACCCTGAAGCTAATCAGGCTGAGAGTCAGAAACTATGGAGACAGGAACTTTGTATGGTTGACTTATCTAGTACCTTAGTATAGACATTGTCAACTAAGTCTCTTAAGCACTGTGAGCAGAGTAACTGTATAAAAAACTACCTGGGCCTGACATCTGATATGCAGGTGGATACAAGTTATTGTCTGAGGAGATCATGTCATGGCTAGGAAAAGGACCAGAAAGCTGGATCAGGGAAGAGAGTAGCTCTTAAATATGGGAAAGGTGTATAAATATTGTTGACTGTAATTTGATGTGATCTGGGGCCCATATTCATTCAGCTTAGGAGCCTATGTGACCTCTGCAACCCTGTAGACCCGATTTCACATTCTGTGGTTCCAGGATGCCTCCCCACCCCCCCAAAAAAAAAACAAACTACCTGGTGTCATCTGTAAAAACTGTAGAACAGAAAGATAGGAACTGAGCTTTGAGACTTTAAGGAATGAATGATTTCAATTTTCTCAGCCTTGGAGTTCAGAATGAATCTACTCAACAATGAATATAAGAATGATTTGTGCTGAGACTCATGCCTTCTGTGAGCTGTGGTCATCAATCTGCAGTTCTGAGTCCATAAATTCATGTTTATTTCATTCAAATATACACAGCTAATAAATGAAGCAAGTAATGGTGGATTTCAAAGTTGAATATCCATTTTATCTTCCCTCCCCTCCTTTTTTTTTGCCTGAACAATTCCCATACTTTATGTGGATGGTAAAAAGAAAAAAATGGGGGGGCAGGTAGTAGTAGCAGCAGGCATGAAGTGCAAGGACCAGTGTCAGGATCCTGGTTCAAGCCTCCAGTTCCCTACCTGCAGGGGAGTTGCTTCACAAGTGTTGAAGTAGGTCTGCAGGTGTATTTCTCTCCCCTCTCTGTCTTCCCCTCCTCTCTTAATTTCTCTCTGTCCTATTCAAGAACAACGACAGCAATAACAACAACAACAACAATAACAACAACAATGATAAACAACAAGAGCAACAAAAAGGGGGAAAAAAGCCTCCAGGAGCAGTATGTTCGTAGTGCAGGCACCGACCAAGCCCCAATGATGATAACTCTGGAGACAAAAATAATAAATAAATAAATAAATATGCAATACAGGTGGGTAATAAAATGGGTGTTCATTAATCCTGACATTCGATTTTCCCTCGCATGAGTTGATATTTACATATAGTTATTTCTTCAAACAATAATTGAGACATACACCCTTCAAGTTTTAAAAGGTGTATGATAGACTCTTAGGCAGCCAGATCCGAATATTGAGCTACCTGTAGTATCTATGTTTGTTCTAAATATGTGATCCCTCCTCATAAGTTCTACTGCATACCTGGAAAAGCTACAGAGCTCTCATGGTAATTATTTTATTTTATTTTTTTTTATTTTTTATTTATAAAAAGGAAACACTGACAAAACCATAGGATAAGAGGGGTATGGCTTCGCACAATTCCCATCACCAGAACTCTGTATCCCATCCCCTCCCCTTATAGCTTTCCTATTCTTTAACCCTCTAGGACTATGGACCCAAGGTCATTGTGGGATGCAGAAGGTGGAAGGTCTGGCTTCCGTAATTGCTTCCCCGCTGAATATGGGCATTGACAGGTCGATCCATACTCCCAGCCTGTCTTTTTCTTTCCCTAGTGGGGAAGGGATCTGGGGAAGCAGAGCTCCAGGACACATTGGTGGGGTTGTCTGTCCAGGGAAGTCTGGTCATGCTAGCATCTGGAACCTGGTGGCTGACAAGAGAGTTAACATACAAAGCCAAACAAATTGTTGACCAGTCATGGACCTAAAGGCTGGAATAGTGCAGATGAAAAGTTGGGGAGTCCTCCATTTTGTAGATAGCTAGTAGACATATTTTAATTAAATTCTAAAGGGCTTGTGGCTATACTATTTTTCCCCTTTTTCTTTTTGCCCGTGAGCCTGAAATCTGATATGCCAGTGGATCCAAGTTATTGTCTGGGGGGATGATGTAATGGCTCGAAAAAGGACCAGAAAATATTTATCTTATTTTGTACTGTCACCAGGGTTGTGCACAGTGCCTGCATGATGAGTCCTCTGCTCATGGTGGGCTTTTTTTTTTTTTTCTTTGTAGGATATAAAGAAATTGAGAAGGTAGGAGAGGGGAGAAAGGGAGAGAGAAAGAGAAACCAGCAGACCTACTTCCCGCCACTCATGCTTTCCCCATGCAGGGGGGACTAGACTTGAACACATGTCCTTGTGCATGGTAACATGTATGCTATGCCAGGTGTGCTACCGCCTGGCCCCTCTCAAAGTAATTTAAACACTCAAGTTCCCCGGAACCAGTAACAGTCATCAGTGAAATAAGACCTGATGATATCTTTGTTTTGTCTTGTTTTGTTTTTAACAGATCAATATGGCTAATGTAGAATAAAACCCCCATTTAAACAAATTTTCTTATGGTATTGTAGTTAATTCAGTGCATGTAGATTAAACCATACATAGATTCTGAAACATTCTTCTTGAACTGAGTTTACTTAAAATTCAAATGACTTTCTTATAGAACTCCAAAATAACATGTGTGCATGATAAAGCATGGGAAACTGTACTGCTTTTCAACTGGGAATTTTATGAGTGACTCTCAAGCACAGCAACATACTACAAATACTAGGCGGTGCTATAACTACCTTTTCACTAGCCCACATGGTCTTTCACGCTTGCTTGTTGTTTATTTCCTTCTGGAGTAGAACTAACCACAAGAGTGGCACCCCATGAAAGAAGGAGTCTTTGAGGCAAAAAGTATTGGTTCAGTCTGTTGTCTCAACAGACTCAGAAATTCAAGAAGTCATTTCTCACTTTGACTCTTTCCTGAATATCTGTTTGACCCTGCAGAAGTCAGATTGTCCTTATCATTCATTTATTTGCATCACTTATGGGAATGGAAAGATGAACCTAGAGCTACACCTTACTAGGGAAAAAAGGCCAAGTCACTGTCTCAAACCTACTTTCCCACTCCATCTGCTGCTTTTCCTTAAAGCCGCTTTGTTTTTCTTATTCCTTGGCCAGATTCTGGTCACCCTTCGCTCACTAAAATATCCGTGGCCTCTCTAGAAGAAGATATTCATAAATGCTTTTTCAACTGTGCCAGGTGCTGTTTTAACCACTAATGTTTCAGTGGTGAACAAATCAGTATACACCAGATTTGCTTTCACCATTCACATTTTAGGGGGAATATCAACTTACTGTGCACCATTAGCTCAGTCTGAAGTTTCCTTTCTGGAACCCCCAACTGCTTGCTCAATGAGAAGTATTTTTCTCGGGAGTTCTCTTGTAAGGCATTTAGAGTCTTCTTGTGCAGAGGGCTAGGGCAAGGACTTTATTTTCATGCCTCTTTGTGTTTTTGTTGCCACATCAAGAGGAATATCTGGTGACTGATGTGGTCATCCTTTTAGTTCAGGTGTCTCCTGTTGCCTGAATGGCCATGTTGGAACTATGTCAACACATGATCCCAGAGCTGCGGTGCACTACTGCCCTGTGTTCTATAGCAGGATCTTGGGGAAACCCCTCTTGTTTGTTTTCTTCAATTAGCAATGATGAAAATAGACAACTATGGACTTCTTGACTTTCATGTTGCACATGTGAAATCGCAAAATGGGAGCGCCTCCAGTGAGGTCCTGGTCCTGGGCACACCAGCATGAAGACCCTACATACACACACACACACACACCCCTCAGTTTTATCAAACTAAGTCCAAAGTTCCTCTTTTTTTTTTTTTTCTTTCTTCTTTCCCCAAAGCACTGCTCAGCTCTGGTTTATAATGGTGTGGGAGGATTGAACCTGGGATTTTGGAGCCTCAGACAAGAGAAAATCTTTGCATAACCATTATGCTATGTTCCCCCCTCCCTCTGCCCCCTGCCCAAGTTACTCACATTTTTAAAAATTTTTTATTTAAGAAAGGATTAATGAACAAAAACATAAGGTAGGAGGGGTACAACTCCACACAATTCCCACCACCCAATCCACATAACCCACCCCCTCCCATGATAGCTTTCCCATTCTCTAGCCCTCTGGGAGCATGGACCCAGGGTCGTTGAGGGTTGCAGAAGGTAGAAGGTCTGGCTTCTGTAATTGCTTCCCCGCTGAACATGGGCGTTGACTGGTCGGTCCATACTCCCAGTCTGCCTCTCTCTTTCCCTAGTAAGGTGTGTCTCTGGGGAAGCTGAGCTCCAGGACACATTGGTGGGGTCTTCAATCCAGGGAAGCCTGGCCAGCATCCTGGTGGCATCTGGAACCTGGTGATTGAAAAGAGAGTTAACATATGAAGCCAAACAATTTGTTGAGCAATCATGGATCCCAAGCTTGGAATAGTGGAGAGGAAGTGTTAGGGAGGTACTCACTGCAAACTCTAGTGTACTTCTGCTTTCAGGTATATATTTTGCAGTAGTTTATGGATACGTGTGAACATAAGCTCTCTCTCACAGAAACTGGTGTATATCTAGGTTATGGGACTTTGTTAGAAAGTGAACTACCTGAGATGAAATTAGAGTGTACTATAAAAGGAAAGGTCTCACCCGAGTAATGAAATTGAAGGGTTGTCATTCCACACGTGAAGTCTCTGGATACAGTCTGAGGTGAAGCATGTTGAGGTGGCAATCGTTGCGTTGGTTAGGTTGTGATCGGCGGATGCAATATTATTTGGTTTGGATTGGGAGATGCATACGGGAAAGTGGGCCCTATCCAAGGGTTCCAGGACTGGGGGAAGTAGGGGCTCTATAGTGGAGATGTGAGGTTCCTGCTGTCTTAGGGTTCAAAAAGACAATCGATAGTTAATGTTATCATCACATTATTTGTTAATTGGGTTAACTTTGAAAAGTCCCTTTGTTATGGTTTGCTGTACAGTATCCAGTATCTTGTATATAGATGTGCTATTGGATGCTTCTGTTACTCACATTTTTTAAGTGACTTGAGAACATATTAAATATCAAAGGAACTAGAAACATTTGACCTGGAAAAGAGAAAAGTAAAAGAGGGCAATGAGAGTTCTCTTCAGTTGGTTTGTCATATGGAAAGTGGTTTGGGGTTGTCCTAGAGGGCCCCAGACTATTACCAGTGAGCAACCAAAAGAATGGCAGATTTAAGCTCAGCCTAAGGGCTTTCTGATTAGTGCTGTTCAAAATTGGTTTGCACTGCCTTGAGACACAGTGGTTTCCTTGCCAATGGGGGTGTTGGAGCATGAGCAGGGAGACAACGTAGCAAGGATTTTGTAGGGTGGTTGAAGGCTGGGCTGCTGCAAAGAAGACATTGGATTAGATGATGTCTGACATCTCTTCCCACTTCTATGACCTGCTAATTTTGTGGAACCTGTGCTCCACAACTCTCCATGACTGTGAGAACATAAGATGAATGAGCTGAGAATGGCACTCAAGCAGATGCTTAAAGGGAAGCTATAGTGGGGCAACCCCAGTAGCCTAAAAAGAACCACCCCCACAAGTATGTATTGAAAATCAGTTTATTAGGGCCAGGTAGTGGTGCACCCGATTGAGTACAGATGTCACCAGGTGCAAGCCCCCAGTCCTCACCTGCAGATGGAAAGCTTCATGAGC
Source organism: Erinaceus europaeus (assembly GCF_950295315.1). Lineage (NCBI taxonomy): Eukaryota > Metazoa > Chordata > Mammalia > Eulipotyphla > Erinaceidae > Erinaceus > Erinaceus europaeus. The sequence continues at coordinate 145,024,465 of NC_080164.1, forward strand.
AGTGAAGCACAGCTGTAGGTATATTATCTATCATCTATCTATGTATATCCCCTTCTCAATTCCTCTGTCCTGTCAGATAAAGAAATAAAAAGTGATAAATAAGATTTGTTTTAAATCAGAAAAACAGCTAATATTAGGCAGCTTCTCCTTGGGAAAAGAAATCAGGAGGGAATACAAATGCAGATTGACTTGTAAAAAGAAGAAATGAGGAGTCGGGTGGTAGCGCAGCAGGTTAAGCGCACGTGGGGAAAAAATAGCCTCCAGGAGCAGTGATTCATAGTGCAGGCACCAAGCTCCAGCAATAACCATGGAGGCAAAAAAGAAGAAGAAATGACCACTTACTGGGCTGGGAGATAAGTTCACCCAGTATAGTATATTGCATGTGAGGACCGGGGTTCAACCTCCTTGGCCACCACGTGGGAGCACCTATGTAGAGGAAATTTCACAAGCAGTGGAGTAGTGCTGTGGTTTCTCTTCACTCCTTCCATTTCTGTGTCTCACCATTTTTTAAAAAAAATATATTTTTGGGGTCAAGCAGTGGTGCACGTGGTTATGTGCACATATTACAGTGCTCAAGGACATAGGTTCAAGCCCCTGGTCCCCACCTGCAGGGGGAAAGCTTCATGAGTGGTAAAGCAGGACTACAGGTGTCTCTCTGTCTCTTTCCCCCTCAATTTCTCTCTGTCTCTATATGACAATAAATAAAAATATATATATATAATTATTTATTATTAGGTAGAGATAGAGAGAAATTGAGAAAAGAGGGGAAGATAGAGAAGAAGAGAGACAGAGAGATACCTGTAGTCCTGCTTTACCATTTGTGAAGCTTTCCCCCTACAGGTGGGGACCAGGGGCTTGAACCTGGGTCCTTGCACACTGTAATATGAGCACTTAACTAGCTGCACCACCACCTGGCCCCACTCACCCTTTCTTTATCTAGAAGTAAGATAATTTTGGGTTAGGGAGATAGCATAATGGTTATATAAACAGACTTTCATGCCTAAGACCCCAGAAGTCCCAGATTTAATCCACAGCACCACCATAAGCCAGAGCTGAACAGTGCTACAATAATAAATAAATAACTAAATAATCAATCAGTCCTTTTCACTGAACCCATAGAAAAAAGAGAGAGAACTTACTAGATTCATTCTTGAAAAGAAAGGAGAATATGATATAGCATTCAGGCTCTGCAATGTGCAACTGTGTGTCCAGAATACACCAGAATCAAAATCCATGATGTTTTAGGAGACAGAATAAAATGAACTTCTCTTTTTTGCCCCAGTTTCCTACTTTGAACCAGATCTCCTATACACTAAGAAAAGCCTGCACCGCATGCACATTTAATTTGTCGGTGTGTCTCCCCAACTCTTAAGTGATCTGTGCAAATAGTCTTTAGAAGCTAAGAATACTCCATCCTTTGTTCCCAGTAACCTGAGTCAAGACCTTTCCTTGCTGTGGCCCATGCCACGTACAGCCTGCATTATGACCTCTGCTAATCCTAAAGTAAATGAGACCATGAGGTGACCTCCTACAAAGAAAGTGAGTTTGGGAGACTGGGAAAGATGTCACCTAGGCATATTTTCATACAGGCGCAACTTATATAAACATGACCACAAGACTAGAAGTTGTGGAAAAATATAACTCCATATTTATTGCTAGGAACCAAAGCTTAATATGAAACCTTGATTTTTTTTTGGGGGGGAGGGGGGTGGCAGGATATGGAGGCATGTACCTACGTGTTCTTTCCAGAATTCCTTCCTCTCATTCTTTTTTTTTTTATTATTGGCTAGAGACAGCCAGAAATAGAGAGGGAAGGGCTGGATAGAGAGGAAGAGAGACAGAGAGAAACATGCAGCACTGCTTCACCACTCGTGAAGCTTTCCCCCTACAGGTGGGGACTGGGGTCTCGAACCTGGGTCTTTGTGCATGTAACCAGGTATGCCACCACCCAGCCCCACTTCCTCTCATTCTTGGGCTGCAAGAGATATAAACACACCCACCATGGATTCCATGACCCCGTTGCTGGGAAATGTTTCATGGTTGATTGTGCTATGCTATCTTTTTGATTTTCTAAAGATCAGTTTTATTATTTTAAATCATATAAGACAAAAAAGACTCAACAGAAGGGAGAGAGAGAAAGGGAGGGAGAGAGGGAGAGAAAATCCAGAATGCTGCTCCAACACACATGGCACTAGGGATCAAACCTGGAGCCTCAGACATACAGATCTTACGCTCAACCAGCCGAGCCATCTCTCTGACCACTCACCTGCCATCACTGCATTACATACATGCTGATATATATATTTTTTTTTTCTATCCCCTCTCTTGACCTTAGGAAAAATGAAATGATCAAATACTCTTGGTATTAAAAAAAAAAAAAAGTTGACCTCTCTGCTTGTGTTAGCCACAACTATTAAGTGATCCTTTTGTGCACATTGTAGCATCCCAAGAGATGCAAGAGAGAGGCTGCCCTAATTGTGTCCTGTATCATGCTCTTCCTTTGAACACTTGTTAGTAAAATGGTAGATCTGCTGCATCTGTGTTCCTGGCATGGAGTATCTGGGCATGAAGAGAACTCATTTCTGCCTTCCTCTCATTCAGTCTTTATTTCTCCCCCTACACCCCCCCCCTAAACCCCAGTCTACATTGACACCAGATCCCCATCAGTGGGAAGAAAAGCTCTCTGGTGTTGGGGTTGTTCCTTGAATCTGAAACCAGCTGCTCCTGTGAGTGAGAGCCAGGACAAACACATTAGCCCGCTTTCCACCTCATGTCTGGAAATGCCAAGAAAGAAAATACATCACCCTCCCTTTGAGCAATTGACTAGGTGGCTTGGAAGAGTCACAGATTCAGCATTGCAGAGAATTTATTTCCACGGAAATTTATAGCAGAGTTATTTACTATAATGTTGTTCCTGCCTACAGCTTAGAACTGAATTTGGCACTTGAAAATTCACTGAGAAAACTGTCCTTGAAAATGTGAATCACACAGCTCTTGCAGGCTGCACCTTGGTATTTTGTGTTTTGCCTGGAAAGTTGTTTCAATATGGAAGTTTCATATTTTCCCAGTTCTTCTGAGGTGCTGAGGTCATGCAGCTGTTGCTGGTCCAAGATGAACATGATACAGCATGCAGCCTTGGAGCCCTGGAGATAAACACACTAAACAGAGAGCCTTCAAAATCTTGGTGTGTCCCTGATGAAAAAAAAAAAGAGAAAAATTGGGCTCAGCAGTTGAAGTTCTGACTTGAATGTCTACCACTGCTTATCTTTTAGTAAGTTGTACTTCAGAAAGTTTCCAGAGATAACCTCATTAGGGTAAATAAGGATGATGGTTATAAAGAATAAGACAGCTATTACAAAACATTGTCCCCAAAATTGATTTTAATTTGCTTTTTTCCCTTTTGTTGCCCTTGTTGTTTTATTGTTGTTGTAGTTATTATTGTTGTTGTTGATGTCGTCGTCGTTGGATAGGTCAGAGAGAAATGGAGAGAGGAGAGAAAGTCAAAAGGGGGAGAGAAAGATAGACACCTGCAGACCTGCGTCACTACCTGTGAAATGACTTCCCTGCAGGTGGGGAGCCAGGGGCTTGAACAAGGATCCTTACACTGGTCCCTGCATTTCGTGCTCTTAACCTGCTGTGCTACCGCCAGACCTCCCCCCCAAAAAAATTGATTTCAACTGGATAACATCATAATTTTTGGAGTCAGCTTTCTTTGTTGTCACCTGGACATTTTTTTCCTCCTCTTCTTTCCATGTAATGAGAAACATCAACAAATTTAAGATAGTCTGGCTATATTAAAACCCATCAAGTCATCCCTGAATTTATGAAGTGCTACCCCTTTCCAGTGCTCAAATGTTTAAGACTATCAAAAGCACAATTTTTCCTCCTCCTCCTCCTCCTCTTCCTTCTCCTACTCCTACTCCTCCCCCTCCTCCTCCCCCTCCCTTCCTCCTCCTCCTCCTTCTTGTCACTGGGGCTTGGTGCCTGCACTATAAACCTACCACTCCTAGTGGCCATTTTTTCCTTCTGTTTGATAGGACAGAGAGAAATTGAGAATGGAGGGGGAACTCAAGAGGGAGTGAGAAAGATAGACACCTGTAGACCAGCTTCACTACTTGTGAAGCGTCCCCCCTGCAGGAGGGGAACTGGGAGCTTGAACTGGGATCCTTGCATGGGTCTTTGTACTAAGTACTAAATGCACTTAACCGGGTGTACCATGCCTAATCCCCAAATGCAAGATTTCTTTTCCTCTAGTGGTTGTGTTGCTGTCATTAACTTAATTTGATTTCTTTATCATTAGAGTTGGGTTACTTCTTGACACTATGTGCCTTTTTTTTTTCCTGTCACTTTTTTCTTCACCACTGTGGCTGGCTTTCTTGGTAGAGAGAGACAGAGAAATAAAGCAAATAACACAGCATCAAAACTTCCTCCAGTGCTGTGGGAGCTGGGCTGGAACCCTGGTTATATGATTGATAGAGCAGGTAACTTGGCAAGTCCATCCTCTCTCCTTTTTTCTTTATTCTAATCAGAGCATCACTGAACTCTGGCTGTTGATGCCAGGGCTCAAATTCTGGACCTAGAAGAGTGTGCAAGTCCTGTGTACTACCACTGCATATCTCCCTGACCCCCCCCCCAGCCCATCCCCAAATACACAGCCTATCTAGAAGGTTCTTCATATATGCTTGTGTGATGAAACAATTCATAAAAAATGAATTTGTAATGTCTTTCAAGAGAGTACCAAATGAGTGAGAACCTTTGTAGTTTGAAATAATATTCATGACCAATTTAATAACAAAGGAACTAAGTTTGTTTTCTTACTAAGCTATAATATGGGCACTACTGACAACGACAACAACAAAATAGTACAAATAAGTTTAACCCACACACAGAAAAAGCTAAAATGGAACTCATGGTTTGAGAAGGCTATGACACTGGCCACTTAGGATGGGAGCTCTGAGAGTAGCTAACACCTGTGTCTTGTTGCCCAGGCCAGTGAAAGGCGTGTCCACCTCATCGTGTCCCGCCCAGTTCGGCCACAGAGTCCTCATATCTTTCAGGAAATCAACTGGAACAGGAGCAGCATCCGGTCCCCGGAGCCAGAGGACAGGAGCAACTCTCCCAAGGTGAGGCCAACACAGTGTGCACACTGCTTTCGCAGAGAGCTAGCTGTTTATGCAAGCTTCACCATTTTTCAGTGTTGTCTCTGGGTTTCATCATTTAAAGAAACACTGTTTGACTTGTCTTGCAAAACCAGAAGCTGTCTCTCCCATCCTTGGGACTCTGTGAGGTAACTGATGTCTCCCATCAAAGCAGGCAAGATGAAGGTGCAGGAGCATTCTAGCACCTGACCTTACACAGCACAGAGGAAGACCTAAAGTCTAAGTCAAGTAGATGCTCTGATTTTCCCAAAGTCATTTTGTTTAAGGCCTGCTTTGCCTTGAAATTTAGCAGGAGGTATGCTTTGTTTCTGTTTTGAAGTTCCTGGGCTGCCTGATAATTAAGTGTTCCCCTGCTATCTTTAGTTTATTTGTTGTTACAAAATGGTCCAGGAACTCAAGTAGCATTAGTGAGTAGTAGGGATTGGGGTGGGGGGGGGGGAGAGGGAGAGAGAGAGTGTGTGTGTGTGTTATCACTGGGACTTTATTGGTTCAGGCTGACAATTTTCCAAATAAAAAGACAGAGACAGAGATAGAGACAGAAAGAAAAACACGATACCACCAAAGCATTCTTTAGTACAGTGGAGACCAGGCATGAACCTGGGCCATACACATAACAAAGCAAATGCACTATCTAGATGAGCTATCTCGCTGATAGCACATCCTATCTGATAGCATTCAAATTCATGAAAAATATAAAAATATAAAATTATAAAATATATAAAAATTATAAAAATATAAAAATATAAAATGCTGGATGGAACAATGCATCATTGGGAGGAATCCATCCTGTAGTCAACCATTTCCGGCCTCTCTTTCAATGAGAAGATGCAGCCCAAGTTTCACTTTCTGTGTTTAATACCTTTACTCCACATGGGTGGGTGTCCAAACTAGAACAAACTCAGGTCCTAGCATCTTGACATAGCATACTATTGCCATGTCACATATAAACGAAATAAAGACGTATCTGAACCTATTAAGTAATTATTATTGTAACAGATTAGGAAAAACTATATGACACATCTGGCTATGTTTCAGTTTGGAATTATTCAGAAGCTGAGTTTCTAAGCAATATGTTCAGGAAGAAACATCGTATTTTTGGAGCATCTCTGTTTTATATACTATAAATTGATAGTCTTCTTCAACTCACCATGTACCATAAATCCATATTTATTCTTTGCAGAATTCCATTTGTTTGCAAGAAGCAGTCTGAACAGACCAGTATATCATGCTGGAATTTTATGATTTCAGTGTTCCCTGATGTCTTCTATTGTTAAATGTTACCACGTTAAAGTTAAACTGATGATATTTAATGACAAATTCATTTATTAGCATAATTCATTAAAGCCTTATCTAATTAACTGTACTTAATTAACTAGACTATGTCATTATTCTATATCACAAGGCCACTAAGAATGAGGCTTCTCCAGCATGGTGATTTTTATCACCTTACCACTTAACTAGGATGAATCACAAGAGTCAGAATGAATTGTTCAAATTTTTGCTGCAACAACTCTCAGTCACAAGTCCAATTCCTAGACAGCATACATTACAGACTGGCTAGTGGGAAGTTGTGATTATTTTCGTTTTATAGTTCTGTCTGCCTTTTGGAATTCTCTCATACAGACCCGCAAAAAAGTAGTATATTTAAGATAAAACTAAGGCTTACATGACCCTTTAACTTAGTGTTTTATGAACCCACTAAAGTTTTGTTTTATTTAGGAAATAAATGACTTTTTAAAATAGGAGATTAAACTGAGTGAAAGACATACCAAAGAAGGAAAACTAGGATATGTGGGGGTAAGATATTTATTTAATTAATTAATTAATTAATTTTTTGCCTCCAGGGTTATCGCTGGGGCTCGGTACCGGCACTACAAATCCACTGTTCCTCAAGGCCATTTTTTCCCATTTTATTGGATAAGAGAGAGAGAAATTGAGAGGGAAGGGGAAGATAGAGAAGGAGAGTGAAAGATAGACACCCGTACATGTGCTTCACCACTTGTGAAGTGAACGCCCTGCAGGTGGGGATCCTGAGGTTTGAACTGCCATCCTTGCGCGGGTTCTTGTGCTTCTTACTCTGTGTGCTTAACCCGGTGCACCACCGCCTGACCCTTGGAAAGAAAAGTTTTGAACCAGTTCAGAACTTAAAAAATAAGAGTTACCCTGTGGGAAGAGAGAAGGAGGTGACCAAGGAGTCAACATTGAAATACTCAACTACAGATGTAAACAGAGCATGTTTTTAACCTTACATTAACCTTTATGCTTTTTTTTTTTACCTTTATGCTTTATATAAATATGTTTTAAGTGTTGACTTTAACAACCCTGAGAAATATTCAGTAAAAAGTGAAATAACAGGGGAGTCGGGTGGTAGAACAGTGGGTTAAGCACACGTGGCACAAAGTGCAAGGACCAGTGTAAGGATCCCGGTTTTAGCCTCCAGCTCCCCACCTGCAGGGGAGTTGCCTCACAAGTGGTGAAGCAGGTCTGCAGGTGTCTGTCTTTCTCTCCCCTCCTGTCTTCCCTCCTCTCTCCATTTCTCTCTGTCCTATCCAACAACAATATCACAACAATAATAGCTACAACAATAAATAAATATTAAAAAATAAAAAAGTGAAACAACATAAGAAATCAGCAACAAAAAATTCAATAATGAATATATATGATGTATTTTTATCAGTTTAAATTAGTTCATGAGAAATTATATTATTTTTTTCAAATGAGTAGCTCCCTTTATTTTAGTCAAAGTTGGAAAGTTAAACTCGATAATGAAATTAATTGTTCGTATTAACAAGGTATTTATCATAGCATTTGAAATATTCAACATCTCATTTATTGCCAAGAAAATATTTAATGTTGTACTTTTTTTCTTTTCTTTTCTTTTTATTTATAAAACGGAAACACTGACAAAACCACAGGATAAGAGGGGTACAACTCCACACAATTCCCACCACCAGAACTCCACATCCCATCCCCTCCCCTGATAACTTCCCTATTCTTTATCCCTCTGGGAGTATGGATCCAAGGTCATTATGGGGTGCAGAAGATGGAAGGTCTGGCTTCTGTAATTGCTTCCCTGCTGAACATGAGCATTGACAGGTCAATCCATACTCCCAGCCTGACTCTTTTTTTCCCTAGTGGGGCAGGGCTCCAGGACACATTGGAGGGATTGTCTGTCCAGGGAAGTCTGGTTGGCATCATGGTAGCATCTAGACCTGGTGGATGAAAAGAGAGTTAACATATAAAGGCAAACAAATTGTTGGCTAATCATGAACCTAAAGGTTGGAATAGTGCAGATGAAGATTTGGGAGTCTCCGTTTTGTAGATAGCTAGTAGACCTATTTTAGTTGTATTTCAAAGGGCCCATGACTATACTAGCTTTCTTTTCCCCTGAGCCTGAAACTTGATATGCAGGTAGATCCAAACTTAGCAACAAAAAAGCAAATGACCCCATCCAAAAATGGGCAGAGGATATGAACAGAACATTCACTACAGAGGAGATCCAAAAGGCTAACAAACACATGAAAAATTGTTCCAGGTTACTGATTGTTAGAGAAATTCAAATAAAGATAACATTGAAATACCACCTCACCCCTGTGAGAATGGCATACATCAAAAAGGACAGCAGCAACAAATGTTGGAGAGGCTGTGGGGACAGAGGAACCCTTCTGCACTGCTGGTGGGAATGTAAATTGGTCCAATCTCTGTGGAGAGAAGTCTGGAGAACTCTCACAAGGCTAGACATGGGCCTTCCATATGACCCAGTAATTTCTCTCCTAGGGATATACCCCAAGGACTCCATAACACCCAACCAAAAAGATATTTGTATACCTATGTTCATAGCAGCACAATTTGTAATAGCTAAAACCTGCAAGCAACCCAGGTGCCCAACCACAAATGAGTGGCTGAGAAAGCTGTGGTATATATACACAATGGAATACTATGCAGCTGTTAAGAACAATGAACCCACCTTCTCTGACACATCTTGGATGGAGCTAGAAGGAATTATGTTAAATGAGATAATTCAGAAAGACAAAGACAAGTATGAGATGATCCCACTCATAAACAGAAGCTGAGAAAGAAGAACAGAAAGGGAAAGTCAAAGCAGGATTTAACTGAATTTGGAATAGGGCACCAAAGTAAAAATCTCTGGGTTGAGGGTGAGGGTGGATGTTCAGCTTCACTTGGGGAGGAGGGGGATGGGATGGGCACAGTCTTTTGGTGGTGAGAATGGTGTTTATGTATTCTTCTATTAATTTGTAGTCATATAAATCACCATTTAATTAATATGAGAGGGGAAAAATTGATTGAAAGTCTAAAATTTTTTAATGCACAGACCATAGGCTGAGTCTTTGATATGTTGACTTTCTTAAAAGCTTAGACCAGGGAGAACAGAGAAGTTATATTCTTAAATGTTACAGAGCCTCCTAAGGTCCTCAAAGTAGGAAAGGAGAGTGGGAAGATAGCACAGAATCTTGCGATGTTTAATTTTCTTTTTCCCCTCCAAAGTTGAGCAACTCTGGGTGTGAAGGGTTCCGGGGAGGGGTGGGGTGGAGTGGTTGGGGGGACTTGAGTTTTTCCATTCCTAACTGTGGTCTCTCTCTGGACTGTGTGAGACACAGGGCATACAAATGCATTAAGAAATAATGCATGTCCCTGCACCAAAGCAAAGGATTCTGGAGAAGGTGGGAAAGGGAAGAGATGGGGGGAGGGAGGTGGCTGGAGGACGGGACTCTGGCATCCTGGTATATGATGGAGAAAGAGGACTTATTAGGTTGCGGGGATATGAGAGGTCACACCTATGTGTCAACAATAGTGCTGTAAACCATTAACTTTCTTATAAAGTGTGGGATGGGAGGGAATTCAATAGTAATAGTAGCAAAATATAAAAACAAAACAGAAATGCATCCCAGGTGTTCCAGTCATTTGTATTGAGCCTTAGGTAATAATAGAACCACACTGTGCAGTGCAGCATCAGAAAATGGGAAAGAAGGTGGCTCGAGGAATTTTGATCTAAAGGCATAAAAGTCATAAAGACAATGCACCCTGTGGCTAGGAAGACATAGATTTCAGCTTTTGAGTAATTTATATCATGTACTTCATTTGACAGAACTACATTGGTGTTTTATTCTAGTCAGTGATGTAGTCACATTTTTTATGAACAAAAAAGGAGGTGGTCCAGGAGGTGGCACGGTGGATAAAGCATTGGACTCTCAAGCATGAGGTCCTGAGTTCAGTCCCCGGCAGCACATGTACCATGAGTGATGTTTGATTCTTTCTCTCTCCTATCATTTCTCATGAATGAGTAAATAAAATCTTTAAAAAAAAAAAAGAAGAAGAAGAAAAAGGGGCAATTTTTCCTTTTTGGTGTTCTTTGATAGTCATTTGAGAATTGCCAGATTAGTTAATAACACAAATTTCATACTTCTAAATGATGAATGGTGTGGTTGAGGAAGTATAACTTTAGAGTCAGTCCTGGGTTTGAATAACACCCAATTTCTCCCCTGCCAGGTATGTTTCATTCACCAGGCTTTTAAAAAAAAAAATGAGCCTTGAGAGCCAGGCGGTAGCACAGCGGGTTAAGCACACATTGCGCAAAGCACAAGGACTGGCATAAGGATCCCGGTTTGAGCCCCTGGCTCCCCACTTGCAGGGGAGTCGCTTCACAGGCAGTGAAGCAGGTCTGCAGGTGTCTATCTTTCTCTCCTCCTCTCTGTTTTCCCCTCCTCTCTCCATTTCTCTCTGTCCTATCCAACAATGACGACATCAATAACGATAACAATAACTTCAACAATAAAACAACAAGAGCAACAAAAGGGAAAATAAATAAATAAAACATTTATATATAAAAAAAAGTTGAGCCTTTGGGGCCCGGCCATGGTGTACCTGATTAAACTAATACATTACAATACAAAAGGACAGAGGTTCAAAACTCTTGTCCCCACCTGCAAGGGGAAAGGGGTGCAGGTATCTCTCTTTCTCTCTATCTCCCTCTCCTCTCATAATTTCTCTGTGTCTCTATCCAGTAATTTTTAAAAAAATATATAAAAATATATTACAAAGTTGATCCTTCTGATCTGGGTGGTGGCACATGATGTTAAGTGCACATAGTACCAAGTGTAAGAACCTGGGCTCAAGCCCCCACTCCCCACTTGCAGGGCAGGGACATTTCACAAGTTGTGAAGCAGATCTGCAGGTTTCTTTCTATTCACCTCTGTATCTTCCTCTCCTCTATCAATTTCTCTCCATCCTATTTAATAAAAATTAGAAATAAAAAAGATAAAAGGCCACCAAGAACAGTGGATTTGTAGTGCTGGCACCAAACTCCAGCAATAACTTACCTGGTGGCCAAAGGAAAAAAAAAAGTTTAACCTCAGTTTGTCCTGACCCATTTATGTAGATAAATGTTTCTTTTTTCCAAAGGGGCTGTCTAACCAATCTGCATACTACCCAAGTGATATTTATTACAACAAAAGAATTTATACAGTTTTTATTTCTTTTTTCTTTTTCTTTCTTTCTTTTTTTTTTTTTTGCTACCAAGGTTATTTCTGGGGCTTGGTGCTTGCACTACAAATTTACTACTCTCAGTGACCATTTTTTTTTCCTTTCTATTTTTATCTGACAGGACAGCAAGAACTTGAGAGAGGAGGGAGAGATAGAGAGGGAGAGAGAAAGACACCTGCAGACCTGCTTCAATGCTCATGAAGCATCCTTCCTTCAGGTGGGGAGTGGGGGCTCGAAATCAGGTCTTTAGAAACTGCAGAAGCATGAGAGAATCCACTGCCTCTTCTGGTTTATTTTGTAAGTAATTTGGGACCTTGCAAAGACATTCAGTGACACATTTATTAAACTAAAGAAATCTCGGGTAAATGTTATAATTTCCTTTCAGCTGCATTTTTTTTTCTTTTAATGAAATTGCCTTTTTAAAAATTTTAAATCTTTATTTATTTGATAGAGACAGCCAGAAATTGAGAGGAAGGGGGAGATAGAGAAAGAGACAGAAGGACCCCTGCAGCACTGCTTCACCACTTGTAAAGCTTTTCTCCTGCAGGTGGAGACCAGGGGCTTGAACCCGGGTCCTTGCGAACTGTAACATATGCACTTAACCAGGTGTGCCACCACCCAGCCCCAATGCATTTCTTTTAGCCATATACAGTTCATAGGCAGACTTATTTCATTAATTAACTCTGGAGACAAAAAAAAAAAGGCAATATAGTTGTCCTGTACCTTGATTTTATTCCAATTCTATTTTATTTTATCTTATTTTTTGTCATTGCCAGAGCTTCAGCATTCCAGGTTGACTTTTTTCAGATATAAAGTGTGAAAGAGTGGCGGGGATAGATAGCATAATGGTTATGCAAAGAGACTCTCATACCTAAGGTTTCGAAGTCCCAGGTACAATCCCCCGCACCACCATAAGCTAGAGCTGGGCAGTGCTCTGGTGTTTTCTCTCTCTCTCTCTCTCTCTCTGCATCTCTCTCAAAAATAAAATTAATTTAATTTAAAAAAAGGAAGTGTGAAAGAAAAGGTTGGGTGGTAGCACACCTGGTTGAGCACCACATCACAGTGTGCAAGGACCCTGGTTCAAGTCCCCAGTCCCCACCTCCATGGAGAAAGCTTCATGAATGGTGAGGCAGTGCTGCAGGTGTCTCTCTTTATCTCTCAGTCTATCTTCCCCTTCTCTCTCAACTTCTGTCTCTATCTGAAATAAATAAGTAAATAAATATTTTTAAAACAAATTTTAATGAGAGAGCAAGAGATCAAGGGTATTGCTCATTGATGACTACATGCCTATTGATGTTTCTAACATATTGCCCTCCTTTCTGCCCATACGGTAAATAAGACAATGAACATGATATTGCAAAAAAGTATTATTATTATTCCCTAATAAAGTCTATGGAGCAAATTGACATAGCTCATATTTGTATTTAAAGAAAGAAATTCATATGTTACAGTGTGCAAGGACCCGGGTTCAGCCCCTGGTCTCCACCTGCAGGAGAAAAGCTTTACAAGTGGTGAAGCAGTGCTGCAGGTGTCCTTCTGTCTCTTTCTCTATCTCACCCTTCCTGCCAATTTCTGGCTGTCTCTATCAAATAAATAAAGATTTAAAAAAATTAAAAAGGCAATTTAATTAAAAGAAAAAAAAGAAATATCACAGCACCAAATCTTCCCCCAGTGCCCATAGTACTCTCATGTGGTGTACCAGGGAATTGAACCTGGGTTATGCACATGGCAAAGCACTCACCTTCCCAGATGAGCTATCTTGCTAGTCTAGTGTCTTCTTTCTTTAAATACAACTATAAGCTATGTCAATGTGCTCCATAGACTTTATTAGGGAATAATAATAATACTTTTTTGCAATATCATGTTCATTGTCTTATTTACCGTATGGGCGGAAAGGAGGGCAATATGTTAGAAACATCAACTGGCATGTGTAGTCATCAATAAGCAATACCCTTGATCCTACTCTACTGCTTTAGGATAATGCTGCATGTGGTTCAGAATACTCTTAGTTTAGTGGGATTGAATCAAATCACAATTCTCTCAATGTGACTTTCAAAAGCTGGTCCCCAGGGCATAGCATGCAATGTCTACAGTCAATTTGTGTGTGATTAAAGGATATAAATGACTTCAGACTACTCATACTTATCAGAGTAAATATGTTTAGTTGGGGGAAAGCTACATATTCATGAATGGTACCTGTGAAATCCATTCATTTTCTGAGAATTTCTTGGATTATCTGCACAAATTAAATTCAGAAAATTTAAATCAAATTCTTGATGTTTATGAATGAAAAGAGCTTTATGAAAAGTTGACTCACTACTGTCAGAATAAATAAGCCCACGGGGGCACAGAACTTTGGTGGTCGGAGTGGTGTGAAATTAAACCCCTATTATTTTATAGTCTTGTAAGTCACTATTAAAAAGTAGAGAAATAAGACTGAAATTAATAAATGCCAAATACAAAAAAAAAAAAGGTAAATGAGCCACTTGAAACATTCTGGGTTTCATTCACGCTGTTTATTATTTCTCCTGTGTTCTCTGGCCTGTTTTCTGTGCGGTCCCACTTGAAAGATGAGTCAGTCTGTAGAACTTTAGACCATGCAATTATATTGAGGGACAAAGCTCAGTGTGTGTGTGACTTCTTACTGAATGGGAGAAGATTTTGCCATACATCAGACTAATAACCAAAAATATATAAAGAGCTCACCAAATTTGGGAAAAAATGACCCCATCAATGACCCCATTTGGGGGAGGGTATGGACAGAATATTTACCAAAGAGATGCATATGAAAAAACTGCTCAGTCACTGGTTATCAGAGAAATGCAAATAATCACACTTATTTTTCTTTGTGTGCCTTCAGCCCTTGCATCCTGCTGTCACTTGCCACGAGAAGGTGGTCAGTGTCCAAAAGGACCCCAGCGAATCTCTCGGCATGACGGTGGCAGGGGGAGCCTCGCATAGGGAGTGGGACTTGCCCATCTACGTCATCAGTGTAGAGCCTGGAGGAGTCATAAGTAGGGATGGAAGAATAAAAACAGGTAAAAAGTGCAGGTGCTTTTGCTTGAGCGCACATAGTACCATGCACAAAAAGCCGGGTTCAAGTCCCTGATCCCCACCTGCAAGGGGGATGTTTCTTAAATGTTAAAGCAGTGCTGCAAGTCTCTCTCTCTCTCTCTCTCTTCCCCTCTCCCTCTCCCCCTTTTCTGTCCCAGTTTTTCTGTATCCAATAACTGAATAAATAAATATTTACAAAAGACAAAAAAATGGTAAAAATGAAGAGACTTCATGTACAGGGGAGGCAAACTGTTAAAGGAATTAGCAGCCTGCTGGGCTAGGTAACTGCCTCCAGAATTAACAAGAAGAATGCGAGGGTAATCTGACATAAACATCTGTTCCCCATTGGCCATAATTGGTTTGGGAATAGTTGCTCATCTGTGTTTGACCTCCCTCAGCTCATCTGAGTTAACATGAGCCATTTTGCTCATGAACTGCTAGAACCTGCAGAATATACCAAGTCTTAATAGGGAAGGGATACAGTTTTAAGTATGTTGTCTCAAAAGTCTAACTGGGTTCCTTTCATGCCACGTCATTCTTTGCTGAATTGATCTGATGATGAAGCTCATGCATGAATTGTTCCACTTTGTGGGTTGGGTAAGAGAAATAATTAGACAAATATTGAGTCAGTGAATACTTCTGAGGTGAAAATAGCATGCTTAAGTACTTTCCCATTGGTTATCAAAGTATTTGACTAATTGTGTCTTGGGATATTCTTTTTTGGGGGGGGGATTCCTTAATAATATTGTCACTTCACATGTGGTGGTAGCTCAGATCACTGAGCAATTATACCACTGAAAAGTTCATACTCAGGGAGTCGGGCGGTAGCGCAGCAGGTTAAGCACGGGTGGCGCAAAGCACAAGGACCGGCATAAGGATCCTGGTTTCAGCCCTGGGCTCCCCACCTGCAGGGGAGTCGCTTCACAAGTGGTGAAGCAGGTCTGCAGGTGTCTGTCTTTCTCTCCCCCTCTCTTGTCTTCCCCTCCTGTCTCCATTTCTTTCTGTCCTATCCAACAGTGATGACAACAATAATTACAATAAAACAAGTAGGGAAACAAAAGGGAAGAAAGGAAGGAAGGAAGGAAGGAAGGAAGGAAGGAAGGAAGGAAGGAAGGAAGGAAGGAAGGAAGGAAAAGAAAAGTTCACACTCAGGAGAGAAAATATGAAATTTTTTGAAAAACAGTTTGTCAGCCTAAGTCGGGGAGGGGTATCTTAAGGGATTCAGTCACACAACATAAAACTGCTTTTTAAATTTATTTTTAAATATTTCATTTACTTGTTCTGCATAGAGACAGAATTTGAGGGGGAAAGGGGAGGTAAAGAAGGGGGGGCACTTGCAGCAGTGACTTACTGTTCCTGAAGCTTCTACTGTAGATGGAGCCCAGGGGCTTGAACCTGGTTCTTTATGCACTGAAATGTGTGTCCTCTGCCAGATGCACCACCCCATACTGCTTCTTTTGGGATCAGAAAGAACTCAAGGTCTATCCATCTTTCTCCCTCTCTCTTTCACTCTTGCAGTGATTATTCTGTGTAAAAATCATCACATTCCAAGGCAGATAAAACAGAACTTGAAGGTTCCTGAAGGTAGTTTCCCTCACTTGTCTTTTTCATCTACACACTTAGAGAATGATGAGGTCAGCCAAAAAGTGACTTGTTAGCAAGATAACAGAAGTGGAGACACATATGAATAACGTGTGGAAGTGGTCTCACATTTCGGAGTTGTTGGACCAGTAGTAGCTATTACCACCTCTACCATGACTAGAAATAGTAACACTTCTTTCTACTTCAAGGACAGTTTCAGGCCCATTTTTTTTTTTTTGGACCAGCTATAGACATCTCATGAATACATTTAATTCATATCTGTTGGGTGCCTGACACACAGGACTCTGGGTGCTGAGTGCTTTTGCCAAATGATCAGCTTTTATGCTAAAAATAGGAAACCAAGAGGAATGAAAAGTAGAATATCCAATGAAATAGTTAACAAGGCTCATCTTCTTTTCTTCCTTCCTCCCTTTTAAAATTTTTTAAAAATATTTATTTACATATTCCCTTTTGTTGCCCTAGTTGTTTTATTGTTGTAGTTATTGTTATTGCTGTCATTGTTGGATAGGACAGAGAGAAATGGAGAGAGGAGGGGAAGACAGAAAGGAGGAGAGAAAGATAAGACACCTGCAGACCCGCTTCACCGCCTGTGAAGCGACTCCCCTGCAGGTGGGGAACTGGGGGCTTGAACTTGGATCCTTATGCCGGTCCTTGAGCTTCGTGCCACATGCACTTAACCCACTGAGCCACCGCCTGACTCCCCCTCCCTCCCTTTTTCAAAGCAAGAGTCAAGCATCCATAGATATAGGGACATTAGAAAGCCCCACATACTGTGACCAAGTGGTGTCATAAGACATGCTCACTGATGGGAACCCAGCCTTGTGCTGATGATGTTCAGCGTTCGGGCAAACGCTAGAAGAATGCCCCCTCACCGACCCCTGCGTGCACACACACACTGCTTCCCAGCATCCCAGGCAGTCCCTGACTCTTTGATTTTGACACAGAAACCCCAGTTGGCACTCTTACTGACCATGGCTTCTGCCCCTCTGACCATCAGGTGACATTTTGTTGAATGTGAATGGGATTGAACTAACAGAGGTCAGCCGGAGTGAGGCTGTGGCATTATTAAAAAGCACATGCTCCTCGGTGGTACTTACAGCCCTGGAAGTCAAAGAATGTGAGTCCCAGGAAGATGGCAGCAGCCCTTTAACCCTGGATTCCAACCACAACATGGCCCCACCCGCTGACTGGTCCCCCTCCTGGGTCATGTGGCTGGAATTACCACGGTGAGTCCCAATGTGCCATCCTTGGGGGAGGCATGGGAGGATGTCAACAGCATTTTTCAGACCACATTTTCACTCTTGGGCTGAGTCATGGAGCTAGCATCTTAATGAGACCCATACTTTGGTTGTGGGACTAATTGAAATGATTCTGTCTTTCCTTTTGTGACAAAAACTATGAGCGAAAATCCTAGTCCAGGGATAAAAGCCTAGCCATGGAAGCACTACTAGGCATTGGAGCTCACAAGGCTGCCATATCTGCTGCTGATACAGCAAAGAGCTCAGCTAACAAGTAGGGGCAGAAATCCAGCCTGCAGGCTGGAGCACACATTTGGGACCCTGGGAACTTGCATGGAGGATGGCTTTCTTCTGTGGAGTCCTTTCACATTCAAATGGCCCTGGCGAAAGATAGCAGTGCAGCAGGACACTTCATCATCACCCAGGTAGATGTGCAAACGTACACCAACTGAGGGCGTTTGTCGGGTTCTGTCTCCCTGGTTTCTACTCCTGAGAAGTTCTTAATGCAAAAGATGCAAACTTCAGTCGTCAGATAGATTGTCATTTTAGCAACATGTAGCTAGAATCTGACAGTGAGCTTTGAATTGCCTCACTTAAAGATACTTCATGAAAAGATTTGGGAGTAGCCCTGAAGATATACCTCTATATAGAAATTAAATATTCAAAGGACAGATAAGTTTGGGCCTGCACCAGAGCACAAACTCTTAAACTACAAAGGATTGTCTAGTTCCAAATGTGTGATTTGAATGTTAAATATTAGAGGTCAGGAGATAGCTCACCTGGTAGAATGCACACTTTATCACGTGAGGACCTGGGTTTGACCCACTGGCCCATGAGAACACCATGCAGGACATAGTTTCATGAGCAATGTAGCAGTGTCGTGGTGTCTCTCAGCCCCATCATAAAAAAATTAAAAAAAAAAAAAGACTGCTGGGAGCAGTAGATTTGTGAAGGTGCAAAGCTCTGGAGAAAACCCTAGTGGCAAAAACTTAAATATTAGATGACATGTTGCCATAAAGTGAATTAAAAGCAAGATGTTTGGTTTTATTGCACTTTTAAAAGTCATTAAGAAAAATTAAGAATTTTTTTTTTTCACCAGGGCATCATCAATCCTGGTCCAAGTTTTCAGATAGAGTGAGTGGGAGAGATACCACAGCACTGAAACATGTGGCGAGGGCTTGGTTCAAACTTGGGCCACTTCCATTTCTTTTTCTTTCTTCAGTATTTTTTTTTCTCAAATATAAACTGATCTAGACTCCTTTTTGAGCTAAATATTTTATTTAAAAAATTATATCTTATTATTTTAATAGAGGGAGAGATACAGAAGAGACTGAACCTGAGACTTTGGAGCCTCAGACAGCCTAGGCCCTTTTTGCTATCTCCTCTACCTAAATTATTTAGTCAGTGCACTTTTAAACAGTTATAAACTGAACATTGTAGCAGTTCAAAAATATTCAAACACTTTGGACCTGAACTTGGGTAGAATAAAGAATTTGAAACTGAAGTCTATTCAAGTAATCCTGTTAAGTATACCCTTGGAAACTATTTTGTCATATAATTGTAATTCCTTGTCATACATTTGTATAAAACAATGTGAGATGCTTCTTTTTTTTTATTCCAAATTTTATTCAAATTACTGGCTTTCTGCCTTTCTTTTATTTATGTGAGCTTTACTGCTCTTGCTAGAGTATAGCTCTCGTTTTGCCTGTTTGGAACGTTCCCTATACTTTATCCCTCTGGAAGTATGGACCAAAGATTTCTGTTTCTTTAATTAATGGAATAGAAAAGAGGTGTGAATGATACCTGTAGAGATAATGCTGTTTTTCAGGCACAAGCAATTTCTGTTGCCCTTACTCCTCTCCCATAGTAATGTAAGCAGTCAAAATTCAAAGGGTAGCAAAGGGCACAGAGTGAGAGTAAATCTAGCTTTGTCCCTCACAGCTGATCAAGAGGTAATAGCACTGTTACTGGTTCTTATTTTGTCAGAAGCAGTGTGTTAGAGGAGTTGGCAGACTTCTTCTGAAAAGCGTCTTCGTGTAGGTTTTAAGCTCTTATATCCTCTACCAGCAGCTATTTAATTCTATTGTTGTAGCATGAAAGCAACCATAGACGGTATGTGAAGTAATTTTTTCATTTTTATTATATATATATACGTATGTATTTATTTAAAGCAAAAACAGGTAGAAAGAGCGGGGCTGTAGTTTGCTGATCCCTGGTTTACCTATATGAATAAACACACATGCTGGCAAACACTCCCAACCCCAGGTCTAAGAACATGTATTATCATTTCAGAGCTAAATACACAAGCTGCTTCAGCCTTTTCTGTAACAATGGTATTTCTGTCTCTTTTTTTTTTTTCTTCCTTTTTTGATAGAGTGTGAAAGACAGAGAACGGGGTAGAGACGCCTGCAGCACTGCTCCACCAATTGTGAAGTTTATCTCCCCCTTCAGGTGGCAACCTGGGCCTTTAACCCTAGTCCTCTCCTGGCAATGTGTGTGTTCTACTGGGCAAGCCATGACCCAACTATGGTATTTCTGTTACATAGATACACCATAATTTGGTGAGCCAGCTCCTATTAGTAGTGGATACATAGGTTGTTCTCCATCTTCTACTTTCACAGCTACAGTTAAGAATTTTTGAGGCAAAATAGCTTACTGAATAGTATGCCGTTTTGCTGTGTTTGACCCCGATTCAAGCTCGGCTCCCACTACACAAAGTGAAGATGATTTTGGTGCTGTGATCAGTTTAATCTTTCTCTCCCTCTTCCTGTCTGTCTGTCTCTCTCTCTCTCTCTCTGTGTGCGTGTGTATCAACACACTTTGGCTCCAACAAAACTGAGATACAGTAATTTACAGTAGAAAATGTAGTTAATAGGACAACCAATTTGTCAGATGTCATTTTCAGTGAATGAAACAGGTCACTATAAATAAATGTATGACACTGGATACAAAACAGAATTATGTAGTTTGATTTTAGTTACACACTTTAAAGTTATTTCCCGAACAAATCCAAGGCTTGTTTTATTTCAAGTGGAAGTTAGCTACATCATAAAAAAAAAAAAAAAAACTCATGTTACACTGATTAGCAAGGTCAGTAACAAAATATCACCAACTTTATCATTTAACAAAACACTTCAAAGACTTTCCTTTAAAAGCAGTCTTCTAGGATACAGTTAATAAATAAAACAGCCATATCTCGATCGATCGTACCAACATAAAATGTTAACTTTCTTTCCAGCTACTTCCTGGACTGGAAGAGTTTGAGTCACATATGCAGCTTCAGGCACACCACCTCTGTCAGAACTGTGATATCATTTGCACCTACCCTGCTTCCATGTTAATGCTGGTCTAACTGTTGCACAGGAGCAAAAGAAAATTTCTTCCAACTCATTTTTTACTTTAACTAGGATTTTACTCACTGAGGATCTGTTCCCCATACATTCCTTTCATGACCTGCTATTCAGTTTACTCCCCCCTTTTAATATGAATCATTATGATCCTTCCATGCATTTCAGATTCCATTCATTTTATGTCTGCTTTCTACTGTACAGTCTATAAAACAGGTGTGACTACGTGTAAACTGAAATTTCCAGAAGAAAAAAATTCAGCAAATCATTAACTAGGTTTAAATTCTTACCACTCAAATTAATTTATCCAAAGGATATGTTTAAGACTATCAATATTCAGAAAAATTTAAGTGACTTTCATAAATATGTTTTTAGTTCATCACCAAGAATCTAGAGAAACCCCCCACCCCCCAAAAAATCTAGACATAGCCAACTGTTTAATGTAAACTTAGGCACTGTCTTTAAATTAAATGATTCAGCCGATGTAGTGGTTAGCTATGGAAAACAAAATTGTGTTATAGCCCAGTGACCTTTGTGCTAAGAGTTAAGCCTAACTGCATACAAAACAATTAAATTCTATTTCAGGTACTTGTACAACTGTAAAGATGTTATATTACGAAGAAACACAGCTGGAAGTCTGGGCTTCTGCATTGTAGGAGGCTATGAAGAATACAATGGAAACAAACCATTTTTTATCAAATCCATTGTGGAAGGAACACCGGCATACAATGATGGAAGAATTAGGTAATAATATAATTTAACAAATTTATATTCAAATATTTTGTTTATACACATAAAAGTTTAGGTTGAATTGAAAGAATAGTTTAAGAAATAAACCTTTTGGGAGTCAAGAGGTAGTGCAGCAGGTTAAGCGCACATGGCGCAAAGCGCAAGGACTGGCTTAAGGATCCCAATTCAAGCCCCTGGCTCCCCACCTGCAGGGGAGTCACCTCACAGGCAGTGAAGCAGGTCTGCAAGTGTCTTATCTTTCTCTCCCCCTCCTCACTCCATTTCTCTGTATCCTATCTAACAATGACGACATCAACAATAACAACAACAATGAAAAACAAGGGCAACAAAAGGGAAAAAATATATAAAAATAGAAAAAAGAAATAAACCTTTTTCAAATACTAAGAAATTGAAAATTATTAGCAGTCAGTGTCTAAGAACTCTTAAGATAACTCTTAAGATAACTGTAATTTCCTCTGCTTTGAGCTTCCTAGTATTTGCATCCTTTCTAGCACATATTGTAATGATAGCATTTCAAGTGAGGAGAAAAGAAAACCTGCAGTTACAAGTAAATAAAACTGACAAATATAGCAGAAACTCGCACTGCCAAATAAAGTCTCACCAACTTCATTAACAAATCTATATATTAATTAAGTATTGTTATTTTTTTAGATGTGGCGATATTCTTCTTGCTGTCAATGGAAGAAGTACATCGGGAATGATACATGCTTGCTTGGCAAGGATGCTGAAGGAACTTAAAGGAAAAATTACTCTCACTATTGTTTCCTGGCCTGGCACATTTTTATAGTCAAATGATAAGACAGAGGGAAAAAAAAAGAAAAACAGAAAAATCACAAATAGGCCATGCTGAAAAACTGTATCTTGTCAATTTTGTATTTAAATAGTTACACTGTAAAAATGTAAAATTTAATGCCAAGTAAAGTGTGGTCTAATGACAGCCAATTACACCTCAGAAATTTAATTCTCAAAACAAACATTACTAACAGTTTTTATTCAGCGTGGAGGAATTCTCATTCTGTAACTTTTAAGTTTATATTTTTCTAATGAATAAAAACGATCTTAGAATTGTTCATATGCTCACAATAAAGTTAAAGATAGACCTTAAACTGGTATATGCTAAGGTCTGTAGTGGGTAAATTATAGACCTTTTATTTATTTATTTATTTTGAACCAGAGCACCCATCAGCTCTGGATACTGGTAGGACCTCTTTGTGCAAGTTCCATGTGCTATCACTGTTCTAGCTCCCTTGTCCCTAAGTTATAGATATCATAAAAATAACCTTAAGTCACAGAATTTTAAAATTGCACTGCTGAAAAATGCTTTTCATGAAATGAGAAATAAAAAAATTTTTTTTCCAGAAATTGTACTTGTCTTTTAGTGGGTGATACCAACCTTATTTCTGTTATCACTATTAAAAAGTTCTAATGAATTATTCATGCTTTCAAAACCAGGTTGTTATCATTACTAACAAGTAACATACCCCTGAACAGCTCACAGAATTGGAAATTGGTATATATTTTTAAATCTTGGGTAACAGAGAGGGAGAGAGACACCTGCAGCACTGCTTCACCACTCAGGAAGCTTTCTCCCTGCAGGTGGGGACTGGGGACTCAAACCTGAGTCCTTGCGCACTGTAACATGTTTGCTCAACGAGGTGCGCCACCACCTGGTCCCGAAATTTGTGTTTTCCTCAGTACAAATACAAAATGACTAATCTAAAGCTTTTGCCGCTTATTAATCATACAGACTTGATATAAAAACTCCACATACTGTTCAACCAATGAGCCTTGGAAAACATATCAGTTTAGCCCTGGATATTTAGCCCTCACAGATGGTCATGAGAAAATTCAAAGTTGCATCAGTAATCAGCGTTCCATATGCCTGTTAGAAACTACACCAATGGCAAGTTATTTCACAGAAGTCACCCAACTATCTTTAGGTTTTAATTTTCATATGAAAGGTCCCCATTTAATCCTGAACTGAAATTTACAATACTGAAAACTTATATTAAAAAGTTGCCAGATAAAAACTGTATGTGTTCTTTAGTATGCTAAGCAACAGTTCCACATAATTAATTATAAAAGACTAATTTCAAAAGTCAGAGGTGCCTTCTGATGCCGTCTGCAATGCAACTTCTTTTAAGAGACCAATATTTGATTAACTCAAGGAAACTATGGCCAACAAAGAGCCTTGGCCTTCACATACTGTAAATGTACATAGCTAAACACAGGTCTTCAAATTCCCTAAGTGATTCAATGACTCATTACTTCTTAAGGTATAAAATCATTGCTATCTTTATTTTTTAAATATTACAGGACAGAGATCTTTAACTTAACATGAAAAATTTACTTTTATTTATTTTTGGGGGGGAGTAAGGCCAACTTTGCATATGAACATAACAAGATTAAAGGTAAATTTCTTAAACATTATCCAGAAAAATAAGATTTATAGCATCTATTTCTGGTACTATTATACACAAAAGGCTATGTAACTATGCCTATTCTGCAGGTGCGACTTCAGCGTTCTCTTGTTCAGGGGCAGGCTCATTGCCAGCTTCTTTTCCTTCTTTGCTTCTTTTAGATTTTTTGTGCTTATGTCTCCTGTGACTGTCCCCTTCTTCACTTTCATGGCGACGTCTACTATTACTGAAGAAAAGAAAAGTTGTGTGCATCTTTAAAAAGTTTAGGTGAAGTTGCAACAAAAACCAACTCAGTCTGCAAACTGTATTACTTGGGAAAGAATGAATTACTTAATATCCAGGGCTCAAACAAGTCTCAACATAGCTCTGGATTTTAAGTAATTCATTCTTTCCCAAAACACATCTGGAGAGTAATCAGTTTAAATGACTTTTATACACGATATACTTGCATTACAGGCTTACCTTCACTAATATTCTAGATTTCCAAGCCCCACACATTTTACTCTGAAAAACTTCAGATCAGAAACTGAAGTAGTACCACAGGGCAAAAAGTGCTGAGTTAATTTCAATCATAATTTAATAGCTAATTTTTTTATTTTAATTTATTATTGGACAGAGACAAATTGAGAGAAGTCAGGGAGGATAAAGAGAGAGAGAGAGAGAGACAAACACCTGCAGCTCTACTTCACCACTTGTGAAGCTTTCCTCCTGCAGGTGAGGACCAGGGGCTTGAATTCAGGTCCTTGTACACTGTAGTATATACTCGACCAGGTGTGCCACCACCTGACCCCTTTAATTGCTATTTTTTTTAGACTACAAGGTAAGTCTTGAATTTTCTCAAATTTCCTATGGTTTTTTTTTTCCTGTTAAAGATTAGCTTATATGACAGAGCCCTCTTTTCCCAAAGAAATTAATGTTTAATTTTCATGTTTAATTTTGAGTAATGGGTATTATACATAGTATAATTAGACTTAGTTTTTGGTAAAGCCTATAAGAAACCAAGTATTTCAAGATTACTCTGAAATGTATTGCCGGTTATTTGGGAATGTCTGCTTTCATAGCCATAAAGTCAAATCAATTTCTCTCTTTATGTCAGAGTGATTCACCATTCTGCTAAAGAACAAACCTCCGAGAGGACTTGTGTCTTGTCTCTTCTTTCTCTCTGTGTCGTCTTTCTCTGTGTCGCTCTTCTTTCTCTCGACTCGCTCTGTGTCGCTCATAGCCTCTTTCTGCATACTCCCTATATCTATAACGTTCTTCATCACTAGAATTGTAATAGAAAGAAGTTCTCTTAATGACTGGATTACTGATCTTCAATGACTTCATACTGTGAAAGAAGAGATGTGATCTGAGTCCCAATCAGAAGCCCCCACATTAGCATCTTTTGCAGATCAGGTGCAAAGTAAATATTCAATTAAGAGGAAAACAGTTCTATTCCCAAATCAATACTACATCTAGTGTAAGAATACAAAATACATAATTATACATCATGTTAAAGAACCATTTATATTCTGTGCTTTCAGTTATAACAATATTTTTTTTCTAGTGGGATCTCATCAAATATTAATCGGCAGCTTCATTTTCTTTTATCCCTTTTAAAATGAAAAGCACATTTCTATGGTTTAGATGTCCAGCCAAATTTCTTATGTTATTTGTACAATCTTATGTACATAGCTAAGATGCTAAAAATATATTAATAATTTGACTTACAATGGTTACACATGGTTGAAAGCAAATAAAGGTTCTTAAGTTTGTCAATGATTTAAAGAGTATTCATCTAATAAAGAGGTAAAAAATGAAAAGGGGCATCAAAGCAATTTATATAATATCCACAAACTGCTTGTGGACATAGTCATATTCTAACATATATCCCCGTTACTTCATGATTTTTTTGTGTTGGTGGGGGTGGGGAGGAGAGGTATAGGACTAATCACTTCAAATGCATAAACTTATGCTGTACCTCCATTTTCTGATTTTTGGAAAGAATGAACTGGTGAGACTGGGATTGATGACTAGAGTTAGAGGATAGTCTTCCTTTACCTTCCTAGACCTGTCTTCTTTTCATGTCCTTTAACTGAAATTCTTCTCTCCATGTCTTTTTTTTCTTTCTTTCTTTTTTTTTGATGAGAGAGAGAGAGAGAGAAAGAGAGGAGAGAGAGTCACCAAAGCACCACTCCACCACCCATGGAGTTCCTCCCGATTCAGTCTTTGGTGCTCTCATGTGGTGCTAGGGCTCAAACCCAGGGCCTCACGCATGAAAAGCATGCGTATCTACCCTCTAAGCCAATCCCCCAAACCCATTTCTCCTTTTTTGCTTCACCATCAAAGTCATTTTCTACACCCTAGCATAAATAAACTCACTTAGAATGAATAAAAATATCTTTTCAAGCACTGTGTGCTGAAGAGTTTTAGTTTCTAGAATTGATAAATACAAATTAATTATCTGAATGAAACACCAACATATTAAGGAACTTGAGAGGCACAGGATATAGAACAGGTAAAAGTATAACCATATAAAAGAACAAATCAGCATAATGAAAATCTACTAACAAAAGTAATGATTTCAACAATTGTATGCTGAAAGTCATGTCATATTGCTCAACATGTTGTTACTGTCTGTGTTACATTTTAAAATGTTTCATTAAAACATGTACTAATAATATACACATATGGATACACAGCCATCTGTACATACAGATAACACGTGTACACTTTTTATCTAGTGTTTGGAAGGTGAAAGTGTGTCACCTGAAAGACAATATGGCAGTAGCAGAGCAGTGAGCTGGGCAGGCACCAAATCACACCCTGTTTCTGTCGATTATTAAATGTGCAACCCAGGGTAAGTTACTTAACCTCTCTCAGTTTTCACATGTGTAAAATTGGCAACAATCTTCTTCAGGGCTGTAAGAGAATTGGCAATAACATTTATAAAAGTGCTTGGTATAAGAGTGGGTAGGCCCTACTAACAAATGGCAGCTAACAATAAGGCTAAACATCATCAATAAATTGAAAGCTAAATTTCTTGGTACAATGACAAAACACCTCTAAAAATAATTAAAAGTTCCTTTAAAATGGTTCCAACTGGATTTATAGAATAAACTAAGGTAGATTACCTCATAATATGCCATATTTAGCCCTCTTTTCCCCTTGCCCTAGCAATCTTTTGTTAACTAGAGGTCTTTTTTCAGATTCTAAGGGTAGTCATATGATGGGAACTTAAGTACAGATGGTAGATTTGGTCTCATACACAAATGTAAAGACCCCTTCTACTACCTCCTATTCTGATAAAGAATTATAGTACAAAGACTTCTCTGGGTCTGGAAATCATTAGTGCTCATTTCAAACACTCTTCATAAGCAGCCTTCTTTTCAGTCAATAATTAAATTGCCTAAAAAACAGATGTTAAAACTGGTGTGTAATTTTAAGAACAATGACCTATAATTTGTAACATAACACATACAACTAAATGCCATATTGCTAAAATGTCAGTCTTCATAAAAAAAAAAAAAAAAAAGGTCTTTACTTATACTTCATTTGGATTTTCTAGAACACTTTATTCCTGTAATTCACAACAAAAACTCCCCCACACTTTACCTCTCTGACCTTGCACTTTCATTCACATATAGATAAGTACTGATTCCTGGTGCCCTATAACTTAAGTCTGAAAAGAAGATGTGGTTTAATCGTAAATAAACATTTGTGCAAGTATACATTAGGAATTGAAGAGCCAGAATTCAGCCATCAATTTATAAGCATATCCTTTATACAAAGAAATATTATGCACTTGGGAGTCGGGCAATAACTCAGTGGGTTAAGTGCACGTGGTGCAAAGCAAAAGGATCTCGGTTTGAGCCCCAGCTCTACCTGCTGGGGAGTTTCTTCACAAGTGGTGAAGCAGGTCTGCAGATGTCTATCTTTCTCTCCCCGTCTTCCCCTCCTCTCTCCATTTCTCTCTGTCCTATCCAACAACAACAACAACAATAGTAACTACAACAATGAAAAACAAGGACAACAAAAGGGAATAAATAAATATTAAAAAATAAATATTATGCACTCTAGCAGTTAACTGTATCATCTTTTCTACCACATTTTGCATTAAGCTATTTAATGCTCTAGAGACAACACTACCTCAAATATGCCCTTGAAAACAACAGAATCGGGGGCCAGGTGGTGGCACATCTGGTTAAGCACACATATTACAGTGCACAAGGACCCAGGTTCAAGCCCCTGGTCCCCACCTGCAGGGGGAAAGTTTCACAAGTGGTGAAGCAGGGCTGCAGGTGTCTCTCTTTCTCTCCCTCTCTACCACCCCCCTCAATTTCTCTGTCTCTATCCAATAATAAATAAATAAGCAAAATAAAAAAAAGATTAAAAAAAAAAAAGAAAACAACAGAATCATGCACTTAAGTGACTACAGATAAAAGCTCATGTTCTACCAGATAAACAAGCTTAACCAAACACTATGTATTAATATATAGCATACCTTTACTTCCTTGAGTCAACAAACTGTTAGTGTTTCTATATAAATCATACTATTATTAGTCATATTTGGGACAAAAATTAATAATTCCTACTCTGTTTCTTATTATGAACTATTCTGGCCCCAAGTTTTAAGTTACTAAATTGATCAGTGTAATAATATATAGTTAAATCTTAAAGACTAGTATCAGGGCCAGGAGGTGGTACACCTGGTTGAGTGCACACATTATAGTGCACCAGGACCCAAGTTCAAGCCCCTGGTCCCCATCAGCAGGGGGAAAGCTTATGAGTAGTGAAGCCCTGCTGCAAGTGTTGCTCTGTCTCTTTCCTTCTCTATCTCCCTCTCTCCTCTCAATTTCTCTCTCTATATCCAATAGTAAATAAAATATTTTAAAAAGTAGTACTGAGTTTTCTTCTATAGTCTCAGCAAAAGTTGTGTGCCTGCTATACAGCAGAAATGATATTAATTGGACTCCTCCCCCCCAAATTCTAATACTAAATAAAATAAAAAGGGGGGGAGCACATATAGGGATAAGAATGCTGAAACTTAAGTAATACTTCAAACACATTCACAGTATATCTCATTACATTAATCTCTGCTTACATATCTTAATTTTAAAAAATGTTTTATATTTATTTCTTTTACCTTTTGTTGCTTATTTTTATTGTTGTAGTTATTATTGTTGTTGTTGTCATTGTTGGATAGGACAGAGAAATGGAGAGAGGAAGGGAAGACAGAGAGGGGGAGAGAAAGATAGATACCTGTAGACCTGCTTCACCGCCTGTGAAGCAAACCCCCTGCAGGTGGGGAGCCAGGAGGCTAGAACTGGGATCCTTACCAGTCCTTGCGCTTTAAGCCACGTGCACTTAACCCGCTGTGCTACCGCCTGACTCCCACATAACTTAATTTTGTAAGTCAAAATTCATACTAGATAAATCCCTGAAGAACTTTTTGGACTAGGAAGTCTTAAGTTAGATGATCATATCTAACAAAAAACAAATGATTCCTAGTCAGGCATATGCTCACATCTTGATAAATTGCATCATCTCGCCAGCAAAATCAAGACTATCTATGTACCTTTTATTTATTACATACATGAAAACACATGGGATGAAGAAAAGTTATCTTTAACATGTTTCATTTTTACACTGTAATGGCATCTAGACTGATATGTTAATGATATGTCCAATTTAATGCTCAAATAGTGACAAAGGTTGATTTTTACTCAATTCAAAAACTGGCTATGTTAACTGTTTTCCCTCCATATACACCTTCATCCTTTCGAGATGCTTAACTCAAATCTACTCACTGACACAGTCATAATGTGCCAGCACTACTAAAGAATACAAAGATGCAGAAATGAAAAACGGTGGTAAGAAAACTATGCTGTAAAACAACAATATAAAATGCTTAGGGGACATATGAAGAAATTTATTTTGGATTTAGAGGAACTCTCAGATGGCAGATGTAAACTAGACTTTGGAAAAATTACCAAAAGTCTGTAAGACAGAGAGGAAAGACAAGTTATATAGTAAGTATACAACAGTGGAAATCCCTGGAGAGTAGCCAGTGAGCTGAAATTATTAGAACATGGTGTGGGAGAGAACTGAAAGGTAGACTGAGGCTAGATAGTAAAGTGTCGTGGGGGAGATGCCACAGTGAATAAATCATTGGACTCTAAAGGATGAAGTTCACAAAATTTCAGGAGATCAGTTTCCAGATTGCCAACTTTTGTATTTATAATGCTTTCCTAAATCTTAACCACCTAATGATATACTCCAACCAAAACATCCTGTCTGCAATTCTCCAACCAATCCTCTGTCTCACAATCGCATTGCTGACCTCCTATGTAATAATGGTATTCCTCTCACCAATCTTACTGTATGGCATTAAAGAGTATCTATTTTGAAGTATTCTTGTCACTCAGATCTATGTTATTCAAGGAACGTCACAGCTTTTCCACAGGGTTCTGGTTCTACCTGCCTTATAGATTTTCCTGTTAAAGACAAGGTATGGAGTAACACATGAAATATTTTGATTTGTGTCTTAGACATTCTAATTCAGCTATATTCTAGAGTGATGAGAGCTGTACTATTCTCTATCCTTGTAAAAGAGAAAAAAGAAAGAAAAAACCTTCTGAAGGCAAAGAAATGTTGGCTGGCAGCATCCTATTTTGAACTCTGTTACTACTCTGTGCTCTGTGTATCGCCAACACAGACAGGGAATATAGATTAATTTACTTAACTGAGCAGAAAAATGAAGCCAGACTTTTTTTCTGACAGGAATTGAATGTGACATTGCTGTCTGTACTGACAGTGAGGATTACCTTTTACCAATTAAGTTATATAGTAACTTTCTTCCTTATTTGGGATATGGGGAATTTTCAGCTCCAAGGTTTGTGTGAAAATAAATATTTAATACATATATAGATATTTCATTTTAGCAAAGAGCAAGTTGGAGATGGAGAAACAGAACTGTGGTGGTGGGCATGGTATGGAACTATAGTTCCATATATATAACTATATATTGCTAATAATAAATTTTATAACCCACTTCATTTTTAACTGTTTTGGCAAAGATGTGCTAAAATTGATGGTACTTCATCTTTCACCCTGAGTACATTTAAGCTAGCAAGCTACCTTTAAAAGAAAGTAACAACTATAATTTTTAGTTATTTTAGTAAGTGTTTTAAAAAATATTTTATAAATATTTATATATTTATTTACTTTTCCCTTTTGTTGCCCTTGTTCTTTTTAGTGTAGTTGTAGTTATTGTTGTTATTAATGTCGTCGTTGTTGGATAGGACAGAGAGAAATGGAGAGAGATGGGGAAGACTGAGAAGGGGAGAGAAAGACAGACACCTGCAGACCTGCTTCACCACTTGTGAAGTGACTCCCCTGCAGGTGGGGAGCTGGGGGCTCGAACCGGGATCCTTACACCAGTCCTTGCACTTGGCACCACCTGGGCTTAACCTGCTGCGCTACCGCCCGACTCCCATTTTAGTAAGTCTTAACAAAACTTTTAGTGTTCTTTCAAGAAACTATGAAGTCTAAAGACAAATACTGTATGTACTACATTGTTGAAATTTAACTGAACTTGAACTGTATTTTTAATTGCCTTATTTGAAAACAGGATCTTTGCAAATGTGAGTAAAAATGAAGCCATAACGAATGTGTTTACACCCTAATTCAACAACTGCTAGCCTTTTAAGAAGGGAAATTTGGACACAGAAAAACGACAGGCACATAAGGTGCTGCCATCTACAAATCAAGACACTCCAACTACTGCTAACGCTCATCAGAAGAAACATGACAAAGAAACTAATCCTGCTGACAGCTGGATCTAGATCTCTGACCGCTAGAATTGTGGAAGTAAATTCCTGTTGTTCTAGATTACCAGCTTGTGGTACTCTCATGGCAGCTCTAAAGAACCATCACAGTAAGTAAAATCTACTTTTACAGTTCTCTTTCAGGGAAATTGAGTCATCAGCTGATAAATTCTTAAAAGTAACTCTTCCCCTCTCTGTTAACTTTGAGAGAGAGAGAGAAAGAGAAGGAGAGGGCGATAGAAAAAGAAAACTAGTGGCACCCGCTCCATTGCTCTTGAAGTTTCTTCAAGTGCAGGTGCTCCCACGTGGTGCCAGGGGCTCAAACCTGGGTCCCCCACATATGGTAAACTATGCATTCTATCAGGTGACTACCTCTCAATCCCCAAATAACTTTTCATGTTAGACTAATTATGAAATTTTGGCTCACTGCTATAAATAAAGGCACTCAATATCTGAGAGACAGAATCACAATAAAATTTCATTCTTATTTACAAATTTTATGTGAGGGTTTCTCAGTATTTATTCATTATGTTAAAAAATTTTCTGGCAAACTTAATTCCTTTAACAATAGTACCTTTAGTTTATGTATATGCAGATTAAGTAGGGATAGGTGGTTTTCCTCTGTATTAAGGGAAACAGTGCCATTAATTTTTTCAAATTTCTATTGTATTTTTAAATATAAATAAAATCAGGGGAAATATTTTAAAATACTTAAGAATCTTATATTTATGTAGTAATATACAGAAATATGCAGGAAAAAATGACAGAATAAAACATTTTAAGAAAAATGTTTTACATTATAATAAAATTCATTTGTGGGAAAGAAATAGCTGAGAAGAATTCAAGCACAAAAAGAAATGTGAAGCTTCCAACTATTTCTAAAGAAAACCCGTTCATAGATCTAAAAAGTGAATCTTAATTGGGTCGAACAGTGGAGCACCCAATTGAATGCACACGTTACAGTGTGCAAAGACACAGGTTCAAGCCCCTGTTCCCCACCTATGGGGGAGGAAGCCTTAAGAGTAGTAAAGCAGGGCCACAGGTGTCTTTCTCCGTCTCTAACACCCCCCCATATCTGTTTCTATCTAATAAATAAATAAAAATAAATTAAAAAAACTGAATGCTTGGGGGTCAGGTGATAGTGCAGTGGGTTAAGCGCACATGGCACAAAGCACAAGGACTGGCGTAAGGATCCAGTTTGAGCCCCTGGCTCCCCACCTGCAGCGTTTCACAAGTGGTGAAGCAGATAGATCTACAGGTGTCTTATCTTTCTCTCCATTTCTCTCTGTCCTGCCCAACAACAACATCAACAATGACAACAACAATAACCACAACAATGATAAAACAACAAAGGCAACAAAGGGGGAAAAAATAGCCTCCAGGAGGAGCGGATTCATGGTGCAGGCTCTGAGCCCCAGTGATAATACCAGAGGTCAAAAAAAAAGAATGCGTATCTAGCAAATCATTATAATGTTTCATTTTGTTGTAGCCAGGGCTTCAGACTACAGACCCACTTTTTCAAAGAGATAAGAGTGAAGACACCACCGCACCAAAGGTCCCTCTAATGTGATAGAGGCTTGGCTTGAACCTGGTTTGCACAAACAGTAGACTAAATAAACTATCCATGTAAGCTACCTTGCTGGCCTAATAATTTCATTTTAAAATTATATAGTGTGTAATACTCTGGAAAATATACAATATTGTCAACTTTTTTAAACTCAAGATGAAAAATTCACATAGCAAGACAAAAACATGAGGGGGTATCAAGTTTAAATTCTATAGCAGAAGGGAACAAACAAATCTGAAGGCTGCTGCTGCTTTAGATGGTGGGAAGCCCTTCTGAATTAATAAGCCTTGATGCTTTTAAAATGGATATTCTAAAGTTACCTCCTTAAAGCATTAAGGCAATCAGTCTCATGAAATGGCTACTTAACCCCTTCCCAATTTAACCAGCTTTTCCCATGTCACACCAAATATAAATTCTTAAGACCATATGATGCAAGTGTGTACAGATTCCTGCACACTCAACAAACCTGTTGAAAACACTTGGTGTGGGACTATGATCTCGTTCCCTTTCTCTCTCTCTGGTGCGTTCTCTTTCTCGGTCCCGATCACGATCTCGGTCTCGATCCCGGTCTCTGTCTCTATCTCGATCTTTCTCTCTTCTGGCGTAGTAGTCCCACTGCTTACTGGTGTCCACAATGCTAGGCCAAGAGGGAGCTGAACCAGGAAGGTGGGGAAAGGTAACTAAGGAAAAAATTTAAAACAAAAGCTATAGTACTTATAATAAAAAGAGCGCTGAAAAATACGGCAATACTCCATGCAAAATGTTTCAACAGACTATAATAAAAATTTATTTTACAAATAAGAGAAATAACACTGAATAACCACCGTTTGGGGACTGTAGTACGCAAACAAAAGTTAACATAAGTGTAGAGGGAAACCAATGGTCAGCCTAAAAATCTATACAATTCCTCAATTCACATTGTCAAAGTTCAACATTGACTGAAATGATGTGTAATTAAAGTAGATTCATGAGTAACACAATTTTGCTTACTACAGGTCACGGCTTTTCTTATCAACATTATAATGAAGTTATACTTAACAAAATGTTATTCAAAGGCCCACTGTACTCATCATTATATTTCAAGAGTAAGAATACAACAGGGAGTCGGGTGGTAGCGCAGCGGGTTAAGCACACGTGGCACACAGCTCAAGGACAGGCAGAAGGATCCCAATTCGAGCCCGAGCTCCCAACCTGCAGGGGAGTCACTTCACAGGTGGTGAAGCAGGTTTGCAGGTGTCTATCTTTCTCTCCCCCTCTGCTTATCCCTCCTCTCTCCATTTCTCTCCCTCCTATCCAACAACAACAACAACAACAACAACATCTACGACAATAAAACAAAGGCAACAAAAGGGAATAAATTTAAAAAAAAAACAAAAACACAAAACAACAGAGAAGAGTGGTAGGTTCCCCACCTGCAAGGGGGAGGCTTCACAGGCGGTGAAGCAGGTCTGCAGGTGTCTATCTTTCTGTTCCCCTCTCTCGATTTCTCTTTGTCCTATCCAACAACAACAACAGCTATAACAATAACGATAAAACCAACAACAATTGCAACAAGGGCAACAAAAATGGAAAAAATGGCCTCCAGGAGTAGAGGATTAGTGGTGTAAGCACCAAGCCCCAGCAATAACTCTGGAGGCAAAAAAAAAAAAAGCATATAGGAGACTTCTGGAGGCGCGGCTATGGAATAGCAGCAGCCATGTTTCACTCTCTCCAGTCAACCAGGGAA
This sequence comes from Erinaceus europaeus, assembly GCF_950295315.1. Classification (NCBI taxonomy): domain Eukaryota; kingdom Metazoa; phylum Chordata; class Mammalia; order Eulipotyphla; family Erinaceidae; genus Erinaceus; species Erinaceus europaeus. The sequence continues at coordinate 145,059,637 of NC_080164.1, forward strand.
AGCAATGAAGATCACCTGAAAACTCAACAAGATACAACCAGGATTTCTTCAGAAACTCACCAAGCCACAGGCAAGTACAGACACCTGTGACCTGTGGTTCGTGGAGAGAAAAGGGTCAGGGGGAGATCCCTAGACTAAATGGCTGTACTCAAGAATCAACTCTTAAAAAAGAAAGAGAGAGGGAGAGAAAGAGAGAAAGTAAGGGAAAAGGGAAAAAAAAGGGAAAGGAAGGGAGGGGGGAGGGTAGGGTAGGGGGAGGGGAGGGGGGAGGGGAGGGGGTAGGGGGAGGGGAGGGGAGGGGAGGGTAGGGTAGGGAAAGGGAGGGAAGGAAAAGAAGAAAAGAAAGCCACCTAAGTCACAGGTGTGAACAGTCACATGTGGTTTGTGGACAGAAAGGGGGTGAGGGAGTGATTCCCAGAACTAAAAACCAGTGTTCAGGAATCAAACATTAGGAAACAGGTGGCTGAGCCACACCACTTCTGGGTCTGAGTTAAAGCAACAAAGAACTGTTAAAAAGAAAAAAATCACCATGGTCTCATGGTCTGGGAGGTGGCGCAGTGGCTATGGCACTAGACTCTCAAGCATGATGCCCTGAGTTTAATCCCTGGCAGCACATGTAACAGAGTGATGTCTGGTTCTTTCTCCCTCTCTTCTCTCTCTCATCTTTCTCATTCATTAATAAGTAAAAAATCTTAAAAAAAAAAAAAAAAAAAAAAGGAAATAAAGAAAGAAAGAAGCTACCTAAAAGCTCACCAGTTTACAACTGTGACTTCTTGAGTTTCCAATGCTGTTACCCCAGCAGAGGCTAGAACAGCAGCAGGGAGACCGTATACTGACATCAGGGACACTGATCCGACCTGGTGACTCAGGATAGATAAAAAGCTCCCCTCCTCCATCAAGATACAGAAACCTTAGCCACAGTGCCTCCTGCTAGCACAACAACAAAACACTAAATGCAGAAACTAAGAAATACAGACAGCAATGACAGAATACCCAAACAACCAGACTGACAGAGACTTAGTAAACAGTGACATAGAGTTCAGAAAACTCATTATGAAATCACCTCAAGAAACTAAAGTTAAAATTCAAGAACTCAGTGATCATTTAACAAAAAAAATTAGAAAATACAAAAAAGAAAAAAAAAAAAACTCTGAACAGAACTGCAGGGCCTAAAGGACACTTGGAATGCAGTTCAGGTTGAGGTAAGAAGCCTCAGAAGTAGACTTAATCAGGTGGAGGAGAGACTATCAACACTAGAAGACACAACCACTATATTCTGTAAGTTTAATGCTCTTGGAGAGGTTTAGAAAACTCAAATACTTCTCTCTGAAATAGCAGACTCCATCAGAAAGATGAATATCAGAGATACTGAAATCCCTGAGGAAGATGAGAAAAGGAGAGGAATAAAGAACATATTCAAAGAAATCTTAGCAGAAACTTTTCCATACCTGAGCACTAGACTCTCAAGCATGAGGTCCTGAGTTCAATCCCTGGCAGCACATGTACCAGAGTGATGTCTGGTTCTTTCTCTCTCTCTCTTCTCTCTCTCACTCTCTCTCTAAATTTTTGAGTCCAAACTAACATACATCAAGACATATGACTGTAAAACTGTGTAAAACCAGGGACAAGGAAAAAATATTGCAGGCTGCCAGGGAAAGGAAGAAAGTCACATACAAAGACAGAACCATCAAGCTTTCATCTGATTTCTCATCTTAAGCCCTAGAGGCAAGGAGGGAGTAGAATGGCATCTTCAAAGTATTAAAATATAAGAATTGCCCATAAAGAATTCTATATCCTGTTAAATTATCCATCAAATATGAAGGAGAAATAAGAGCTTTTCAAACATATAGAAACTGAAGGAATTTACCACTACTAAACCTGCCTTGCAAGAATTACTGAGGAGTCCCACATGAAAATAAGAAGCAACGGAATTCTAACTTTTAATAAGACGATCAGTATTAGAAAAGAACCAAGAACACAACAAAAGGGAAAACCAACACAGGAAAAAGGGAGAACAAAATAATCAGAGCAGCACAGTCTAATGTTGGTGAACCAAAGCCAACTTAAAAGATTCTTGTAGATAATATTGCTAGACACAATATTTGAGACAACCACAAAATGAAATACAGCACAAAGACAAATATGAAACATATATACGGTAGGCAAGATCACTACAGAAAACCAGCCATGAGGCACACCTGGTTGAGTGCACATGTTACATACAGTCCCAAGGACACAGGTTCAAGCTCTTGGTCCCTACCTACAGGGGAAAAGCTACATGAGTGGTGAAGCAGAGCTGCAGGTGTCTGTGTCCCCCTCTCCATATCCCCGTTCCTCTTGATTTCTGGCTGTCTCTATCAAATAAAGATAATTAAAAAGAAAAAAGAAAACCATCCACATAAAACAAACAGGAAGAGAGTCAATAAAAACAAAAACCAGAATGGCTCTAAGCAAACCACATTTATCAATAACTATCACAAATATGAATGGCTTAAATTCTCCAGTGAAAAAATTCAGAGTAACTGAATAGATTAAAAATCAAGACCCATTTCACCATTTTCAGCCGATATTGGATGGACCTTGAAAACTTAATGTTAAGTGAAGTAAGTCAGAAACAGAAAGATGAATATGAGATGATCTCACTCACAGGCAGAAGTTGAAAAACAAGATCAGAAGAGAAAACACAAGTAAAACCTGAACTGAAATTGGCATTTTGCACCAAAGTAAAAGACTCAGAAATACGGGTCCAAAAGATGACAGAGAATGACCTAGTGGGGGTTGTATTGTTATATGGAAAACTGGGAAATGTTATACATGTACAAGCTATTGTATGTACTGTTGAATGTAAAACGTTAACTCCCCAATAAAGAAATTAAAAAAAAAGCAAGACCTGGCAGTAGCACAGCAGGAAGCGCATGTGGTGCAAAGCGCAAGGACGAGCATAAGGATCCTGGTTCGAGCCCCGGCTCCCCATCTGCAGGGGAGTCACTTCACAGGCAGGTCTGCAGGTGTCTATCTTTCTCTCCCCCTGTCTTCCCCATCTCTCTCAATTTCTCTAATAATGACAACATCAATAACTACAACAATAATGAAAAACAACAAGGGCAACAAAAGGGAAAATAAATACATAAATAAATAATCAAGACCCATCTATGTCTCCAGGAAACACACAAAAGTACACAAACAGAAGCTCTGAGGGACAAGTAGGGACAAGGTATTCCAAGCAAATAATACAAACAAAAGGGCAGGAACAGCTATTCTAGTATCAGATAAACTAGACTTTCAGACAAAGAAGGTGCAGAGTGATAAGACATGGGCACTGCATATTGGTCAGAGGATAAATCCAACAGGAAGACACAAACATGGTCGATATATATGTTCCCAATATGTGCACCCAAATATGCAAAAAAGTATTTAATGATCTTAAAGGAAATATCAGCAGCACAGAATTAGTTGGAGGGAGACCTTAACATGCCACTCACACAGCAGAAGACAGATCATAAGAGGAAAAAAAAAAATCAATAAGGACACGAAGGCCCTAAATGAAATCATAAATGAGATGAGCTTAACAGATATATTCAGAACCTTTCACCACCCCCACCCCCACCCCCCCAAAAAAATATACGTTTTTTTCAAGTGAACATTCTAAGCAGATGACCTCACACCAATGTGTCCTTGAACCTCAGCTCCCCAAAGCCCTATCCCACTAGAGAAAGATAGAAACAGGCTGGGGGTATGTATCAATCTGTCAACACCCATGTCCATCAGAGAAGCAATTATAGAAACCAGACTTTCCACCTTCTGCACCCCCATAAAGAATTCTGGCCCATGGGAGTCGGGTGGTAGCGCAGTGGGTTAAGTGCATGTGGCGCGAAGCGCAAGGACCAGTGTAAGGATACCGGTTCAAGCCCCTGGCTCTCCAACTGCAGGGGAGTCACTTCACAAGTGGTGAAGCAGGTCTGCAGGTGTCTATCTTTCTCTCCCCCTCTGTCTCCCTCTCATCTCTCCATTTCTTTGTCCTATCTAACAATGACGACATCAGTAACAACAATAACTGCAACAACCATGAAAAATGAGGCAGCAAAAGGGAAAATAAATTAAAAAAAAAAATTATATCATTAAAAAAAAAAAAAAAGGAATTCTGGCCCATACTCCCAGAGGGATAAAGAATAGGGAAGCTTCCAGTGGAGGAGGATGGGACATGGAACTCTGCTGGTGGGAACTGAATGGAATTGTATCCCTGTTATCTTACAAACTGGTTAAACATTATTAAATCATTAATAAAAATAATTAAAACTTTAAACCACAAAAGCATGTTTTTGTTTCTCTAAAAATCATTTTTTACTGATTCAAAATTCAATTTGGGCAATCAAAAAAATAATACTTACCATTGCCATACGGAAAAGCACGTGCAGAACGACTATCATAACCAGAAGAATGTCCACTGTTAAAGGAAAAAAAATGTGTTCTTATTATGTTGCAAATATGTCCTGCATTTTAACAGTCTGATGCAGATGCAAAAACATAAAGGCAGAATTACAACTTTAACATAGGCATGATACAATAAGCTTTAAGTTTGTAATTTCATTAGTAAAGAAAAATATAGCCCTTTAATCACAAAATAATTAGACCTGCCTGCAAAAATATAGCTTTATTTAACATAAATAGATTGATTTAGCATGACTCTCAAAATAAACCAATCCTTTCACACTGCTGAGGTGTGAAAACCACATGCAACATCTACAGTTGGATATTACTGATATATAAAGATCTCAGCATTTTTTATTTGATTTTAACCATTTTTCAAAAATACATTATTTTTATTTAACCTACCACAAGAAAGTAGTAAGAACTACCATTTATTAGTGATTTCCACATGCAAACTACACTGACAGTTTATACTCACAATGCTACCAATCCCATTATGTAAAGAGAAAATTGAAAATCAGAGTAGTTATGAACTTGCCTAGTAACATAAAACTTTGAAGTCAAAATCTGCAACAGGACTGTCTGATTCAAAACTATTATGTTGTTGACTATCAAACTGCCATTCATGAAGAAAATACTCTTTAGTATATTAACCCAACTAATAAACCGTAAGATACTAGATACTAAGCTATTGCCATGAAAAATGATTTAGTCTTCTTTGTGGAAGCTGAGTTGCAGCGGGTGTAGGAAGGGATAAGGCTTCTTTTTTACTATGGTCCCATAGCAGTTGTTTATATCTAATCATAGGACAGACATACACTACCCATGATTTCCAGTCACCTATGTTTATATTTCTCATAGAACTATTACCATGTTTTTAACCAATCCATGGGTCTCTTTCTTTCTTATAAATATTTTACTTATTTAAATGAGATACAGAGACAGGGGAGAGAGAGATACCAAAGCACAGCTCCACTCTGGCTTACAGTGGTGCTGGGGATTGAACCTGGGATCTTGGAGCCTCAGGCAAAAAAGTCTATTTGCATATCCATTATCCTGTCTCCCCAGCCTGGTTTCTATCTATAGATGTCATGAAGTAAATTATTTCAAAATACTATTAACTCAGTTTTCTTTGTCCTTTTGTTACATCAAGCTATATAGGTCACACATCTGAGAGTCAGAAAACAGAAGCCCAGATTTATGAATTAAATAATCAGGTCTTATTATATATAAGTTAAGCTTTTCACAATATTACCAAGATATGTATGGCTCTTCTGTTAAAAGACTATCAATAATTTTTTAAAATTACAGCATTCATACTGATTTACCTTTCGATTGTTGGTATAAGTGATGGAGGTGGAGCGCCTGGTGGAGGAGGAAAACCTGAAACATTCAATCATAAGATTAGAAAGTTAATATAACATACATCCAATGCCAAGAGGGGAGCAGCTGCTGCATATCACTACATTTCTCTGGGGACATAAACGTGCTTTTCTACATCGTAACAGACCAAAAAATGGAGCTAAAATTATAAATATTTGAAGCAACGAAACTTTAAATGAATAGTCTAGTCTAATACAGAGCACAAACAGGAGTCAGGACAGCTGGTCTTATTTTCAGCACCACACACAGCCCATTTTGTAAGTATGAGAAAGTTAATCTCAGTGCCTTACCTTTTCCCATATATAACACAGTAGTAGTGTTGCCACCAGGTATGTTATACTTAATATAGTTCAGAAACAAATAAAATAGCAGTTACCTCTTTCAAAAACATTGAGGCTCTCAGGTATTAGAGATTTCCTTTAAATATATAATCTATAATTACCAGTCGACACATAAATTCTTAACGCTGAGAATATCCATCACAAAAGATTTAAATATTACAACACTAAAGAACCATTTTACAAAGAAATGTACATTATGTAATTTTTGAATTAGTTTGGAAAGAAAATAATTTGTGCCTTTACATAACATCTACATCCTTAATAATTCATATTATCTATGTGAAATTCCAGACTGTGGCTAAAAGGGGCCTTAATAATAGTTCAGCTACTCTACATTTTCAAAAATTCAGTTAGGCAAATAACACATCTCAACAAGACTTTAAAATTCCACAACTTATAATACCAATTCCTTCCAAGTTTCAACAATCCTTTCTACTAGGAAAACATTAATTTCTATGCTTTATATTACACACTACAATTCATTTGCAGTACTGCCCTAAATGAGAACAACAAACAACTCTTCAGTCAACCTCTACACATCCGAACGCTTTTACTATGCTTCCTCTTTAGTATTCTAAATAAAAATGGATCCCAGTTCTCTTGATCCTTCTCAAAAGGCGTATTTAAAATCAATAATTGGTCCTGCTTCAAGCTGTTTCAAATTCACTGTGCTCAGCATCATTGCTGTCATCAGTGTTAGACTCTGCAACTCTTCTACTAAACATTTATAAGCACAAAACATAGCATTGATCACATTAACCCTAGAGTTCACAGACCTCTTTACCCTGCCTCTTAATCACTTCTTTAAAAAGTAAACACTAATTATTTCTTTGATTTTTCTCAACCTTTTTCAGACACATTCATAAAGAGCCAGAGACTATCCAATACCTAAATACATATGCTACCTAAACTCCACTAGCTGTTTATATTAAAGTCATTTTTCAATTTACACCCACCCTTCCAACCATTGTCACCTCTTGTTCTTTTTATATTCCTTAGCTTTTTAAAAAGGATCAATAAGCACAACTTACTATCACATTTGCATCCCACTAGCAAATAAACAAAACTTTAAAAAATGTTTAAAAACAGTCTGGACCACAAAATCGTGCTGATCATACCATCACAACAATGAACAATTTAATATTCACTTAAGAACAAGCCACTAATGATCTCATAACAGAGTTATACCAGCAGGGTTAAAAAAAATTGAAATAGATGATCTTTTTTCTTGCCATCAATTTATCAAATAAAAAGTTCACTATCCCTAAAAATAATTTAATAAAAATTTTATTTTGTAGCCTACACTGTACTCTCCAACAATGATAACAATTGTCTCAGAATCTGTTTCTATAGAAATGGGTAAGACAAGTGTAAGAACACTAAATTATATTAATCAAAAGTGGAATGAAGCAAAGGCAGAGCTGAAAATAGGACCTTGAAATCCCACTAGCCTACTCCATATTCTAACCACATCAACACTGTCCTCCTGTAACTATAGCTTGAAATTTCATGTTTATTAACAATGATGAAAAAAACATGAAAAGAGTTTTACCTGGAGGTGGTACAGTTATTGGAATACCTAAAAAACAAGTGATGAAATTTAATATAGTGATTGGATTTCAAAACCTGTTATGTATTTATGCCATCACCAAAACAAACTTTGAAATAAAACCCCTCACTTATTTCCCTGGCTTATTCACTCAAGTGAAGCATTCTATTTTCTTGCAGAAGACCAACAAGTATAAAAGCCAACCTCCTGATGAAAACCCGCTCTAACAACTTGATAACTAGGTGATCCCACTAGCTGTAATCACAAAGAAAGTTAGACATCAATTAAAAAAGCACACTTGTGCACAGACAAATATCAAACTCCACAAAGTTAACACTAAGTTCAATAATCAACTGATTAAACATTTTAGTAGGGAAACTGATCAATGGGTTCCTTCAGGGGTTTTGTGTAACATTCAAGTGTCCATCTGAATTTCTTACTGTTGTTAAGGAAAAATATTTCTCTTGATTTGTAGGAGAAAAGAAATGGGGTATCATCAATTCATAAACACAGACGCACATACACACACACTTTAAGGGACATATTACAATAAATGTAAATGGTCTGTTCCTACAGGAATCAGTAAATACTAACGCAAGTGACTTTCATTTATTTGCACCTACTACAAACTATGTATTATTCTCAATTTACATAGGCCACGTGACCTTAAATCTTAATATCAATTTACTAAAATTTGATATTTTACTTTAAGAGATAAACCAAAGGCAATCAAGATGGCATGTTAGCTGTAACTATTTTTTGAATAAAAGTATCATTTCTAAGTATGAAACACTGGATAAAACTGGTACAAAGAAAAGATAAACTAATTCATTTAGTAAATGCATACGGGAAACAATCCCTTTCAAATGTTTTCATCAGTGGAAACATCTGCTAATAATTTATTTAAAAAATTTCTAAGCATGCATTACCAGAATAAGCAGTTTCTATAAAAAGATCTTAAGGCGGTAAGTGATCTTAAAATGGAGAATGAAGCACTTAACTACCCATGCTATAAAAACATGTTAAACTTAGAAAATCAGTAAGATCAGAAAAGATAGGACACCATCGAACTTGGCTATTTGACCTAGTTTTCACATTTAAAAAATTATTTTCTTAAGTACATAAGATGAGCATTACACCAAATTCAGCTATATACTCTTTAATCCTATGTAAGTACATGAGCAACATTCATCCCTTCAGCTAGTGCTCACTGGATCTCACAAAATAAAAAGTTCATGCAAAATTACTAGGAAATTCCTTTAAGTCTACTCAAACTTTACTTCTCAAAAAACATTTGTAAAACTTCCACACACAAAAAGTCATAACCAATTTACTAAGCATGCTATATAGGTAAAAATATGTCTATTTTAAATTTTAATTGACTATGGTTATATCAGAATAGATTTAAAAATAAATAAAGAGATGGATCAATAGCACAAAGAAAAGCCATGTTATATATACAAAAACGTCTTTCCAAATGATGTCTACACATAAGAAAATTGGCATTAAGAAATAGACAGTGTTCTTGTGGGACTTCTGTTGCATCTAAGATAATTTTGACACAAACTTTCATTGGTAAATATTTGTTGAAACATCATTTAGAAACTGACGGAACATTATATAACCAATTATGTGACAATTATCAAGTATATTTTCAACATGCATATAGCATTTAGTACGAGATAAATACTCTATATCTGGAAGGAGGCCCACAGGAACTTGGATGGTGGTTGTGGTACACTGCACATACACAGGTATGAAAGGAGACTCTGAAATCTTGTAATTTTGTCAATCAGTAATACTAAACCAGTATTTAGAAGTTAATACAGATGCATAAAATTCTCTATTTGAGAGTTAACAAAATAGATCACCCGACTAGTTAGCTTATCTTGTCATATGTATAACCCAGGCTCTAGTCTCGTCCCCACAACATTGGAGGAATCTTAGATGCTATGTGAGCCCTTCCATCTGAAAAAACATCAGCCCAGAGCAGGAAAGCCCTGCTCATGACCAAAAAAAGTCCCCATTACTATCATCTTCCCCAACACTCTCAGCCTTCCAGGACAACATGCTTGCTACACAGGCAATAGGTCTGAAACACACAAGACAAGTATTTGTGTTTCTCTGATCATTTGCTGCAAAAGAGCAGGGAAAAGGAGCACTTTTTTAAAACCTTACACAAGAACTAAATATATCTAATATTCCCCATAAGGAGTATTAAAACTCTAGTGGAACTATTAAATGAGCAAATTTTGACTATTCAGTGACCATCAGAATCACCTTAAGAATTTATTTCCTGGAGCCAGGTGATGGTGCACCTGGCTGAGCACACACATTACATACAGTGTGCAAGGACCCAGGTTCAAACCCCCCCCCCCCCCGTCCCCACCTGCAGGGGGAAAGCTTCACAAGTGGTGAAGCAGGGCTGCAGGTGTCTCTGTCTCTCTCTCCCTCCCCCTCTCAATTTCTGTCACTATCCAGTAAATAAATAAAAGGAAAAAAAAATCTTTTTAAAAGTTTATTACACACACACACACACACACACACACACACACAAACACACACACATACACACACACATTTATTTCACATATTGCTGAGCCCCTACTTTAGAATATCTGATTCATTAGCTCTGGGGTGAATCCTAGATGTAAAGTTGTCTTTAAACATCATTGTTGTTAAGGAGTAACTAATTAAGCAATGAAGTTCATTTTTTTTTTAAACTTCCAAGAGTCTATCATAAATTTTATCCTCCAAACCAGGAAACTTGAGTAATAAAAATCGTGTGGAACAAAACAAGAGAATAAGTAGGGCTGTTACAACCAAATCTGGATACACTATCGCCCTTTTTTAAAAAAGCTGGCAGTATCCCAAAATATGGGTACACTATATTGGTGTCATTATTACACTTACCCTATCATATACAAACCTTTGGTCCTAAAAATGTATGTATGCCATTTAAAAACTGATGTTAAAGGCCAGGCAGTGGCACACTTGGTTAAATGCACACGTTACCATGAGTAAGGACACAGGTTTGAATCCCCTACTTCCTACCTGCTGGGGGAGAAAGCTTTATGAGCAGTGATGCAAGAACTGCAGTTGTCTTTTTCTCTCCCCTCCTTTCTCAACTCCTCTGTACTATCAAATAAAAAAAAAAAGAAAGAAAAAAATGGTCTCCAGGAGCAGTGGATTTGTAATGTAGGCAACGAAACCTCAACAATAAAAAAAACTAAGGTTAAAAAAAAAAGACATCAGGAGTCAGGCGGTGGCGCAGTGGGTTAAGCGCAGGTGGCGCTAAGCACAAGGACCAGCGGAAGGATCCCGGTTTGAGCCCCCGGCCCCCCACCTGCAGGGGAGTCACTTCACAGGTGGTGAAGCAGGTCTGCAGGTGTCTGTCTTTTTCTCCCCCTCTCTGTCTTCCCCTCCTCTCTCCATTTCTCTGTCCTATCCAACAACAATGACATCAATAATAACTACAATAACAAAACAACAAGGGCAACAAAAGGAATAAATAAATAAATTAAAAAAAAAGGAATTAAAAAAAAAGACATCATTAAAATATATTTGCTTCTTAAAGGCTTTCCTTTTAGTACTTTTCAAGAAAGCAAAAATAAAACCCAAGTTCTAAGAAAGATACTTTTAAAAACATTATTTAACAATAAACTGTCATAGCTTAATATATTTTTTATTATTTTTTAAATTTATTTATTTTCCCTTTTGTTGCCCTTGTTTTTTTAATTGTTGTTGTTGTTGTAGTTATTATTGTTGTTATTGATGTTTTGTTGTTGGATAGGACAGAGAGAAATGGAGAGAGGAGGGGAAGACAGAGAAGGGGAGAGAAAGACACCTGCAGACCTGCTTCACCGCCTGTGAAGCGAACCCCCTGCAGGTGGGGAGCTCGGGGCTTGAACCGGGATCCTTCCACCGGTCCTTGCACTTTGCACCATGTGCGCTTAACCTGCTGCGCTATCGCCCGACTCCCAGCTTAATATAATTTTAAAGTGATCTATATTACAACAAACTCTATAGAAAATACTATACTCATGTAGTTCTTAGTGAAGAAATAACTGAACATGTGGTTTTAATGTAGACCTACATTCTGCTGGCATATATCTATATAACTGTGCCCAATTTAATTAGTAGTTGCCTATGTGACCATTATATGATTTTACTGATGTTATGAATACATAAATATCTTGAATACATAAATATCTTGCTGACTCAATTAGCAAACAGATTTAGGAAATACCAAAACATTTTTTTACTAGTAGGGAAAGGGAACAGGTAGAAATATTTCATGATGTAACAACTTACAAACCTAGCAAAAATAAGGTGTAATTCAGATAGTTTCAACTTACAAATACTTGGTTTGGACTAAGCTGTTATCACATTTCCCCCTTCCTTGAGTAAACATGCCAGTTAGGTAGTACATAAGCCATCATTAAATTTATCTGAATAAGTATCTCTTAAATAATGTCTACAGAATACTGCAGCTGGTTATATGTATGTGTTACCATGTTTGCACATGGTTCAAGCCTCTGGTTCCCACCTGCAATAAGACGGATTCTCAAGGGGTTTAAGCAGTTCTGAAGGTATCTCTCTCTCTCTCCATCTTTATCCTCCTTTCTCAATTTCACTATCCTATCAAATAAAAATAAATGCGTAATGCTTTTTCAAAAATGAGTATTAAAAAAAACAGAATAAAAGGAATCTGCTAGTCAGGTAGTGCTGCCCCTGGTAGAGAGCAAATATCACAGTGAACAAAGATCCAGATTCAAGCCCTCAGTCCCTACCCACACAGGAAAAGCTTCGTAAGTGGGGAAATAGTGCTGCAGGTGTCTATTTCCCCCTTCCTTCACAATTTCTCTGGAGCAAGACAAAAAAATCTGGACAGGTATTTAAAATTTGGAAAGTATAGGGTCTGGGTGAGCACACACATTATTACCAAGTACAAAGATATGGAGTGATTTTACAAATACTTTTAAGTATACTTCCAGATAACACCATTGCCTACTGGTAATAGCCTAATAAGCTTCTAAACATTCTTATACCTATTCTTATACCTATTTTGTTATTAATTCACTTTTCTCACTTTAATATAATGAGCTATATAAAAATGTAACCATTTGAGAATAAATGTGGTCAGAAATTTTTAAAATTTCTTTTAAATCACCCTTAGTAACTACCAGAATTAACTATCATACTATTGTCACATACAATAAACATTTCTAGTCTTATTAAATGATTTATGTTCAAAATCAAATATTTTACATTAGTGGTATAGTGGTGAGCATAGCTGCCTTCCAAATCAAGTATTTCTATATTGTAAGTTTTCAAGGAATAAAAACCCCATTTACTTTACTCATTGAACAAGTCCTCATTACTATTTTTTCCATTTTCACTGAATTCTCATCATAAAGACTGAAGAATTATAGGCCTGGTCATAACTTTTTAATGGTTTGTGCTAATAATTTTTTTTTTCTTTCTTAAAAAGCACTGCTCAGCTCTGGCTTATGGTGGTGCAGGGGACTGAACCTGGGGACTTGGGAGCCTCAGGCATGACAATCTGTTTACATAACCATTACACTACCCCCGTAAGTTAGAAACTTATTGCTGGGACAGGAGCTGGGTGGTGGTGCACCTGGAGCACACAGACTACAATGCACAAGGGCCCAGGTTCAAGTCTGCAAAGGGAAAGCAGTGCTGGAGGTATTTCTGTCTCCCCCTATACCTCTTTCTTCTCTCTTGACTTGTCCCTATGCAATAATAAATAAGTAAACATACTTAAAAAACTTTTATCAAACTTTAACGAACTTGAAAAACGTGTCTGGAGCAAGCACCTCTAATTCATCCCTCTATTTTCCCTATTTCTCAGTAAAGAGATTTCTAAGGCCAACAGATTCTCGAAAGCTCAATTTGCACATACATTTTTTTTAATGTTCATATATTTGGAAGTGGAAAATGGAAAGGAATCAAAGGTACTATGGCTACAGAACCAAAGCAAGACCTGACATTTAGAGAGTAAAGAATGAACATCGTAGGAAGGACTGTATAGACCTATACAGTAGACCTCAGTACAGCATCTTCCAATAGTTCTGTTACAAATGCATGGTGAATAGATAGAATTCTTTAGTAGACTGATTTTTATTAAGAAAGTGCCTACATACATGCTACACCATCTATGTGTTCCTGACTGGAATCAATATTTTATCATTTACAACTGGAATACTTAAGTAGGAAGTCACTACCATCTCAATTAATCTTGTCAGTCATTAAAATTGGTTACAAGGAATAAATATTGAAAGAACATTGAGCAGTTCAACAAGATAGCTTGCTTGGATAGTATACTTGTTTTGCTGTGCACAAAACCCAGGTCAAGCCTAGTCCCCCTGTACTGTACAGAATTCTGCTGTTGTGGTGTTTTTGTCTCGTCTTTGAGGGTGAGAGGGAAGGCAGAGGAGTCAGCCTAGAACAGGAAAGAGAAAGTGCACACACCGCCTATTAAGAATAAAGTAGCAAAGGCAAGTAAATTAAAATATAATGAAATTCATGGATTATATGGTAATTTTTATTTATTTATTTATTTTGCCCAGGGGTTATTGTTGGGGCTCAGTGCCTGCACTATGAATCTACTGTGCTTGGAGGCCATTTATTCCCATTTTTGTTGCCCTTGTTGTTGTTATTATTGTCATTGCTGCCGTTGTTGTTGGATAGGACAGAGAGAAACCCAGAGAAGAGGGGAAGACAGAGGGAGAGAGAAAGACAGACACCTGCAGACCTGCTTCACCACTTGTGAAGGGACCCCCCTACAGGTAAGGAGCCCAGGGCTCAAACCAGGATCCTTACGCCAGCCCTTGCACTTCACATCATGTGCACTTAGCCCGCTGCACTACTGTCCAGCCCCCTTAAATTTTATCTATAGTCAACATTCTAGCTTTTAAATAAATTATAAAGTGACTAAAATATGTTAATAGCTTACACAATTTCCTTGTTTTAGAAAAGTAAATACAAGGTTATTAATACCCAGAAATAGTATTCTACACAGAAACAGTACACAAAGACCCAAAATGAAATTTCAATTTCTTCACACAATAATTTTTTGGATTACTCAAATCCTAAAAGCACCTTTAACTTTAAAATTAAATTAACTTGTTTCTTTAAAACAATTTGGTTTACGATTCAATATGAATTTATACATTCACTATGAGCAACTTAACTGGAAGATCACATATTTCCTAATCACAATTTCAATAACTATACATTCTTCACTATTTTAGTGTATTATTTTACTATGCCAAAATAGCACAACATATTGATATGTTTATTTAAGTGTAGATCTACCGAAGACAAGATAATACATTTCACACCAATTATTTTTAATGAAATGTAATTAATGAAGATATTATTTTTCAAATATTTAATTATTAAATAAAAAATAAACAAAACCCCTTCAAGGGTTACTAATTTTCTCCCAAACTCAAATGATTTTTTTTACTATTTACCTGGTGGTGGAATTAGAGGTGGAGCAGTGCTGACAGTTGGAGGAGGTGGAAGAAATGGAGGAGGTGGAAGATGGGTGGGAGGTGCTCCTGGAGGAAAAAACGGAGGTGGTTTGCTAAAGTTGTTGTCTACTTCAGTAGTGGATCTTTCAGACAGAACCTAAAATAAAAGCAGGTTAGAAAGATGAATAATTTAAGACTAAATTCAGTAAATCATTTCACTTAACCTAAGAAACAAATTTTGTTCCTAGAGACATATTTTGGAAGGTATGAATACTTTTTTAGGTATGTGTTATTTATATACATAAATGAGTATTTACTCACAAACACTTTCAAAAAACCTTCATTAAAAACAAAACTAAACCCTTAATATTCAAATCCAGAAAAACAAGTGAATACTATTGGGCTCATAAGGCCTATGAGGCCTCAGGTAGGATCTGGTGTCACATACGCCAGCCCTGAGTAATGCTTAAGTCCCTCTTTCTCTTTGTGCTCTCTCATAAAAAAATAAATAAATCTTTGAAACAGAAGTACTACCAAAAAATTCTCTTAGTAAAAAGTGACAAGTGTATCTCAAGAGAAACCTTAGTGAAACATAAATATAATGAAATATATAGTTCATATATTCACATAAATATATGAGATATAATCTAGCAGGTTAAAAGCATTTTTAATACCCAACCTGTATATTGCTGTTTTCATTTGCCCGTCGTCTTCCCTCTACTCTGCTGATAGTTATAGTTTGACCAATAACATCAATTGATCCAGGTAATCTTCTGTAAAACATAAAAATTCAATAAATTCACACTCCACTTCACTCAATGTTAGAAAAAGATACACAGAAACAACCAATAGCACAGCTATATACAAGATACTGGGTACTGTACAGCAAACCCTAACAAAAGGACTTTTCAAAGTTAACCCAATTACCAAACAATGTGATGATAACATTAACTATCGATTGTCTTTTTGAACCCTAAGACAGCAGGAACCTCACGTCTACACTATAGAGCCTCTACTTCCCCCAGTCCTGGAACCCTTGGATAGGGCCCACTTTCCCATATGCCTCTCCCAATCCATATCAAATAATATTGCATCTGCCGACCACAACCTAACCAACACAACGATTGCCACCTCAACATGCTTCACTTCAGACTGTGTCCAGAGACTTCACGTGTGGAATGACAACCCTTCAACTTCATTACTCGGGTGAGACCTTTCCTTTCATAGTATACTCTAATTTCATCTCAGGTGGTTCACTTTCTAACAAAGTCCCATAACCTAGATATACACCAGTTTCTGTGAGAGAGAGCTTATGTTCACACGTATCCTTAAACTACTGCAAAATATATGCCTAAGGTATTTTTTAAGAGAGTGCAATATGAGAAAGAAGGCAAACCTGAATGAAGCAAAAAAGGAAAAAACATGTATTGAGGGTTCATTAATATGGTTCCACACAATTTCATTATAGCCAGAGGGAGAAGAAGCAAGTCAGGAGGCGAAGGCCAGATTTTAAAGGTACCTTAAGAAGCTGTTAATTTAAGGCATGAAAATATGGTACAGTTTATCAATATTTATTTACCATCTTAACTCAGGAGGCATGATAATAACGATGATCTAAACGTCAAGGAAACAGCTTTACCTTAACTCAGGTGATTCAGACCTCCCATATCGATCCTGCCACTTCCCAACACTTGAACTGGTTTTTCTGGAGGCAGTACTTGACTGAGACTGAGAGGAGGTGCTGTTTCTGGTGAGACAAAGTTTCTATGTTTTTTTCCTTACATACTGTTGTCTCTGGTCCCCCATACCCTGCTCCCCACTGACACACTTTTTATAAAATTCGTTACCATGTTCTTACAGGACCATTCTTTACAATTCATACAAAATGCTTGCTGTGGTATGAGACTGCTAGAGATACTTAAGTTTAAATTATCACCAGCAACTGATAGAAGCTAGAATATTTTAGAAATACTTTTCAACACGGAGAGTGTAAAGTCAAAATGGCAGCAATGAGAAGAGAACCAAGGGTTTATTACTTCAGGATATAAAACTAATCTCTGTACCTTTACAAATAATAATTTCTGCTACTACTTCATGAAATCGTGCTTGAAATTTTGATATTTCTTTTCAGTATCTGCATCACTATCAGTCTGGTCAAAGTGACCATTATTTCTTACTTAGATAAATTTACAATGTAACTGGCCTCACAGTTTTTGACATTAGTCCCTCTCCAGTCCATTTTAATACAGTTAAAATAAGACTTTTAAGACCTTATGCAGGTTATTTCACTGCTGTATTTAAAGTCTGATGATGATTCTCCATTTATTTCACTTATACAAGTCAAAGACTTATAATGGCATAAGGTCTTGCATAATAATCTGCCCCAACTTAAAAAGAAAAATTAAGGAAAATTGTGACTGATTTTTCAATAGTGTAATTGTTATAGCACAAATCCATAGAAATACTTTGTAAGTCATCACACACACACACACACACACACACACACACACATCAAATGAAGTATTATTATTATATTTTTACATATCATGTCAAGATTAAGGGTGTTGCTCAAGGTACTTAAAAGCTAATAATTAATAAAGCCAGAATCTGAACCTAAGAAGTATAGCTCTAGAGTCCAAACTATTTATTCATATACATGTAGAATTGGACTCACATATATATGTGCAGTTTCACCACTCTGGGCCACTTTATTTATTAATAAAGATAATAAGACAGAGAGGAGGAGAGATATCACTGCACTAAAGGTCCTTACGCCCCCCCCCCACTACCATAGTGTGATGTCAGTGCTCCACCCTAGATATTAGGCATGACAGTACAGCACTTGACTCAGGGAGTTAGTTATCTCTCCAGTCCTTGAATCTAAGCTCCTGACATCACTCTAACTATAGTTAGAAAACTCGGTGAATGAAAGTTGACCTCTTCTAAAAATTGAAAAATGCAGTAGCCAGGTGGTGGCTCACATAGCTGAGTACACATGTTACAATGTGCAAGGACACAGGTTCAAGTCCACAGTTCCCCCAAGCCAGTGCTGCAAGTGTCTCTTTCTCTTTCCCTCTCTCTCCCAAACTTTGTATCCAATCAGTGAATCAATGAAAATATTTTTTAAAAAACTGTAACAAGCTGGGGAGTTAGCACTATTTGTAGGCACTGGAGGAGGGCCCACGTTCAAGCTCTAGCACCACCATAAGCCAGAGCTGAGAAGTGCATTGGTCAAAAATTATAAGTAAATACATTTTTTAAAACAAATATGCAAAGAATATTATCCAATATGAGAACTATTAATAGTAATAAATGGACTTCTTTCAATTTAAAAGAAATAACTGATTAAAGTCAAGTTTATCTAATCCAAGATCAAATTGCTGACATCAAACTTCAGTTCTAATCTATCCTTTACCAGTTTCTGGGCAACAGGTTAGTCATCTGCCATATTTAACTACAAGGACATTTGCCTCAAATGATTAGTACCCTGTGGAACTCTAAGTTCAGCATTATCAAAAATCAAAGAGGAAAAAAAAAAGGTTTAATTTAAAATATTTCCTAAGTTGAAGTTTTACAGCCTCTATTACTAAAACTAGTTAAGCAAATTTAAGTCAACAGATCTACACTTAGATTACCAGTAATTCTCTAGTTAAGAATCAGCATAAACAGCAAGATCACTAACATAACTTCTGAAAGTATGAACTGGACTTCACTTCTTATCTAGATTTTTTTTTAAGGTGGAACAGCACTTCAGTTTTTCAAAAAAGAACCCATTTTGTACTAAAACAAAACAATGATGGGTTTTGCTAG
This sequence comes from Erinaceus europaeus, assembly GCF_950295315.1. Classification (NCBI taxonomy): domain Eukaryota; kingdom Metazoa; phylum Chordata; class Mammalia; order Eulipotyphla; family Erinaceidae; genus Erinaceus; species Erinaceus europaeus. The sequence goes on from NC_080164.1 coordinate 145,078,650, forward strand.
AACACCCAGCCCTTTTATACCCCCCCCCCATGCACACACACACTGCAATGTGAAGGAACCAAAATATCTTCAATAAATTGAGTTATGAGTGCCTAACCTGCTTGGTGGGGGTCCCGACTTGAATAAAGAAGGAGGAGAAGAAAACTCAGCTTTTGTGGAAGGAAGAGGTGTTTCTTTCTCTGAGTTCCCAGTTCTTCCCTGCTGTACCTCAAAAAAAGAAAGTCATTAGCTTGTTTAAAATACTCAAACACACTATACTGAGTGTGCTAAATGTGTAGATGGTAAAATTAATTTGTAGCATCTGATTTGTAATTGAATATGAAGAATGTTTCTTTGCTGAGTATTTAATAAAATCACCTTATTTTAGAACACCTTTCATAGAAATGCACCAAAGATAAGACAGTCAAATGCACAACTATTAGCATCATCACATTACTATAACTTAAAAGTCCAAAGAATAACTCATCAAAACTTAATTCCTTTCAGATGACCAGAAATGAGTTTAACATGCTTGTTTATGACTTCATATTTCAGAGTTTAAGAAAAACTTAGCACGTCAGGGGAGATAGCATAGTGGTTATGCAAGAGACCCTCATGTCTGAGGTTCCAAAGTCCCAGGTTCAATCCTCCACACCACCATAAGCCAAAATTGAACAGTAAAAGAAAAGAAAAATGTTTATTAATTTAAAAAAAGGGGGGCTTTGAAGAATTCTCCCATTCTATCTTTAGCAAATAACACAGTGGCCATTTTAGTTATTTGGATCATTATCTATTCAAACCGTATTTTGTTATAATACTAATGGTAATCATTCGCTCTCATAGTGCCATATTTTTTACCCCAGTATTTCCCCATCATCAATAACACCATTATGTTGATAGGTCAGGGTACACAGAGACTTAGGTCCATCTTTGTAATATCTCTTCTTTCTCTCTGTTGTCATTCAGAAACTTGGTCATCCACTTACTCCATAATTTCCCCCAGAATTGCATAAACCAAGTCACTCTTTTCCTAAAAACATAATAGCAGAAACAAATAAATGAATAGAAGAGTTACATAGCTGCAGAAATCTTCCAAGAGATGGAAAACAGATGATAGAAATGAGGAAAATTAGTATTTTATTTACTTACTTATTATTGGATAGAAACAGAGAGACACTTAATAGCCCTGTTTCACTACTTATAAAGCTTTTCCCCTGAAGGTGGAGACCAGGGGCTTGATGTTCTTGTGCACTATAATGTGAGCACTAACCAGCTGCACTACCACCTGGCCCCAGAAATGAGGAAAATTAAAGTTCCAAGTCCCTATATTTGGACAGAAAGTCCAGAAGATAGAGGCAAAGAAAAAGTAAAGAAATAATCCCAAGTGCTTTCTCTTACTCCCCGAATTATAATGATTTAACAGTTATTTTTTGTATACAATTGAGCAACTCCATTTTTATTAATCTATTCTAAAAATATTTTTCTTTATTTATTGGAGACAGAGAAAAATTGATAGGGGCAGGGAGAGAGAAAGGGAGAGAGACAGAGACACATCTGGAGCCCTGCTTCACCACTCATGAAGCAGGTGGGGACCAGGGCTTGAACCCAGGTCTTTGAGCACTGTAATGTGAACACTTAAACAGGTGCGCCACCACCTGGCCTCTTATTAGTCTATTTTTTTGCATTCACTGAGGTGCTTCACTGCTCCAGGTTGATTTTTTTCCCACCCAGATGGAAACACAGAGATAAAAGGACAGAGAGACAGATACATAGATAGCACCAAAGCTATCGCTCAGTGCATTGAGAGCCCAAAGCAGAGTCGTGCACATGAAAAACCAAATGCACTATCAAGGTGAACATCTTGCAGGCCCCAACTTCATTTTTTCTACCCACCTTTTGGTGGCACAGTGGCAGGGCTTTGGACTTCCAAGTGTAAGGTCCTGAGTTCAAGCCCCAACACCACATATGCCAGAGCACTTCTCTGGCCTCATTCTCTCCCATTTTATAATTTTGGCTAAGTGTGCCAAGTTGGACTTTATCAAATCAACCACACTATACAATGCTGTCAGAACAATGTTATTGGTTGTTCTCCTGCTCAAACGGCAGTTACTTCTCTCGTTCATTTTCCTTGCTTCTATATCTTCTTGAATTGAACCAAACCATAACAATTCTCCTGCTCAAAAGGCAGTTACTTCTCTCGTTCATTTTCCTTGCTTCTATATCTTCTTGAATTGAACCAAACCATAACAATTCTCTTCTATCTCTTTAATCATTTTTAGCCCATCTTGGATAGAGCTTAAGGAAATCATGTTAAGTGAAATAAGTCAGAAACAGAAGGATGAATATGGGATGATCTCACTCATAAGTAGAAGTTGAAAAAGAAGATCAGAAGAGAAAACACTAAGCAGAACCTGGACTGAACTTGGTGTATGTATTACATCAAAGTAAAAGACCCTGGAGTGGGTTGGGGCAAAGGTTCAGGTCCTAGAAAAGGATGACAGAGGACCTAGTGGGGGTTGTATTGTTATGTGGAAACATGAGAAATGTTATGCATGTACAAAAAAATTATATTTACTGTCAAAGGTAAAGCATTAATCCCCCAATAAAGAAATTAAAATAAATTAAAATAAAAATTAAAAAAAGTTGAAAAACAAGATCAGAAAACAAAAAAGTGATTCACAATAGCTATTATCAATCAGAAACCACAACTTAGCTCTTCCTACTCTTGAGTTTTAGAAATCCATCGCAGGACCTATAGACAGCTCACAGGGAAAGACCGGTACCTGTACCCTGCTCTGCCATAGGGTCTAAGTCCTAGCCTCAGCACCACAGAGCAGTACAATTGTACCAGAAGCAGCTTGGTGCTGTGGTGTCTTCTCCCTCTCTTGTCTGAATAAAAAAGTTCAGGAGCAGAGTAGTGAAACTGAGCGTGCACATGTATGCCTAGACTACCAAAAAAAAAAAAAAAAAAAAAGATGACTTCAAGGTTCATTGCTAAGAAAGTAAACAGAAGTTGATAGTTCTATAAATGCAGTTCTCATTTCTATCCAAATAAAAGCATCACTAAAATTCATCTAATTTGACAAGACAACTTTTCTATATTCACTATAATCATGCATGTAAGTTCAATTTCTAAATAGGTAATATCAAAAAAAAAAAAAAAAAAAGAACCCGATGACATCTGATTTTGGCTGTCGTTAGGTACTATTAAGAGTATTTACAGCTAAGTAAGAACCATTTACTTACCCAATGTGGATGTAAATTAAAGTTAAGTTTTTTATAGAACTGTGTCCAGCAGAGCAGCTACATCTGCAGATACAGCATACGCAGTGCATAGGCAGTATTTTGGTGGGTACAGCTGTAGTCCCAAAAGGGGCACAGAAAAAGTCCTGCTCACAAAATTTCCCTGTGAATATAACCCAATCTGAAAAGTCATGCCCAATTTTCATCCCAGTGCCACTTAGTACAGGAACCAAGAATTAAAAAAAGGACAATCTGTCTTTGAGAAGTTGCTAAGTACTGAAAAAGCCATGAAAATATTCTATTGTTTAGACAGGGCTTATGATCACATGAAAGAGAATTAGACTTGATATTCAAGTGGTAATAGCAACCTAGCCCCTCACTAAGCCTACTTCCTCTAACAATTCAGTGGATATGGTCTGAGAAAATAGTTCAGCTGACAGGATACAGAACTTAAGGTTTCCAGTTTGATCCCTGGCATATCATGCACCAGAATAGAGTCCTGGGTTCTTTTCCTTAACTATCTCACCAAAATAAACCATTTGTTTTTCATTTATTCTTTTTACTTTGGATAGACAGATATATTGAGAGAAGAAAGGGAGAGGAAGGGTGAAGACTGAGGGGCTGAGAAGTGGGAGACGGAGAGGGACAAGGAGAGAGGGAGAGACACCTGAAGCTGATTTACCGATCATGAGGCTTCGCCCCCCAAAGTGGGGTCCCTGCACACTGGTATGTGTGCATTCAACCAAGTGTACCACTGCCTGGCCCCTCGAAACACATCTTTAACAAATTAAAAAAAAAAAATTAAGCAATGGTTTTGTCCTACTATTGAGGTTTATTACACTTTAAAAGAATGTTTAATATCTTATATATCTCAAACTATGAGATATTACACGAATGTTCACTATCACAGATAATAAGCAGTATGACATCTTCCTTACCATTTTTTAAGAGAATTAGGAGAAACAAATGTCCAATTCTGATAAAGATTACAGAATGATCTATAATGAGTTTAACCTACTGGAATTTTATATCCGATAAACATATACTAGTGGTCCGGGAGGTGGCACAGTGGCTAAAGCACTAGACTCCCAATAAACATATACTATGGCTTGAAATAAAATCACAACATATAGCAAGAATAATTTTACCTGGCATTTGTTCATATAGTAGGCTATAAATTTACATGCAAAAGTGTAGGTGCAACAGCAATCAGCAAATGTGTAAGTCACCAGGAAGCTAAAGGTTTAAAAAGAAGGTAGCCACTGCCACTTTAAACATGTCTCTTTAGTTATGGTATGAGAACAGACTCAAGAACAAAAATGAGGGCAACCAAGGATAATTTACTAAAACTCACCTTAAAAAGATTGAATCTGCCGTCTTGTATCTCTGCACCTGGCGTAACTTCCATAGTACAGTCTTCGGCCTAAGTTAAATAACATAGTCCCCATTAACATACCATGTAGGGAGTCAGGCAGTAGTGCAGTGGGTTAAGTGCATGCGGCACAAAGTGCAAGGACCGGAGTAAGGAACCCGGTTCGAGCCCCTGGCTCCCCACCTGCAGGGGAGTCACTTCACAGGCAGTGAGGCAGGTCTGCAGGTGTCTATCTTTCTCTCCCCTTCTGTGTCTTCCCCTCCTCTCTCCATTTCTCTCTGTCCTATCCAACAACAACAACATCAATAACAACAACAATAATAACTATAACAACAATGAAAAACAACAAGGGCAACAAAAGGGAAAATAAATAAATAAAAAAAAAAAAAAAAAATACCATGTAATTTTGAAATGACAGGCCATATAAAGACAAATAAGCTGTGGCTAGTCAGTGACTAAAACCAAGCACATCAAATAATCATTAGTATTAAACACTGACATGGAAGAACAGCAAAAACATGATAAAGAGAATGGCATTTTTAAAACAATCATATAGAATTATTACCACTTTTAGAGTGAAAAATTATTTACTTGGAGAGTAAAATTTAAACAGTAGTAAAGGCAGTGAGGGGTAGGGAGTCGGGTGGTAGAGCAGTGGTTAAGCGCAGGTGGCGCAAAGCACAAGGACCCCAGCTCCCCATCTGCAGGGGAGTCATTTCACAAGCGGTGAAGCAGGTCTGCAGGTGTCTATCTTTCTCTCCCCCTATCTTCCTCTCCTCTCTTCATTTCTCTGTCCTACCCAACAACAACAACATCAATAACAATAACTAAAAAATAATAATAATAAAAGGCAGTGAAGGATACTGTGAAATATTTATTAATTACCGTAATTTTATTTGTAGTAGAGGTAACCGGTATAACTTCAAGTCCCATTCGTATTCTCTTTTGTTTTTCGCAGTAAGCTTTCCAGGTATCTTCATTAAATCCATAATTAAAATAATCAGAAAGATCAGCACCTAAAAACAATACATACATGAAATGTATAAATATGCCAAGTCTATTTACATAACAAATAAGATCTAAAGAACCATAAAAACAAATTCACACATCAATTATAAAACTTTTTCTTTTCTTTTTTTTTTTTTTAACCAGAGCACTGTTCAGCTCAGGCTTATGGTGGTGCAGGGGACTGAACCTGGGACTTTGGAGCCTCAGGCATGAGAGTTTGTTTGCATAACCATTATGCTATCTACCCTCCACCCTATTTTAAATTTTTTCTAATCTCACCAATTATAACCATAAGAAACAGCTTTGGAGGGTGCACAGTGGACAGAAGCACTGATGAAGCTTCAAGTCCTCAGCTTGATCCCCAGCACTGCAGGTATCAGAGTGCTGGCTCTCTCACCCGCCTCTCTCTCTCTTTCAATAAGTTATATGCACGCATGATAACTATAGTAACATTCAGAAAATAGTTTAAACTAATTCTAAAAGTCTATTTACTAGAAGAGATTAAAAGTCAAGATTTCCCCCCATTTGATAGGACAGAGAGAAAGCAAGAGGGAGAGGGGAGATAGACACCTGTAGACCTGCTTTATTTGTAGATGGGGAGTAGGGGTTCAAGCCGGGTCCTTGTACATGGTAATATGGGCGGTTGAGTGGGTGTGACACTCCCCCATCCTCAAAAACAACTTTTGTTTTGTTTTTTTAAATCTTGTTTCCCAACTCATATACTGAAGTTTATTTTAACTTAATGCTACATCACAGTGAGACTGAACAATACAGGTCATTCTTACTCATCATTTTGCTTAAGACGACTATAATGGCATTTAAAAATAGTGTTCATGAGAAGGCTGCACAGTGATAGAGCATCTGTCGTGCATGTATGAAGCTCTGGGTTCCATCCCTGGCACCACACCCCCCCCCCAACAAAAACCATTATTCAAAATGAACCTAAAATTAAACCTTTCCAATGACCGTTTATACTAGAAGTCTTTCTTTTGATAAAACCCACAATAAGCTTACCAGGTTTACGCCATGGCTTATCTTCAAAAGAATCCAAATCTACCTCTAAGAGTGGAACTCCATTAATGCTTCCAGGTGCATCAAGATCTACCCCTTTGACTTTTGTTCCTATTTGCAAAGTATACAGTGGTGAATAGGTTGCACTAGCAATAAGTTGAGACATAGCATAGGCACACAAAAAAAATTCTATCTTTTCACTATTTCTGGGTATAAATATAGCAAAAATTATAAGTACAACATTAATGTTGATCATATATAAAAGCAGATACACTCAAATTTTACGATCTATGAGATATATTGGTTAGATTAGGGAGTCACTATTAAAAATATTAAATATTAAAAATAAATATTAAAAATAAAAACCTACAACTGTTGCCATTATGAAACTGCTAAGTTCTGTTTTAAATTACTAACTTTGTACACAGTATACTGAGGATTTCATATTTTTAAAGGATTGTAAGACAACTAAGTTTTTTTAAAAAGTGAGAGAAAACCTCTATGGCCATCACAGACTAAAACATTATCTAGGTTTTCACAGAAATACTGTTTGCCCCTCTATGTGATATAGACTAAGAAATTATTCTTTCAATTAAGCTTAAATAGCTGTAAGAATTTATGACTTACTCAGGCATAGGCTTTATTTTCCTAGTGATATAGCTGCAAATACAAATTTTACCTGTAGTTCCATATACTCTTCCACCTGTTTTGATGTTAAGATTTACAGGTGCTGTTCCATAACTTCTAAAAATGAAACAAAAACATTTTAATTTAACCAAAAAGAATAATATATATTGTTGATGAGTTAATCATACATGTACAGTACTTAGACTAACATTCAGAAAATATTTTACACAAATGCTAAAAATCTGTCACATGTCCATAAGTGCAGCAGGCAAGCAGAGACCTAAAAAAGACACTATAAGGTACTCAATCAAGTATTTTCTTCTTAGACCTAGATACCCTCATCTATTCCCTATTTCACTTCCCTTAGTCCAACTGTGTCAGATAATGTAAGGACTACAAAAGCTGGATAAGGGCAAGAGACTTGCATACTTTAATGATGGTCCTTATCGTCACTACCAGGCCATCTCAACACCTGGGGCCCTAGTCAGGGAATCATTGGATTCCCATAGAAATATGATGAACCTCATAAATCACTATTAATGACATGGGCAATAGATTTAATATCTCAAGCTCTCTAACTGCCTAGACCATAGCTCTAAGCACAAATATTTGCTTTAGCCCAATTAGTATATTAGATCTGCAAGATAATCAAACTCTGATAATAGAACTAAATTGTTCAAGGACCTCTAAAAACATATCTGCAAATATAGATCTCTAAACATCTAAGCCAACTATAACTTTAAGCCAGACAGAACAAATCCATTTGACCCAGTAAATATCTAAAATACAAAGAGGTCCAGATGCCACTAAAAGGGTACAAAGCATGGAGAGGTCAAGAATATTAATATAGATATTAACCATTGGACTATCATAGAAATCAATCCCCCCAACTAACCTGGTTATAATTAATTAATTATTGATATTCTAAATTCTGTTTAAAGAAACCCCTTGCATTCTCTTTTAGACCCTCATTTCTTCTAGTCCTGGTACGTCTAGGATTATGCCCATACTTCCTTATATTTCTTATGATTCGCCATACCACCTGTCAACTTCAACCAAATCGCTACTGTTGCTGCCAACCCACAACATGCTGCTACTGAATTCTTACTGTGGATGGCAACCAGAGATACCAAGCCTGAGAAGTCAACCTCACAACTTTTCAAATCTGTTGAGATCTGTCCTAACACATGGTACAACCTATAGACCTACATCCACATCATTTAACTAAGTAACAGATATCAGATATAGGCTAGGGTTTAGGGTGCTAGGTCGTTGTACACTGTACATGTATCAATATGCAAAGGACAATTATATAACTCAAAATTGAAGTGTTCACTAATAGTTAAAAAGCCTGCCACCTTTCAGACATCAAATTGCAGATGCTACCATGATTTCATCCTGACTTCTCTGGGCAGATGACTTCACCAGTGTGTCCTGGAATCTCCCTTTCCAGAAGTCTGGCCCACTGGGGAAGGACAGAAACAGGCTAGGGGTATGGATCAACCTGCCAACACTCACCTCCAGCAGAGAAGCAATTATAGAAGCCAGAACTCCTACCTTCCACACCCCAAAAACAATCCTGATCCTTAATCCCAGCCTCATCAATAAAAACAACAATAAATAAATTAAAAAAAAAAAACAAGGGCAACAAAAGGGAAAATAAATATTTTAAAAAATTAAAAAAAAAAAAAAAGAATAATTAAACAGTTGGGAGCTGGGTGGTAGCACAGCGGGTTAAGCGTACATGACATGAAGCCCAGGGACCAACACAAGGATCCCAGTTCAAGCCTTCTGTTCCCCACCTGCAGGGGGGTCGCTTCACAAGTGGTGAAGCAGGTCTGCAGATGTCTTTCTTTCTCTCCCCCGATTACTCTTGTCCTATCCAACAATGACAGCAATAACAACAACAGCAATAAACAACAAGGACAAAAAAGGGAAAAAATAGCCTCAAGGAGCAGTGGATTCATAGTGTAGGCACCAAGCCCCAGCAATAACCCTGGAGGGCAAAATAAGTAAGATAAAATAAAAAAAGAATGATTAAACAGTTGAATAATAGACAACAAAGAGTAAAAAAAGAAATGCTTTTGATATTGTGCTTAATTGAACAAAGTAATTTGAAAGCCTGGATAAGTAATAAGGTGAAAGAATAATTTTGGCTACAGTATCTGCAGTACTCAGTTCATGCAAGAACACTATATTTCAAGAACACACCTGCTTTCATGCAATTTTTACCTAATTTACTTTACCTTTAGAAAAAAAACATCTTAATAGTAAAGTGTTTTTTGTTTTTTAAATTAACTTATAACTGACAAGGGGCTGAGTGAGTGGTGACCTCTCTAGTAGAGCATCTGCGTCATGATGCTCAGGAGCTAGGTCCCTAGCTGTAGAGGGAAAGCTTCCGGAGTGGTGAAGCAGTGCTGCAGGTGTCTCTATCTCCTCCTTTCTTGATCTGACTCTATTCAATAAATGAACAAAATATATTAAAAAAAGATAAATGGTACACAACACTGTACTCATTTTAAGCATACAACACATTTTGATGTATGTATAAACTATAATAAGTAAACATCTATCAATACAGATATATCTATTTTTTAAACTTTAAAAAATATTTATTTCCTTTTGTTGCCCTTGTTTTACTGTTGTAGTTATTATTGTTTGATAGGACAGAGAAAAACGGAGAAAGGAGGGGAAGACACAGAGGGGGAGAGAACGAAAGACACCTGCAGACCTGCTTCACCGCCTGTGAAGCGACTCCCCTGCAGGTGGGGAGCCGGGGGCTCGAACTGGGATCCTTCCACCGGTCCTTGTGCTTTGTGCCACCTGTGCTTAACCTGCTGCACTACAGCTGGACTCCCAATACAGATATGTCTTTTCTATTGATGTGAGCTGTTTTTGACTCGTTTTGTTTTGCCTCCAGGGTTATCACTGGAGCTCGGCACTACAAATCCACTGCTCGCAATGGCCATTTTTCCTATTTTATTGAATAGGACAGAAAGAAATTGAGAGCGAAGAGAATACAGAGAGGGAGAGAAAAAGACACCAACAGACCTGCTTCTCCACTTGTAAGGCATCCCCAATGAAGGTGGGGCACAGGGACTTGAACCTGGGTTTTGTACTGGTCTTCATACATGTTACTATGTGTGCATAATATATGCATCATTGCCTGGCCCTGAACTTTAAGATTTATTCTCTAAAGCAATTAGTGGTGAATTTTCAGTAAGTTTTTTACATCATATTAAGTAGAAGAAATGTAAAAATGATAGAATCGGCTAGCCATGGTTTGACACAGGCATATTACTATAGCTATATAACTAGTACTTTAAAAAAATAATAATAATAATTAACTTACCCATACTGTGGTGCTCCTGTTTTAATGTCGCCTATAGTGACATGAACATCATCTTCATCATCATCACTATCACTATCACTGTCATCTTCAGTCTCAGTTACTTTCTATACAAAAACAAAGGTATTAATTACATTTAATAATTCATCTGAACATCTCATATTAATAAGTGAAAAATAATTTTTAGTTTTAAAGATAGAAGCTCCTAGTGCTAGTACCTATTTCAATTCATGTATATTTTAAAACCATTTTTAATTACTCATTTATTGGGCAGAGACAGTGAAAAATTGAGAGGGAGGGGGGAGATAAGAGGAAGAAAGAGACATTTGCAGCACTGCTTTATCACTTGTGAAGCTTCCCGCCCTGCAGGTGCAGACTGGGGGCTTGAACCCGGGTCTTAGCACACTGTCAAAGTGTGAACTCAGTCAAGGGTTCTACTATCCAACTTCTTCAACTCATTTATAAATCAGTGTTCTGCAAGATAAAGAATAAAAATATGAAAACTCTTTCTAACATCTTATTTGTGTAAGTAACATTCCATACATTTTTCTTAACCATCCATTACTTTCAAAAGGACCCAAGGCAATATAGTAAGATATCTAGAAGGTAAAACTATACAAAAAAAAAAAAAGGGAGGGGGGAGAAGGGGTATATGAGGAATTCGTAGCAAATGAACATAAAGGGAAGAGAAATTTAATTAGTTCTAACAGACAGTGTCATGGTAAAAAGCAACAAAGGACTGGACAGTGGTGCACCCAGTTGAGTACACGTACATTACAATACTCAAGGACAGGGCTGCAAGTCCCTGGTCCCCACTTGCAGGGGGAAGCTTCAAAGCAAATGAAGCAGTGCTACTGGTGTCTCTCTTGTTCTCTCATCATTTATCTCCCCTTCCCCTTTCAACTTCCTTGTCTCTAGTCTATAAAAATAAGTATATTTTTAAAGAATAAAAATTAAAAACAACAGGGAGTCAGGTGGTAGCACAGTAGGTTAAGTGCACATGGCGCAAAGCACAAGGACTGGCTTAAGGATCCCGGTTCAAGCCCCTGGCTCACCACCTGCAGGGGAGTTGCTTCACAGGCAGTGAAGCAGGTCTTCAGGTGTCTTTCTCTTTCCCTCTCTGTCTTCCCCTCCTCTCTCCATTTCACTCTGTCCTATCCAACAGCGACGACTACAATAATAACTACAACAATAAAACAACAAGGGCAACAAAAGGAATAAATATTTTAAAAAATTTAAAAAACATAAAAAAATTAAAAACAACAAACATTACACTTATTCATGGTATTCATTCACACCTAGAAGAGGCTTTGAATGCAAATGATCCACAGAATACTCTATATTAGTAATAATAATGATAAAAGTAGGGATGCTCAGAAGGTTTTATTTTGGTTCAAAAAGCCTAGGCAGATAGGCAGAATGCACTTTACTATGGGCAAGGAAAATGATTCAAGCCACTGGGCCCTACACACAAGAGGAAAGCTTCAAGAGCAGTGAAGCTGTGCTACAGGTATCGCTCTTTCTCCCTCCCTATCTTTATCAACAAGATTGGGGGTGGGGGAAGGCCACCAGGACCACGAAGCCTCAGCCATAACTCTGGTGGCAACTAAAAAAAAAAAAAAAAAGATGTGTGTGCCTGTGAGGTGAGGGGAGCAAGTGTGTGCTTCATGACATAGTGCATTAAAAAGCAACTAGGCAGGGCTGGCAGGTGGCAAGGCCAGGATCGAGTCCACACCACAACATGGGAGGAAGTGTAGGAGGTAAGATTTACGAGCAGTGGAGCACTGCTGCAATTTCTTTCTTTCTAGCTCTTTCTTGCCCTCTATCAAAATGTTGCCAAGAGTCGTAGAGTCAATATATGCACCAAGCTCAGAAATAAATTACGGAAGAAAACAACAAAAACTAAAGACCTAAGCTGAAGATTTTTTTTTTTGTGTAAGGTCAAGGTTGCCAGAGTTATGGCTGGGGCTCAGTACCTATAGGAAGACTTCACTGGCCCAGAGGTTATTTTTTCCCCTTTATCATTTTATTTTTGATGGGGCCGAGGGTGAGATACCTGCAGCACTGCTCCATAGCTCAAGAAGCTGCTTCTCCCTTATTGGTGGGAGTCAGGGGCTTAACCTAGACCCTCACAAATGCTAATGTTTGAGTTCTACTGTGTGAGTAATCAACCTACTCCAATTTCCTTCTTTTTAAGGAAAAAAACTGTGGCGATCAAACTAAGGTTTTAAGACTCAATTGAAAGCAATAAACATGGACATTTGCACATGTTCATTTCATATGAACTGTACCACTTTCTCATGTGTGTGTCAGATGAGATGGAGGGTAAAAGAGGGGACCATAGCAAGAAGTATATTCAAATCTGCATTAAGTTTTGACTTTCCCCTCAACTGAATGGGGAGTTGAGAGGTAAAGACAATTGACTGAAATTTCAAAGTCTTATGTTACCGGTTTTGGTACTCCATTTTCAGCAGTTTCATCTTCAACTCCAGATGGAGGATTAGCACTAAAAATAAAAACATGTACACATTATCTGGTAATACTCTCCAGAAGTATAGGTACACTAGACTAGCATTTTCCTATCTGATAACTTCATAAAATTGTCTCCATGGGTATTAAGAGTAAGAATAATAAATACAGCCAGCTTATTCAGCTAGTCACTTTTTTATTGTTATTGTTAATAAGAGAAAGAACCAGAGCATATGCAATGCTAGGGATCAAACTCAACCTCATTCTTTCAAGTCCAACACTTCTCCTATTCCGCTTGCTATTCTTCTTGCACTTCTTGCTATTCCGCTCTCCTTAATGACCTAATTAAACAATTAACTCAATGTTGGAAGTAGAAAGGAACTGCCTTCACAATTTGATGACATCAAATTTGCAATTTGATGGTGGGGTATTAGAAATTTCTAAATATTTTTAAAATATGCATCAGTGGCCAGGAGACCGCTCATCAAGTAGAATGTATGTTTTGCCAAGTGTGAGGACATGGTTCAAAACCCTAGCACCACATGGGAATATCATGCACAATAGGTGCTGTGGTGTCTGCTTCCCCCAACCCCAGCAGTCTCTCCGAAATTAAATAAAAAAAAAAAAGGTAGACCAGCTCAGCAGGTGGCTTACTACAGCACAGCACACAAGGACCTAGGTCTCAGTCTGTTTCAGTCAGGCCACTACATGAAAGCACCTGATGGGGGGAAGCTTCAAAGGTGAACTGTTAGTGTCTCTTCTTTGTTTCTCTTCCCCTCTACCTTTTCTCTGCTTGTGTCATCATCTATTGAGACTAAGGAAAATGGGAAAAAAATAAAAATGATAGTCAGGAGTGATGGAGTCAGGAAAGCATAACCCCAGTGACAAAAAATAATAAACAAGACACAAAGGGGCCAGGCACCTGCTTTCCCTGGGCAGAGGATCTCACCGATGTGTCCTTGAACCCCACCTCCCCAGAGCCCTACTCCATTAGGGAAAGAGCCCTACTCCATTAGGCATTCTGATCATTCTCTGTCCCCACCCTACCCCCCATGTCAATAAAGACAGACAGACAGACAGACAAAAATCCTAAGTATTCTCTTATGGCCAGTAAATGGCTGAATTTTTCTATTACAACAAAATTAATATATAATAGTAAATGATCACTAACTAGTAAAATTTCTACTATCAACAGTGTAACTGGCTTAAGTTTTTAGTTTTTATTTTTAAAAGATTTATCAATTAATGAAAGAATAAAAGCAAGAAAGAACCAGAGCATCACTCTAGCACAGGCAATGCTGGGGATCAAATTTGAGACCTCATGCTTTGTAACCCAAAGCTTTATCCACTGTGTCACTTCCCAGGTCACAACAATTAAAATCTTTTTTTTTTCCTCCAGGGTTATTTATTGCTGGGCTTGGTGCCTGCACCAAGAATCCACCGCGTCTGGAGGCCATTTTCCCCCCCCTTTGTTGCCCTTGTTGTTGTTGTTGTTGTAGCCTCATTGTGGTTATTATTATTACCATCGTTGATGTTGTTCTTTGTTGGATAGGACAGAGAGAAATGGAGAGAGGAGGGGAAGACAAAGAGGGGGAGAGAAAGATAGACACCTGCAGACCTGCTTCACCGCCTGTGAAGCGACTCCCCTGCAGGTGGGAAGCCGGGGCTCGAACCGGGATCCTTACTCCGGGGTCCTTGCGTTTTGCGCCACGTGCGCTTAACCCACTGCACCACAGCCCAACCCCCACAATTAAAATCTTTAATAGTGGGACTGAACAAATAATTTTGTTTTATTGGTAAGGAAATTAAAGTGCAAAACAACTAACAATTATTTAGTAGGATTTCTAAGAAAAATGTTCAGATTTTAACGTAGCTCAGAGCGCTTTTCATTAAACTGTTAATCAATTCTAAACTTCACTTTCTTATCAGTTTCTGTAAAAGTCATTTTAATTTTTAGAGTGGTACAGTATCAAAATGAAAGATTAAGATCTGAAAACATGGCAGGGCAGGGCAGGAACTCACCTAGTTAGTTAAACACACATTTTATAATGTATAGGGACTGGGGTTCAAGCCTATGCTCCCAACCTACAGCTGGGAAGCTTCATGAGTAGTGAAGGAAGATGTCTGCTTGTTTTCCTCTCCATTTCCCTCTCCCTACTCTATTTCTCTGTCCTATCAAATAAAATGAGAGGGGAAAGAGAAGAAGAAAGAAAAGAAAGAAAGAAAAGAAAAAGGGGGCCAGGTGGTGGCGCACCTGGTTGAACACACATTACAATGTGCAAGGACACAGGTTTGAGTCCCTGGTCCCCACCTGCAGGGGTAAAGCTTCACGAGTGGTGATGCAATGCTGCAAGGTGTCTTTGTCTCTCTCTCTATCTTCCCTTCCCTTTCAATTTCTGGCTGTCTCTATTCAATAAATAAAAATAAAGATAAAAAAATAATAAAAGGGAGTTGGGCGGTAGCGCAGCAGGTTAAGTGCAGGTGTCACAAAGAGTAAGTATCCTGGTTTGAGCCCTGGCTCCCCACCTGCAGGGGAGTCGCTTCACAGGCAGTGAAACAGGTCTGCAGGTGTCTATCTTTCTCTTCCCCCTTTCTGTCTTCCCCTTCTCTCTTCATTTCTCTGTGTTCTATCCAACAATGACAACATCAACAACAATAATAACTACAACAATAAAACAACAAGAGCAAGAAAAGGGAATAAATTTAAAAAAAATAATAAAAACATTAAAAAGAAAAGAAAAAGAAAAAACAGATACCAGGATTCTCATTGTGCAGGCACCAAGCCCAGCAATAACTCAGGTGGGCAGAAAAAAAATGAAAACGATTTTCTATTGTTTAACTGCTTGATCAAAAAAACAAAAACATAAATGTAATTCTCTATAGTACATATACTTTCTGCTAAAAAAAGCTTATAAGCAGCCAAAAAATAAGTCCAGCCTGATTTGTATGTTACACACACACACACACCAAAACAAAACAAAACAGGATAGTTACTTAAAATTTAGATAGCTAAAATACAACAGAATCAGAAACACCATATTGGTAATTATTAAAAACAAAGACTTTAACAATGAGCCATTCACAAAGAAGCTGGGGCAAATTCTAATAGTACTCTACTCAAGTGGGACAATACAATGGCATACTCAACCAGATACCAGTACAGAAAGCTTATAAAACTCTTCTCGCGCAGGTGGCGCAAAGTGCAAGGATGGACGTAAGGATCCCGATTTGAGCCCCTGGCTTCCCACCTGCAAGAGGAGTCGCTTCATAGGTGGTGAAGCAGGTCTGCAGGTGTCTCTCTTCTCTCCCCGTCTTCCCCTCCTCTCTCCATTTCTATCTGTTCTATCTAACGACGACGACATCAACAATAATAATAATTACAACAATAAAACAAGGACAACAAAAGGGAATAAATAAATATAAAGAAAAAAAATTGTTTTAAAAAAAACCTGTCTTCTCCAGTAGACTCTGAAACTTGAATTCTCTAGTACACTGGAAATACGAAGAAATTATAAACTTTTCTAAGATGAATAAAATTCAAAGATAACTCTGTTTCATGTAACTGTGCTTCACATAAAGTTTTAATAATATAACCAATTTTGACTGTGATGCTTCTGTCCAATAAACTAAATTAAGCTATGGACCAATTAATAAAAATTAATGGGGAGTCAGGCAGTAGTGCAGCGGTTAAGCGCATGTGGCGCAATGCGTAAGGACCAGCGTGAGGATTCTGGTTCAAGCCCCCAGCTCCCCACCTGCAGGGGAGTCACTTCAAAGGCAGTGAAAGCAGGTCTGTAGGTGTCAAAAAAAAATTAATGAACACTCAAGAGGCCTGGGAAATAATGCCTTGGACTCAAGCATGAGATCCAGTTCAACTGCCAATATGCTATGTGTCAGATGATGATGCTCTGGGAGTTTCTCTCAAAGAGGTTACTGGGAGATGACATAGTAGCTAAGTGTTGGGACTCTCAACCATTCAGTCCTGAGTTCCATCCCAACATCACATGCAGTTTCTCTCATAAAGAAATAATCTTAGGGCAACAACAGGGAAAATAAATAAAAAGAAAAAATTTTAAAAAATAATAATAATCTTGCAGTCCGGGAAGTGGCGCAGTGGATAAGGCATTGGATTCTCAGGCATGAGGTCCTAAATTCAATCCCTGGCAGCACCAGAGTGATGTCTGATTCTTTCTCCCTCTCCTATCATTTCTCATGAATCAATCAATAAAAAATCTTTTAAAAAATAATAATAATCTTAAGAGGGAGGAGGAGAAAGAATACTTTTCGTAAGATAAACTTTGAGAACTGTAGTCGAGAACTAGTATTAACAAAAAGGAGATCTGCAAGAAAAGCATTATGATCATGCTTCTATTTGACAGGACAGATATTGAGTGGGGTGGACAGAGAGGAAGAGAGAAAGGTAAGACACCTGCAGACCTGCTTGACCTCTCATGAAGCAATGGGAATTGAACCTGGGACATGTGGTGCCTCAGACATGAAAGACTCTTTGCATAACCATTGTGCTGTCTCCCCAGCCCTAAATACATGCTTTCATTCTCTAAGGAACACATACATCTAGAAGAGGAATTCCTGACTCATATGTTCAACCTTTTCAGGAATAGCCAGACTTTTTTTTCTAAGGTAACTAAACCATTTTACAAGCTTGCTCAAGTTTATAAACAATAATGATGGTTCACGCTCACTAATACAGTTCTCATGTTTGATGATTACAGTCATCCTAGTAGCTATAGTTCAAATATCCTGTAAAAGCATTTTTAACCACTCTTTCACATAATAGGACATCAGATATATGTCCAAGTAATGTGGCATATCCATGAGTTGTTTTGGACTATACTCCTGACTTCCTCTAAAATTTGTGTAGGCAAGGTCAATAACAAAGGGAATCTTTTCTTTTTTAATGAACTCATTAATTAATCTTTGATTTTAAAGAAAAACACTGAAATTACAACCACAGTGATTACACCAAAAATACTGCGACAGTAATTTTAAAAGTTCTGTATTACTTATAAAACTTTTTTACTCAGTAGCTTAATGGCTATACTTACACTAGGGAGTTCACTTAAAAGTAAAAAATTGGGGGGTTGGGTGGATAGCACAGTGGACTAAGTACACATGGCTCAAACTACAAGTCAGTTCAAGCCCAGGCTTCCCACCTGCAGGGGCGTCGCTTCACAAGTCGTGAAGTGTTTCTGCAGGTGTCTTTCTTTCTCCCTCTCTCCATTTCTCTCTGTCCTATCCAACAAGAAGAACAGCAATGACAACAACAATAACGATAACAACAAGGGCAACAAAATGGGAAAAATGGCCTCCAGGAGCAGTGGGTTCGTAGTGTGGACGAGTCCCAGCAATAACCCTGGAGGCACAAAAATAAATAAATAAACAAATGAAAGAAAACTGGGAACCAAGCGGTGGCACAGAGTGTTAAGTGCACATGACCTGAAACACATGGACCAGCGTAAGGTTCAAGCCCCCAGTTTCCCAACTGCAGGGAGGGGTTGCTTCACAAGTGAAGCAGGTCTGCAGGTGTTTTTCTCCACACCACCACCTCCCCTTCGCTCTCGATTGTTATCTGTCCTATCAACAACAACAGCAATAATAATAATAATAATTAACAACAGCGATAAACAAGGGCAACAAAATGGAAAAATGGCCTAGCCCTGGTGGCCAAAAAAAAAAGAAGAAAATTACTTGGCCTAGGTAGTTGTACAGTGGATAGGGCACTGGACTCTCAAATCTGATTCCTTTCCTGACACTGCAGGTTGTTTTATTTTTCTCCTCACTCATAAATCAGTAAAATCTTAATTCAATGTCGACTGTAATTCTGACAATTTGTTGCTAGAATCATTCCCTCACACAATAAGTTTACTTTATCAACAAGAGATTTTTACTAACCTGGCATTTTCTTCTTCTGGCCTTTCAACTTCGTTTTCATCTACCAGAAAAAAATACATAAATAAACAAAATTAACAAATAAACCGCTTTTTAAAAAACCAGTATTATAAAAAAATTCTTAAGTGATCACCACAAGCACTAACCTAGATCCTTTGCCAAATCACTGTGCACATGCACGTCCCATGGGCCTATAAGCATATCCAAAGTTAGATCACTTTACAATGATTTAACAAGTACATCGTTTATGAAAAAAAAAAATCATAATCAAAGTTTACTTCTACAGAAGCTTCACTTAATCTATTAAAATTTTCTAAATGGTAATTCATAACCATACACATTTACATTTCAGAATATTACTAATGCCAAATTTTGCACCACCCCCATTAAAAAATAACCCTCAAGCTTATTAAATTCAAGGTTTGTCAGAGTCACATCACTAAGGAGCTACACAGTGGGCTTTTATTAAAGATAATACACATTTTAGGCAAGGAACAATTATTAACTTCCAAATCCAGAAGGCTAAGGGGCTGTGACTTAATGAAACTTAAAAACTAGAAGTCATCGCGAGTCCCCTTCAAGAGGTTAGTTACCAGATGCACGAAACTGATGAAAAACCAAGTCTAAGGGACATGAAGTACTTCGATGATGTGTGTCCAACTGCAGTATCTTAAAGACAAGCTTCATTTTAATTATTTCCCTATCTCTCGCTCTCTCCCCCCCTCCCTCTCTCTCCATATATACATAAATATATTTGCACACAGTTTTTCAAGACAAAGAGGTGCCCTTGCAGGTGCATTCTATAAAAGCTGACCAAGAAAACAAGACGTCTAGTTTCAGTTTCAACTTTATTTAAAAATTAGCAAAGAATGACTGACTGGGAGGGCACAGAATGACCAGGAGGGCAATCTATAGCGAAGATGCAAGAAAAGTCACACGTCAAATCCGATTTTAAAAAGCAGCAGACAGCGGGGGGGGGGGGGGGGGGGGAGGGGCGGGGGCGGAAGCAGGAGCTGGGGGCTCGGCCGCCGCAGCGAGTCGGGGAAGGGGGGCGCCGGGGACCGGGCCCAGCGGGGCTGGGGGCGGCGCATGCCGCGCTCGGACGGACCAGGCCGGATCAAGCTCCCTACGAGAGGCCGTGGGCGGAGGCGGCCGAATCGCGGGCGGCCAGCCGTTTGCAGAGACTTCAGCGAGCTCGGGAGAAGACCAGGGAGAGAGAGAGAGAAGGGACAGGAAGTTCCGTACCGCCATAGAGCCACTCTTCCTCCTCATCCCCTCCAGTCCCGCCGCTCAGCTCCGACACTAGGCGTTCGACCTCGCCGGCCGACATGGCCGCCCCGACCGCAACTTAAAGGCGGCGATCAACAGCCCCCTCCGAAACCTCTCCTTTCTTGCTGCCCAGAGGGCGCGAGAGTGGACCGAAGCCGCCGACCAGCGAACGAAGAAAGCGCGAGACACAAATCCCAGGATGATGGTCGTAGAGACAGCAGCGACGCCGGCCTCCAACGCTAGCCCTTGCGCGCACGCGCAGTAGTCGCATCCAAGCAGCGCGGCGTCTCTAGGTGGCTTTGCTTCCGCAGCGCAGGCCACCTGGGCCTGGTTGAGCATGCGCACTAGCGCTGGCCCCGCCCCTGTTGAAGCTGCTTTGCCCTTTCAATATGGATTTCTCCCTAGGCGCCTTGTGTCTGTTAGGGATCCCCTCCCCCAACAATTCCTCTAATAATCCTTATAGCCTTTGCATGGGAGTATTCCATTGTTCTCATCTGTCCTCAGTGATTTATCCGCTTTTTTTTTTTTTTCCTCTTTTTAATTTCCATCTTGTTTCATTCTTTACTGCTGTGTCTGCCTTGGTACCTGTTAGGCCCTTGTTTCTCGTTAAATAGAAAACTCACCATTTTTGGCCACTTACTTTTGAAAAATTATAAAGTAGCAAAATTAATATGATTTTTGAAATCTCCTGATCAAAACATTTGCAGTTAAGATCACTAACCTTCTCATCTACTAACCTGTTTTCCCAGATGCATCCATTTTCTGTGTAGTGTGCATCATTCTGCAATTTTTTTTACCCATTTACTTCACTTTCAGTGTATTATTTTATCAGAACTTGACATTATGAAGTAAGACTATGTGTATCATTCTACTGTTGCTTCCCCACCACCTTCATGTGAATGCATTAAAACACACAAATAGACATTAAGAAACTAACTTCTGTAAAGGAAAATATTACAGTAGAATCATAAAGTGTTTACATCATACTAGTTCCACATCATCTCTTGTTATTCAGTCAAATAAATAAAGTTTGCTGTTTTTCATTTTTTTATCCTCTTTCTCTTTGAATACTCCTTCCTGTGTTAGGATAATTCCTTGAATCCTTCTAAACTCTGCTTACATATACTCTACTTTGTAAAATCACTCATAAGTTCCATTTCATGTGCCATTTCTTTTTAGTATATTTATGTATATATAAATTCCAATATATATATTTCATAAGGTCATTTGATATTTTGTATGAAGTTCCACTCTGCAGGTGGTACCTAGGACCTAAGCCCAGGTCCTTGTGCACAATAATGTGTGCACTCAACAGGGTGTACCACCTCATGGACCCCACACAGTGTATTTTACCTGCGTCTGTCATCCTGGTGTGTTGTTTAATACTTAGTAGATGCCTAAGCCTTTGCTAGAAAGAATGGAACAAAGGTTCTATTCTGCTTATAATTATCATAAGGTAATTAATTACATACAACCTTAACTATTTTTATCTTTTGCTTATAATACCATGAGTCTATCATAAATGTTGGTGGTTCTGGAAGAACCAATTGCCTTTTGCTGAGGAAACCCTTTCTCTGTTTAGCTACCTGAAATAAATTTGTCTTTCAAAGCTTTACTTTAACTGAACCTATGAGTAATAATTGATGCATTAGAATCACCTTTATAGTGGAGGTAGCATTTGACCTAAGCTTTGAAAAGGAGGAATTCCCAAAGCAGAGAAGCCCATAAGTCACTAATAACCACACTTACAAAGACACTTCCTTCCTTGACTCCAAACTAAGTAACTTGTCCAGATAAACTTCCTTTATTAAAAGTGTCTTGATCACCATACTCATCAGTAAAGATTTCAAAGATAGGTATTGAAAATATTGTATAAAACTATGATCTCATCAAACTGTAATACTTTAGGTATTCTGACTATATTTGTATAGATATATGGTTATATTTATTTAGTTGTATATCAGTTATCAGGTGTATTAAAATAACATTTTATAACCACTTCTTGTAGGGTAACAGATAAAATGAAGTTTCAGATGTGAAAACATTTAAGAACTAAAGGGTTACAAATGATGTGGTATGGGTTAGGGCTTTTGTCCTTTGACCAACTAGAATAACTGCTCATGTATTAAGCTTTGCTTCCTTTCTAGATATTTCAATGAGGAATTAAAGTCTTTTTGTTGTTGTCACCTGGGCTTCACTGTTTCAGAACCCCATCTGACAGTCCAACCCTTTATCCAATGCACCATCTCCTAGGCTACAAGGAAAGTTCTAAACATGCATATTTCACAGCATTCTGATATTTAAAAAATATTTTATTTATTAATGAGAAAGACGGGGAGAGAGAGTAAGAACCTAGATATCAATCTGGTACATATGCTGCCAGGGACTGAACTCAGTACCTCATGCTTTAGAGTCTGGTGCCTAATCCACTGTGCCATCTCCTGGACCACAGCATTCTGACATATTTTAACACAAAGTTTTATATTACTAGTTGGTTAATTGTATAATCTCCTATTCACATGTATACCCTTTGAATGTGAGAAAAATACTTTTATTACTGTATTCATCGGATCCACTTTTACAAAGTCAAGCACAGTACATGGAAAGTGTTTAGTAAATGCATGTGATTGTTAGTTCATATCCCAGGCTTTTAAATTTTTTTTAAATATTTATTCCCTTTTATTGCCCTTGTTGTTTTTTATTGTTGTAGTTATTATTGATGTCACTGTTGTTGGATAGGACAGAGAGAAATGGAGAGAGGAGGGGAAGACAGAGAGGAGATAAAGGAGAGACACCTGCAGACCTGCTTCACCGCCTGTAAAGGGACTCCCCTGCAGGTGGGGAGCTGGGGGCTCGAACCCGGATCCTTAGGCCGGTCCTTGCACTTTTGCACCACCTGCGCTTAACCCGCTGCGCTACCGCCCAACTCCCGGCTTTTAATTTTTTTAAACATCTCTTTAGATATCTCACATTGTCTATCTCCTTTAAATATCCTTATCTATTCTCATCCAGCACAGATGCTGTTACTGTTTTTCATTTTTTATTTATTTTTAACTGTATTTTTCTTATATTGATAGGGCAGAGAGAACTTGAAAGGGGTTGGAGATAAAGAAGGAGAGAGAAATAGAGACAACCGCAGCCCTGCTTCAGCTGTCATGAAGCTTCCCACCTTAAGGGAGAGAGCAGGGGCTTGATCCCAGGTCGTTGCACATTCTAATGTGTGCACTCAACTAGGTGCACCACTGCCTGGCCTATGCCACTGTTTTTTGTTTTTTTGTTTTTTTTTTTCCTGTTCTAGTTTTGGTGTCATCTCTGAATCTTTACCATTCCAAGCTTTTTCTGTTTCTAATAGAAACAGAAGCAGAAAGCAGAGGGAGGGGTTGGAAAAAAAAGAACCCCACAGTCCTGTGCTAATATCAACTTGTGTATACATAGTTCTCTTTGAAAGAGTGCATTTGTTTCCTTTTCTGAGCAGAGAAACTGGGTTATAAGGTAGGCCCATGCATCACAATTTGTCATAGCCCAAACTTGGAAGCAACCCTGGTGTCCAATGACAGAGGAGTGGTTAAGACGACATCAATAACAACAATAATAATAACTACAACAACAATGAAAAACAAGGGCAACAAAAGGGAAAATAAATGTAAAAAAATTAAAAAAAAGAAAGTTGTTTATAGACACAATGGAATACTACTTAGCTGTTAAGAATGAAGCCATCTTCTTCACCTCATATAGGATGAAGGCTGAAGGAATCATGTTAAATGAGATAAGCCAAAAAGAAGAGAATGAATATGGGATGATCTCACTTGTGGGAAGAATATAAGAAACCAGAACAGAAAATAAAAACACAAAGTAAAACCTGGACTGGGTTTGGTGTATTGAACCAAAGCAAGGGAATCTGGGGAAGGAGTTCAGAGAGGAGTGTGGGGAGATGGGGCCTTAGGGTCTTGGTGTATGTGTGTGAAAAAGGACCATAAGCTGGGGATGAGAGTGTTTTGCAGACATCTATTACGGTAAGATGAATAATTTTTACTCATGTGTCAACTATACTGTAAACCATTAACCCTTCATTAAAATGATATACATATCATTTTATATGTATCATATAAAAATACATATCCACAGCACTGAAGCTTCCCTTCAGTGTGATGGGGACCAGGCTCTCAGTGGAGTTTGTCAATATGACAAAGCAGTGCACTACCCAAAAAAGCTATTTTTCTGGACCCCTGGCCTAAAACTTAATCCACACAAATTATTGTCTGTGTTTCTGCTAGAATTTCCCCTAATGCAAAATATCAAGAAAATATTTTCACTTCTAAACATACATTAATAGCATTAAAATACTTTATTGTCTAATATTATTTAAAATACACAGGGAGGGAGTTGGGCTGTAGCGCAGCGGGTTAAGCGCAGGTGGCGCTAAGCACAAGGACCCGCATAAGGATCCTTGTTCAAGCCCTGGCTTCCCACCTGCAGGGGTGTCGCTTCACAAGCAGTGAAACAGGTCTGCAGGTGTCTATCTTTCTCTCCCTCTCTCTGTCTTCCCCCTCCCCTCTCCATTTCTCTCTGTCCTATCCAACAACAATGACAATAATAACCACAACAATAAAAAAAAACAACAAGGGCAACAAAAGGGAATAAATAAAAAAAATAAAAAATAAATAAAATAAATACACAGGGAAACAACTTAACCTGATTTAGTCCCTTCTTTTCTAGTTCTATTTTTTTCACAGACCTTTCTTTAATTTAGTTATAGTAAACAATTTATAATTATAGAAAACAAGTGATATGGTCTCATGCCTCTATGCATATATTCATGCTGCACTCTGCTTGGACTGCTTGCAAGCAATGCTCCTCCCCACCCTGTCCATCTGGTAAACACCTGGTTTTCTTAAATGCGACTCAAAACTCATGTCCTTTATGAAACTTTTTACCACTTCCCTTTTCCCCTTACCAATCAGAATTATTTTCCTTCCTGTAAGGAAAGGAGGGAGGGAGAGAGAAAGAGGAGAGAAAGAGATCAAGATCAAAATAAAGAAGGGGGCCAGGTGGTGGGTTAATCTCACATAGTATGAAGTTCAAGCCCCAGTTTCCCCACCTGCAGGGGGAGGGGTGAGTCCCTTCACATGTGGTGAAGCAGCTCTGCAGGTGTCTTTCTCTGCCCCTCTCTATCTTACCCTCTCCTCTCAATTTCTCTCTCTGTCCTATCCAATAAAATGGCCTCCAGGAACAGTGGATTCAGACAAAAAAAAAAAAAAAGAGAGAGAGAGACATTACAGCATGGCAAGTTCCTCCAGTACGTTAAAACTTACTTCATGATCTGACAAGTATTCAGCAGACTTCTCAACTGAGTGTTGTGTCACCAGGGGTAGGGAAAAGGTGATAGTGCAATGTGATAAGTTATAAAAACCCACATGAAATATATAATTGGACCAATAATTTTGGGTAGAGTTTGCTATTTGTTAATAATTATTCCTGGATCAGAAATATGTAGATTATTAGCAATTGTATGATTGTAGTTTCGGAAAATGGTTATAGTTTGTGCTTAATAATTGGTGATTGAATGAATTCAATCTATGAAACATTCTAGGTTCGTTGTGTTGAAGTTATTGTTCAAGTGTACAATATTTTGGAGGGAATTTAAGAAATCAAGAGCATGGTGGGTCATCATATGGAGTTTTGATGTATTCCTAACAATTGGATCAGGAGAGACTTTTAAGCAGAAAGACTGAAGGACTTACATGGCCTATCAGGAAAAAAATTGAGTTGGAGAGAGAAATGATGGAAAACTGGGAAATGATGGGGAGGGGGGGTCATTTAACTTCTCAGTGGGTGATGACGGTGGATTAAAACTATAGCCAGATTGGAGAATTAGATTTTAGGGATTTTGAAGCAGGTCAAATTACACAGAGTGAGAAGAGGGAAAGAAAATGGAGAAAGTGAAAATTGAAACCACTACTTTGCTGAGATTTATATACAATAACATATATAACAGCAAATATAAACTGCATGACACAATTAGCTCTTTCAATCTTTGGCAGCTATGAGTATTGGGATAAGTAGCTGTACTTTCACGGATGTGTTCAGATTCTCGGAAACCATTAAAGTTTGTACTAGCTTTTATTATTCCTGAGATTACTCACAAGGCAGCGAGAAAAAATCAGATCGCAGAAGGAGAAGAAAAGAAATTAGGTCAGCAATTCCCTAGCCTCTTCTTAGGGGCCTGAACTTTCGGGCGACCACGACCAAACGAGCCCCGCCCACTTCTTCCCAGCCTTCACTGCCCTTCCGCGGTTCCTCACTAACCAATCACATCTCTCTACATCATCACCACGCGCCATCGAGGACCAGTGGAAGGCGACACCACGTGTACTATGTTGACTGTCAAAGTCTGAGGGAACTCAATTCGCGGAAGCTTTGAGTTCTGAGAGAAGTTTCTCCAATCTTCGAAGCCTGCACACTTCGAACTCTAGACCATGAGCGGCCCGAGCTTGCTGTCCTTTACCCAGCAAAGCTGGGAGCAGGTGTTAGGCAAAGTGAAACGGGCTGTGGTCTACCTGGATGCCGCCTGTGCCGAGAGTCTGCACTGGAGTTGCGGACCCACAAGGCTTCTGGAGGCGGTGGGGGATCCTGCATGCCACCTACGGGAATTCGAGCCTTCTGCACTTGGTGGTGGAGCCCAGCAACCCAAGGCAGTGTTTGTACTGAGCTGCCTGCTGAAAGGCCGTACCGTGGAGATTCTAAAGAGCGTCATCTGCCGTAGTCGCTTCCAGTATTGTGTGGTGGTCACTGCAGTGAGCCATGCAGTCCACCTCACAGCTAATCACGTGCCCGCGGCAGCAGCGGCCGAAATGGAGGGGCAGCCGGTGTTTGAGCAGCTGGAAGAAAAGTTATGTGAGTGGATGGGCAACATGAGTTACACTGCCGAAGTACTGCATGTCCCTTTGTTGCTAGCCCCTGCTGCTCCTCACATCGCCCTGACTCCAGCCTTTGCTTCGCTTTTTCCACTGCTAACCCAGGATTTGCATCTCCTTAACAGTGCTCGGCCTGACAAGAGAAGACTGGGAAGCCTGGGTGAGATGGATGCCTCGACCCTGACCCCTGAGCTGCTACTGCAGATCAGGTGCCTGGTGTCAGGCCTCAGTTCTCTGTGTGAGCACTTAGGAGTACGAGAGGAGTGTTTTGCTGTGGGCCCCCTCAGTCGTATTATCGCTGCAGATCTAGCCAATTATGGCCCTGCCAAGAACAGGAGGAAGATTGCTGCAGGGAGGGCATCGGTGGTTTTTGTGGACAGAACCCTGGATCTCACAGGTAAGTGACACCACTATGTAGGTCTTCATAACCACTCTCCCAACATGTCCCTAATTTCACTGATTCACCATATATTTTATTGATCTTTCCTTTATGACTCATTGAGGATACAAACATGCAGTAGATGAACACAATTCCTAATCACAGACTGTAGCTGAGAATACAGACAACCAAATTAGCAATTACAACCAATTTTCTAATTATTTTAGTATTAACAGCATCTTCAGGGCACACTGTCTTGTTAAAATCTCTAGTCAAGGGGGTTAGAAAAATAGATTTATGGGAGTCAGGCGGTAGCGCAGCGGGTAAAGTGCAACGACTGGCGTAAGGATCCTGGTTCGAGGCCCTGGCTCCCCACCTGCAGGGGAGTCACTTCACAGGCGGTGAAGCAGGTCTGCAGGTGTCTATCTTTCTCTTCCCCTCTCTGTCTTCCCCTCATCTCTCCATTTCTCTCTGTCCTATCCAACAACAATATCAATAATAACTACAACAATAAAACAACAATGACAACAAAAGGAAATAAATAAATATAAAGCAAATTAAAGAAAAGAAAAATAGATTTATGTTGAAATCTAGGAGAATAAACCACCTATCTGGAAAAAAGTTTTTTTAGATATTTTATTTAAATTTATGCTATTGGAAAAAGACGAGAGAAATCGAGAGGGAAAGGGGAGATGGAGAGGGAGATAGAAAGACAGCCATCTCTGCATTACTTCACCACTGAGGGTGCTTTCTCCCTGCAAGTGGGAACCAGGGACTTGAACCTGGGTCCTTGCTCATGATAACATGTAAGCTCAGTTGGGGTGCACCACTGCCTGACCCCTCCTGGGAAAAAAAAAAAAACATTAGAAGCTAATATTTATATCAGCCTGTTAAGAAATCACTAATTTGTTGGAGAGATGTTAACAGCTGATCCAGTTTTCTTTCTAAAGAAAACTATATGACAAAAACTGAAGTTATCACAGACAGTTTAGTTTTAGGTTTGATTTTTTAACTAGGTATTAATACATGAATCTGGGGAGTATTTGAGGGAAAAACAGTTTAATTGAAGTGGAGCAGATAAGTATAGTGGTAGCAATTATAGAGAACTCTTTCAATTTTGCTATAAATGAAGCTTTTCCAAATATTTATTTCTGTGTAAATCGTTCCTGGCATGTGGTAGTGCAGGGGGATTGAATCTGGCACCCTGGGGTTCTCATGCATGCAAATCTTGGGCACTGCTACAGCACTATCTACCTGGCTTCATCTGCAATATTTCTATAAATATTCAAGTTCAGCAATTATTGGTTTTGAATTGTCAAAGTCGGAGTTAGTTGCATTGTTGGTGTAAAGCACTCAGTTCCTTTGTATCTGTTAAGGGTCTCTTCCAATAGGTAGACTTTCAGAGTGTCTCTGTGTGTTTTAATTAGTGAAGGTGCTCAATAGGCAGATTGATATGAAGGAGGCATGTTAAGTACATGGGAATATGTGAAAAAATAGTTAATATTGAAAGGGATATTGTTGCAACTAGAGATGACTCAGCTTGCACACACAAGACCCCAAGTTCATAAGGTAGTCAGGTAGTCATGATACTGTCAGAGGAGATCTAAAAACTAACATTCTTTCTCCATGCAGATCTTGAAGCATGGGCAGGTGGAGGCTCAAACCTGGGTTGCTTTCATGGTAAAGCAGACACTCTGAGATGAACTCTCCTGTTGACTCATATGTTATCGTTAATAGTTTTAGTTTTTCTTGTTTGTATGTTTTGTCTGATAGAAGGGGCATTATGAAATATAGTGTAGTTTACTTTACTCTCATTTCATGAGTATATGTTCTCTTGTCTGCTTAAAACAGGAGCTGTTGGGCATCATGGAGACAGTCTGGTGGAGAAGATGCTCTCAGCACTCCCCCAGCTTCCAGGCCACACCACTGATGTGATGGTGAACATGGTAGAGCTCACCGCCCTGCAGCCTCAGGAGGAGAATCACAGTGTGCTTGCACCAGGTTGTCTTGCACAGCCCAAGTAAGATGTGTGTTTTTTATTTTTCTCTCTTTCAGCCTTCTTTCTCTTCTTTCTCTCCTAGACTGAGTGCTCTGGTAGGAGGAATACAATGAAGAGTTGGTCTCACTGAAAAATTCAGAGGGGGCAAGGCGGTGGCACACCTGGTTGAACGCTCACATTACAGTGTGCAAGGACCCAGGTTCAAGCTCCTGGTCCCCACCTGCAGGGGGAAAGTTTCATGAGTGACAAAACAGGGCTACAGGTGTCTCTCTGTCTCTCTTCCTCTCTATCTCCCCCTCCCCTATTAATTTCTCTCTGTCTCCATCCAATAATAAATAAAGAAAAAAAAAAGAAAACTTCAGAGTGTATATAGATAAGAAGTATGTCTTATTTACAACAACAATAAAAAACAAGGGCAACAAAAGTGGAAAATAAATAAATACATATTATAAAAAAGAAGTATGTCTTATTAACTCTGAGGAACCATTTTCATTACACAATTGGGAGCTAAAATAATAGAATTTTTTTCTCTTTTTTCTCCTATATTTATAGGACAGTAAAACATCAGAGGAGAGAGTAAGAGAGAAAGTGAGACACCTGCTTCACCTTTTGTAAAGAAAAAAAAAAGGGGGGGTTGAGGCCGGATGCTAGTGCAGAGGGCTAAGCACACATGGCGTGAAGCGCCAAGGACCAGCGTTAAGGATCCCTGTTCGGCCTGGGCTCCCGACCTGTAGGGGGGGTCGCTTCTTTCTCTCCCCCTCTCTGTCTTCCCCTCCTCTCTCCATTTCTCTCTGTCCTACCCAACAACAATGACAATAATAACAACAATATTAATAACAACAACAATGAAAAAGGGAAAAAAATAGCTCCCAGGAGTAGTAAATTCGTAGTGCAGGCACCAAGCAGCCCAGCAATAACCCTGAAGGCAAAAAAAAAAAAGGAACAATGTTGGGAATGGTGAAGACATGTAAGTCTGAGTTCCAGAAATTACTTTGGAGGCAAATATAAGCAAATAAAGTAAAAGCGTGGGGAAAAGACTCAAAAAATATACTGGCTCTCTTTTCCTTGGCCTTCCCCAATTCCCTGGCAGCCATTTGCTCACAATGGAAGGTGATGCTGACACAGGGAAAGTTCTATGGTGTGGATGCTGCAAAGAAGAGTATCAGTAGAATTCTGTGTATTATTATTATTATTATTATTATCATTATTACTATTTTAACGTAGTGCTCAGAAATGAAGTCTGGGCCTTGGTAATGTGAAATACCATTGGGCAGTCTCCTTTGCCCAACATTTATTTATTTATTTATTTATTTATTGGACAGAGACAGAGAGAGGGGAAAGAGATCAAATGTCAGGTACTAGAAGCTAAAGAGATAGAGGTAATAAAATTTTAAGTGGAGTGGGGCTTGAGAGCATAATGGTTATGCAAAGAGACTCTCATTTCTGAGGCTACAAAGTCTTCGCTTCAATCCCCTGCACTATCATAAGCCAGAGATGAGCAGTGCTCTGGTAAACATTTAAAAAATTAAATTGAATTGAATTATATGCAAAGATCTGTACTGATCGAGAGGGAAATAATAGTTTCTTTATAATTTCTTGGAGGACTGATGGCAGTTTGCTTTTAATTTGTCAGCAAAAGGAATTGAAGTAGATTACATCTTTCCTAACATACCCTGTCCTTCCATCAAAATAACAGCAACCACTGCTATCACCACACCACCCCCAGAAACTTCTATGTGAAATAAATATAAAGATTAAAAGTTCGTAGTGAAATGCAAAACATATGGGTGCTTGGAAATAAATAATTTGCCTGCAGTGGAATAATCTTAAAAAAAAAAAAAGTCTATGATATGAGCCTTGGTCATCAAAATTTACTGCTAATATAAAAAGCTGTTCATAATTATAGGGTGAAAGTTACTACCAGTGCAAATGAGAAATTATTAAAAGCATGATTACTTGGGTTTCAGGCCATTGTTACTTATGTGAAATAATTTGCACAAGATGAAGGTAGACTCTTTACTATTCTTAGTTAGATTTTCTCTGTCAAAGTAGGTTTCCTTCTTCCTTTTTTTTTTTTTTTTTGTACCACAGGGTGGCTAATGAAGAGACCAAGGAAGGATGGCGATATCTTACTGCGTGTATTCATTTGTGTGTTTTGATTTTTTTCAACTTTATGAATCTATCTTTTTTTTAAATCCTTTTAAAAAATATTTATTTATTCCATTTTGTTGCCCTTGTTGTGTTTTTTTATTGTTGTAGTTATTATTGTCGTCATCGTTGCTGGATTCAGAGAGGAATCGAGAGAGGAGGGGAAGACAGAGAGGGGGAGAGAAAGATAGACACCTGCAGACCTGCTTCACTGCCTGTGAAGCGACTCCCCTGCAGGTGGGGAGCCAGGGGCTCGAACTGGAATCCTTACACCGGTCCTTGCGCTTTGCACCACCTGCGCTTAACCCGCTGTGCTACTGTCCGATCCCCTAAAGTAAAATATTTTTAAGTTATGATGTATTTCCTCTTTCTTTGGTTTCTTGAGAGCTTGTCTGGAGATTCTAGCAGGGGAGCACAGCTACTCATATACCCTCGACTGAAGACCATCCGTCTCTAGTCTCTATTCGGGGAAGGCCGTCCTCTTCGACCTAGCTCGCAGCTTTGGGAGGGACGCACATGGAGCAGTGAGGGAGGAAGGGGACACCCGCTTAGCCAGCCAGATCAGCCGAATCAACCCTGGCGATCAATGGGGTGACAGATGTCGCAGCCAGATCGCCCTCACATCCCTTTCATTGGTTTCTTAATATTGATTAACTATTACTTTTTTTTGGTCATTATCAGAGCTTCATTGCTCCGGACTTTTTTTTTTCAGCTAGAGAAAAGGAGAGAGAGAGAGAGAGTGTGTGTGTGTGTAATAGAGAGAAGCTTTCTTGAAGCTTTCTTCAGTGGAGTAGGGGCTGGGTTTGAACCTGGGTCAAGAACAAGGCAAAGCAGCACACTACACAAGTGAGCTAATTTGACGGCCCCTAAATATTACTGTTAAACAGTTGATAAAATTCCAAGAAGGAAGAAAGGTATTTTTTTTTCTAAAAATGGGGTCAGGGATACTAAGTAATAGAATTATTGAACTTAGATGCAAACATTCAAGGGTGTTTGCAGAGAGAGCCACTGTTCAACAGGGTTGGTCATTAACAGGAGCCAACTTGCTGTTGGCTCAAGTTGTGGACATCTCTTCTCCACTTGGATATCCCTGCAAAAGTTACATTTTTAAAACTTTGCAAACTAACACTGTAAATTAAATAAGAGAAAAATCCTACCTCTACTCAACATACAGCTTGCTATATTTTACTTTTTTTTTTTTTTTTGGAAGCATCCTAAAGATCATCTGGTCTCAGTTATAGGTTTAGAAGCCAAAGGAATGTATAATGTGTGGACGAGGGAGTGAAATAAAGCAAGGTCCTACTCTGAATATGAAAGGATAAAAAATGTGTACCAAGTAATTTAATATTCCAGAGTCTTCACATAGTATTTCATGAGGAAGAATTATGTTTAATTGTTACATTTTTCTCCAGACTCTTTTTTAAATCCACATTAAGGAAAAGAGGCTAGAGGTAGAAGTTCTTGTTCTGTAATTGTTCACATATTGCAGCTCTGTCATGGTATTTGTTAGTGAAGGAATGTGTATGCAATCTCTAGAATCTTTTTCATATTGAAAAAGTTAAAATGCTTTGTGGTCTCTGTATTGTGAGAAGATTGAACTCTGGATTTTTTTGGCTTTAGGATCCATAATTTAAATGGAAATTATGGTCCCTTTATGAAACAAAGAAGAGCCTGCAGTAGATGGCCAAAATGGAAAAGGAAGATGGAAAGACATTTGAATGACAAGTTCCTAATTAGGCTGGTGTTCACCAGCAAGTCAAAGTCAATAACAAGCCTCCAGATCTAGCTCCTGATGAGTGAACTAATCACAGTCTTTACTGGGGGTACTTCTCAGTCATATATTCCATGTATCAGGTATATTCAGAAGCACGTCAGATTTGTCACATAGCTCTGACTAGAGCTTCTTTCCTCTGATACCCGCCGATATTCTTGCCTAAGGAATTTTCCTTTCTTTTATTGTCTTCTAATAACACTGTCAGATTGGGTCATGACTGGAGGTGAGGAGGCTGTTATCAATAGGGTAGAACCAGCTACCTTTCCAGAAATGCTAGAAGTAGAAGAATGTGAGAACTATTCTTTTACTTCAGGTAGAGAGGAAGACACACACACACACACACACACACACACACACACACACACACACGAGGAGAGGCACCACAGCACTACTCTGCTATTCATGGAGCTCCCCTGCTGGGCTGGCTTCATGGGGCAGAGAGAGACGACCAGGGACTCATGGCTGGGTGGTACGCATTTCAGTCTTTATTCATGCAGAATGCAGCACAATCTAAGCCAAGCTAAGCTAAACTAAACTACCTGTCCTTATATATATACTGGCCAAGTAGGGTGTAAACAGGATGTGACGTAGAGAGGGTGGAGTGGAAAGATATTGGTGAAAATCAGGGTGAAAATCAGGATGAAAATCAGGAAAGGGGGTGGAGCAGGCGAGAATTCTACCACTGAACCACCAATGCCCTGGAGAGAGGGTGGTTTAACAGTGGTTTATGTAAATAGACCACAGCTTTTTTTTTTTTTTTTTTTTAGACCACAGCTTTAAGTGGGATCAAACCAATGCCATGCAGGCATGGCGGTGCTTAGTTAACAGTGGTTATGTAAATAGAATACAGTGTTAAGCAGGGGGGATTAAACCAAATGAAATAGAAGGGGTTTTTAGAAGCAGAATTAGAAGCATACCAACACTCGCCGATTTAGTCCATGGTTCTCCCATGTAGTGTTGGAGCTTGAACTTGGATCCTTACACATACTAAGGTGTACACTCTACCAGGCTGAGTCATCATCTCTCTTTGAATATGAATATGAATATGAATATATATATATATATTATTGATGTATTTAAGAGAGGGAGAAAGAAACAAAGCATCAATCTGGCACATGATATGTATGCCAGGGATTAAACTCAAGAACTCATGCTTGAGAGTCCACTGCTCTGCTTCCTGCACCAACGGAACTATTTCTTAAACTGAGTGTTTTTGTTGTTTATGTTTCTGAAATCTAGGGTTCCTCCTCTAAAAATTCAATTGTGACAATGCATGCTGCTATGGCTATGAGTATTAAAGGAGATAAAAATAAGTTAGTTGTCTTAAGTAGTACCTTCAGAACACTGCAATTGTCAAGCTGGTTTATCTTGAACTTAAGTTATTCTGCTTACCAAACCTCAACCCTGATTTCCTACAAAAACCATGATAAAGGCCTGTGCCATGTTTCCCTTTATTTTCTCTGCTTCCTGACCAACTGCAGTGCTTTATGTGGCCCCGTGTGGTGTGTCCTGCTTCCTGTTTCTAGGAATCAATGAGTATAACCAGTTCTTTCAGAGAGAGAGAGCGAGATCACCAGGTAAGACCTGTACTATGCCATGCCCAGTTTTAAGTCCCAGCACCACATGGGAGGTGTCATGGTACTGGGGCAAGCTCTGATGGCTGTGATGCCATTCCTTCTCTTTGTCTCTCTATATCTATAAAAAATGAAAAAAAGGTTAGCCTGCGAGCAGTGGAACTATACATGTCCTGCTTTTCTTACCATAAATCATAGTTTGTGCTGAGAGATAGCTCACTTGGTAGATAGCTCACTTGGTAGGGGGCATGCCTTTACATGTTTTAGGCCTTTCTTTAGGCCACCTTGTGGGAGTGTCATGGAAGATTGACACATGGTATATAGATGTGGTGACTGATGTCTTTTCATCTCCCTGTCTCTCTATTTAAAATGAAAGAAATAAAAAATATATTGGGGATTCATGCATGCATGAAGCTCCTGCATGACAGGGGGAAAAAAATCCCAGGTACTTTATTTTATTGTTACTGATTTAATAATGATCGACAAGACCATAGGACAAGAGGGGTATAATTCCCACCCTGTATCCCATCTCCTCCCTTGAAAGCTTTCCTGTTTTTTTTTTCTTTTTTATTTAAGAAAGGATTAATGAACAAAACCATAGGGTAGGAGGGGTACAATTCCACATAATTCCCACCACCCAATCTCCATATCCCACCCCCTCCCCTGATAGCTTTCCCATTCTCTTTCCCTCTGGGAGCATGGACCCAGGGTCATTGTGGGTTGCAGAAGGTAGAAGGTCTGGCTTCTGTAATTGCTTCCCCGCTGAACATGGGCGTTGACTGGTCGGTCCATACTCCCAGTCTGCCTCTCTCTTTCCCTAGTAGGGTGTGTCTCTGGGGAAGCTGAGCTCCAGGACACATTGGTGGGGTCTTCAATCCAGGGAAGCCTGGCCAGCATCCTGATGACATCTGGAACCTGGTGACTGAAAAGAGAGTTAACATACGAAGCCAAACAAATTGTTGAGCAGTCATGGACCCAAAGCTTGGAATAGTGGAGAGGAAGTGTTAGGGGGGTACTCACTACAAACTCTAGTGTACTTCTGCTTTCAGGTATATATTTTGCAGTAGTTTACGGATACGTGTGAACATAAGCTCTTTCTCACAGAAACTGGTGTATATCTAGGTTTTGGGACTTTATTAGAAAGTGAACCACCTGAGGTGGAATTAGAGTATACTATGAAAGGAAAGGTCTCACCCGAGTAATGAAGCTGAAGGGTTGTCATTCCACACATGAAGTCTCTGAACACAGTCTGAAGTGAAGCATGTTGAAGTGGCAATCGTTGTGTTGGTTAGGTTGTGATCGGCAGATGCAATATTATTTGATATGGAATGGGAGAGGCATATGGGAAAGTGGGCCCTATCCAAGGGTTCCAGGACTAGGGGAAGTAGAGGCTCTATAGTGGAGATGTGAGGTTCCTGCTGTCTTAGGGATCAATGGATAGTTAATGTTATCATCACATTATTTGGTAATTGGGTTAACTTTGAAAAGTCCTTTTGTTAGGGTTTGCTGTACAGTACCCAGTATCTTGTATATAGCTGTGCTATTGGTTGCTTCTGATCTACTTGGTCTAGGCTTTTGAGAGAGTCTGCATATCAATTACACAGCCTATATATTGAAAAGATTCAGTTTGTGTTTTGAAAAACTTCGAGACATACAATTAATTTTCCCCCTCTCGTATTAATTAACTAGTGATTTATATGACTACATTTTACTAGGAGTGTACATAAACACCATTCCCACCACCAAAAGACTGTGACCCATCCCTCCCACCCACTCCCACCCCCCACTGGCCCAAGAAGCTGCTATTAAACAAACAAAGAGACCCCTCACAGAATGGGAGAAGATCTTCACATGCCATACATCAGACAAGAAACTAATCACCAAAATATATAAAGAGCTCAGCAAACTTAGCACCAAAAAAGCAAATGACCCCATCCAAAAATGGGCAGAGGATATGAACAAAACATTCACTACAGAGGAGATCCAAAAGGCTAAAAAACATGAAAAACTGCTCTAGGTCACTGTCAGAGAAATGCAAATTAAGACAACACTAAGATACCACCTCACTCCTGTAAGAATGGCATACATCAAAAAGGACAGCAGCAACAAATGCTGGAGAGGTTGTGGGGACAGAGGAACCCTTTTACATTGCTGGTGGGAATGTAAATTGGTACAGCCTCTGTGGAGAGCAGTCTGGAAAACTCTCAGAAGGCTAGACATGGACCTTCCATATGATCCAGTAATTCCTCTCCTGGGGTTATACCCCAAGGACTCCATAACACCCAACCAAAAAGAGGTGTGTACTCCTATGTTCATAGCAGCACAATTCATAATAGCTAAAACCTGGAAGCAACCCAGGTGCCCAACAACAGATGAGTGGCTGAGAAAGCTGTGGTATATATACACAATGGAATACTATGCAGCTATCAGGAACAATGAACCCACCTTCTCTGACCCATCTTGGACAGAGCTAGAAGGAATTATGTTAAGTGAGCTAAGTCAGAAAGATAAAGATGAGTATGGGATGATCCCACTCATCAACAGAAGTTGAGTAAGAAGATCTGAAAGGGAAACTAAAGGCAGGACCTGACCAAATTGTAAGTAGGACACCAAAGTAAAAACCCTGTGGTGAGGGGTAGACATGAAGCTTTCCTGTTTTTTATCCCACTGGGAGCTGCTGGGGACCAGCCCCAGGAGGTTATTAGGGTTAGCCTGAAGGAGGAGGGGCGTCAGTGAAAAATGAAGAATGAGAGAAGAGTGAGTTGATGCTGAATGAAGCTCAAGCAGACATCTCTGTCTTACTTAAGCAGAACTTTATTTTTGTAGTCTCATAAGGCTTAGTTCATTCAAACAAAAATCACCAAGGTATTGATTATTAAAACAAAAATCACCAAGGCTTTGATTATTGAAACAAAAATCACCAAGTAAGAACAGCACAGGTAGAGAACACCTCCTGCTTTGTGGAACATTTACATTCTAGGGGCACTTTCTGCCCTAGAGATCACATCACCAGTTCTGTGTCTTTTGTTTTTCCTGTACCTGTGTACTAGGCAAATGTCCTATTGATTAAGATTAATATTCTACCTTTTATGCCATTCTCTTGGCCCTATGTATCAGAAGACAATGGTTTATAGAAAATTCAAGCTTGTTATGTTTCTAGGGGCCTTAAACAAATTGAGCAGCCCATTTTTCACAAAATCTGTTCCATTGTTTGATCAAGGAGTTTTGTTTTATTTTGTTCCAAGTTAAACTCTCTAACTAGAATCCATCTTCTGTGTATGCTCACTGTGTGACCTAGGTTCTTGTGTACTATTCCTGCATAAGGAGGTGGGAGCATAGTGGTGGATGGTAGATTAAAAGACCCATTGTATCTAGGCAGGTACCATAACTTTCTGTTATTTATTTATGTTATGTAAGGTGGCTCCTCCACTGTGGGAACCACCAATCTTTCTCTGTATTTTAGGGGGAATACTAAAGGAAGTGGTATACATAAAGGGGAAAACATTTTTTCCTATTGGGGCCTCCTGAAAAATTCTGCATTACTGCTATTGCTTGTTCTATTATGGTCAATCTTATAGAGTGCAGTGCGGGTTTTGTCATTATTTTTGTCATTTGGCCAGGCTTGGAGCCTGGCCATAGGTAAATATTATTAAGACCACACAGAGCTTAATCATGGCAAAAGGCGAGATGGTTTCAGTTTGGCCTGGAGAGTCCAGCTGTGCTGAACTTCCTGCGAAGCTGGTACCGTGGCAAGCGGCTCGCATGGCGGCGCCTGCGCCAGGGAGCATGGACCCAGGATTATTATAGGATGCTGAAGGTGAAAGGTCTGACTTCTGTAATTGCTTTTCTGCTGGAGATGGGTGTTGGCAGGTTGATCCATACTCTTAGTCTGTTTCTATCTTTCCCTATTGGGGCAAGGCCCTGGAGAGGTGGGGCTCCAGGAAACATTGGTGAGATCATCTGTCCAGGGAAGTCAAGTTGGTGTCATGGTAGCATCTGCAATTTGTTGACTGAAAAAGCATTTAGATATAAAGCAGAACAAATGGTTTAATAATCAGGAATCTAAAGGTAAGACTATAGCTGATGAGATTTTGGGGTCTCTATTTTGGAAAAGGCTAGTAGGTCTATTTTAGGTATATTCCAAGAGGAACATGACTTTACTAATTTTTCCTGAACCCAATAGCTAACATGCTACTTCCTTTTTCACTTCCCTCAATCACTCCAAGGCTAACCTTGTCAGACAAAGCAAGGACTACAAAAGCTGGATAAGGGCAAGAGATAGCATACTTTAATGATGGCACTTTTTGCTATTACCAGGCCACCCTGTTATCCAGGGCCCTAGTCAGGGAATCCTGGGATTCTCACATAGACATGATGGGCCTAGATCTCTAATTAATCCCTCTCTCCACTGTCACTGGTCATCTCCATTAGGAACAACATAGTGGACCCTCTTATAGGCCTCTACAGGACCTTGCCTTCAATGCAGATCAACACTGGTAGGGGTAGCCCCATTCTCCAAAGGGAGGTTGAGTCAACATACTGTACCACTTGAGGAAGATGGGTCCTGTATTGAATCTAGCCTATACTGTTCCTAGCTATGGCCACAGAACATGAGCTCAGACCTACAGGGGTGTAGTGGTTTCACAGGTCCGGTGCTGAATATGGGCCCCAGATCAAATCGATGGGATTTACAGTTAACAATATTTATATACTTTCCCCATATTTGGGAGTTACTCTCTTCCCTGATCCAGCTTTCTAGTTCTTTTCCCAATTCTACACCATTTCCCCAAACAGTAACTTTTAGCCCCAGGTATTTTTTTAAGGCATCTTGCAGACAATAATAAGACACACTGTGCTAGGAGGCTGAATGCAAGTATAAGTTATTCTTCCTGATATGCTATTACTTATGATATATGTTTCAGTCACATGTATTTGTAACCCCTTAATTTTGGGGATTGTATATTGAATTTCTATCTCACTTGCTGTACAGGGTAATTTTGGTGGCAAAAATCTAACAGGAAATATGATTATTCTTTTTCATTCTGTTCCTTAGGTCTAGACCTTGAGTTGTTCCCAGATATTTGAATTTCATGGAACAGAGAAAGTCAACAACAATGTAGAGCTTCCTACTATCTGTTTCTTTTTATAAGTAAACAAACAAATCACTTCTCAGATCTGGAATATGTTGGTGCTAGGGATGGAGCCTGGGACCTCTGAGGCCTCATACATGCAAGTCCTGTTCTCCAACTGTCACCCTGGACCTCCCTACTTTTTATTAGTCAAGTGAGATTCTCTAATTTAATTCTCTAATAATTCTGTATATTATCTAAACAATATACTGAAGATTATCTTATAATATTGCAAACACTTAATCACATAATTTAGCTTTATGAGAAATTCTGCCTCCTTCTTTTAAGAAAAAAATAGTGCTTACTACTGCAAGTGCAACATCATTTTTTTTTCCTCTGAACAGATTACAACTCTTAACAACCATGGTGTAGGAAGAACTATTGTATGCTTCTCTCCTCAAAGTTGTGTTTTTACTAACACTTTACTACTGTTCTATATTTATTTGTTTTTCTTTCTGTATTTCCTTTTTTTTTTTTTTTAAATTTGTTATTTATAAAATGGAAACACAGACAAGACCATAGGATAAGAGGGGCACAATTCCCACGCCCAGAACTCCATATCCCATCCCTTCCCTTGATAGCTTTCCTATTCTTTATCCCTCTGGGAGTATGGACCCAGGATCATTATGGGGTGCAGAATGGCAAAAGAGAATGTTACTAAGTATTTGCAAAACAGTTGCAAAAGAAAATAGTTTTCCACTTGAATGAAAACTTGAACGCGAAGGGGAGATAGCATAATGGCTATGCAAAAAGATTTTCATGCCTGAGATTCCAAAGTCCCAGGTTAAATCTCCTGCACCATCATAAGCCAGAATTGAGCTGTGATTTGGCCTCTCTCTGCCTTTCTGACTTAAATAAGCAAAATAAAATATTATAAAAATATTTTTAAAAATATTTAAAATAATTTTAATAATTTAAAAATTGCCCTTGTTGTGTTATTGTTGTAGTTATTATTGTTGTCATTGAATAGGACAAAGAGAAATGGAGAGAGGAGGGGAAGTCAGAGAGGGGAAGGGAAAGACACCTATAGACCTGCTTCACCACTTGTGAAGTGACCCCCCTGCAGGTGGGGAGCCAGGGGCTTGAACCGGGATCCTTACGCACCACCTGTGTTTAACCCACTGTGCTACCACCCGACTCCATATATATATATATTTTAAATCAAAGCAGTGTTCAGCTCTGGCTTATGGTGGTACGGGGATAGAACCTGGGACTTTGGAGCCTCAGGCATGAGAGTCTGTTTGCCATAACCATTATGCTATTTACCCTCTGCCTAAAAAAAAAAAAAAATATATATATATATATTTTTTTTCTTTTTCCTCCTCCAGGGTTATTGCTGGGCTTGGTGCCTGCACCATGAATCCACCTCTCCTGGAGGCCATTTTTTCCCCCTTTTGTTGCCCTTGTTGTAGCTTCGTTGTGGTTATTATTATTGCCCTTGTTGATGCAATTCGTCGTTGGATAGGACAGAGAGAAATGGAGAGAGGAGGGGAAGACAGAGAAGGGGAGAGAAAGATAGACACCTGCAGACAAGCTTCACAGCCTGTGAAGCGACTCCCCTGCAGGTGGGGAGCCGGGGGCTCGAACTGGGATCCTTACGCCGGTCCCTGTGCTTTTCGCCACATGCGCTTAACCCACTGTGCCACCGCCCGACCCCCAAAAATATCTTTTTAAAAACCTAAACAAGACTTTGTAAAGAATGAAACACACTGGGATGGGGAAATAGCCTTAGATAGCCCTATGGTGGTGTAAAGACTTTCATGCCTGTGGCTCTGAGGACTTAGGTTCTGTCCCTACCACCACAATAAGCCAGAGCTGAGGAGTGCTCTGGTCTCTATCTCTGTCTTTCTCTGTGTTTCTCTCTTATTAAATACTTATGCAAAAATTTAAAAAGCTTAAAAATGAAACATGATTATAATACTTTAAATAAATCAAACTTTACCAATTAAGTATGCTTGAAATTTCACACACACACACACACATACAGTGTCTATATATAAATTTCACATATATATAGACAGTGTCATCTATGATGAGTAGAGGGATACATTCTGGAATCACCATATAGCCTATTGTCATAGAATAATATATTGTAACCTGTCATCATAGAAAAATAGGTGAGCCTGATTTCAGCTCAACCCTTCTTCACTGACTGGAGTGAATGGGTAAATCAAACTGATGAATTTGCTTCCAAGAACCTCTATAAAACTGTCAACAACTTATTATCTTAGAATTTTTTGACACATGAACTAATCCTTAGCTTTCTTAGTTTTGAATTTAAGCCAAAACACACAAATGTAATCCAGCCTAATGTAGAGGATCCCAACGGAGCAAGCACTGGCCCTTGGGAGGGGTCATGGAAGTGGCCTACAGGAACTCACAGTATATGCCTTACAGTCACAAGAATATGCATAGCAAAATGTGCGTTTGGTTTTTGTTTTTTAGGTATATTTCTTTTTCTTTCTTTTCGTTTCTTTTTTAAATTAAAAGGAAACTTTGACAAAACCATAGGATAAGAGGGGTACAACTTCGCACAGTTCCCACCACCAAAACTCCCTA
The DNA here is from genome assembly GCF_950295315.1 of Erinaceus europaeus. Classification (NCBI taxonomy): domain Eukaryota; kingdom Metazoa; phylum Chordata; class Mammalia; order Eulipotyphla; family Erinaceidae; genus Erinaceus; species Erinaceus europaeus. The sequence goes on from NC_080164.1 coordinate 145,121,363, forward strand.
TCTTATCCCCTCCCAGGATAGCCTTCCTACTCTTTAACCCTCTGAGAGTATGGACCCAAGGTCACTGTGAGATGCAGAAGGTAGAAGGTCTGGCTTTTGTAATTGCTTCCCCGCTGAACATGGGCGTTGACAGGTCAATCCATACTCCCAGCCTTGTCTCTCTCTTTCCCTAGTAGGGTGGGGCTCTGGGGAAGCAGAGTTCCAGGACATATTGGTGGGGTTGTCTGTCAGGGGAAGTCTGGTTGGCATCCTGCTAGCATCTGGAACCTGGTGGCTGAAAAGAGAGTTAACATACAAGGCCAAACAAATTGTTGATCATGAGTTTGGTTTTTAAGTAATCTAATTGTGTTAGTAATTTTCAGTCCCCTTCTGAATTAATCTGTTTATGTATTAGCAAGTGGATAAACAGTGTTTTGGGGACAGGGGTAGATAGCATAATGGTTATGCAAAAAGACTCTCATGCCTGAGGCTCTAAAGTCACAGGTTAAATCCCACCCCCTCACCCCCCCCACCACCACAGAACTGAGCAGTGCTCTGGTAAAAACAAAAACAAAACAATGAAAAATAGTGTTTCCTATTCCTATGCTTTGCTTTTTACTAGTAGGAAATTATAAATATATTAATGTATGTGGACTATGGTATCATTAACGAGCTGGTAGCGATTAGTATAAAAATTGTGTCTATACTGAGAAGATGTTCTGCTTTAAATTTTTTTAACTATGTTTAAAGTTTTACATTTATTCTGGTACATTAAAAAAAATAGTTTTAACAATCCTACAGCTGTGCCAAGTGAAGGCATATTGCGAGGAAGAGTTAATGAGCCAGAGGGGCTTGCTGGTGGCTCACTCTGTTGAGCACACACAATTGTGTGCAAAGATCCAGGTTCAAGCCCCCAGTCCCCACCTGCAGGGAGCAAGCTTCATGGGTGTGAAGCAGTGCTACAGGTGTCTTTCTTTCTCCCTTTCTGTCTCCCCCTTCCCTCTCAATTTCTCTCTGTGCTGTCAAAAAAAAAAAAGGGGGGGGGTTTGCAGCCAGGAACAGTGGATTCACTGTACAGGCATTGAGACCCACTGATAACCCTTGTGGCAGTTAGAAGAGGAGAAAGAGAAGAGAAGACAAAAAGAAATAATGAGCCACAGTATTACTTTGAAAAAGATCTAATTTTTATTATATATCAGAGATTGTTATTTTATTATTCTTTACATTATAAAACTTGTGTATAGTTGTTTAGCTTGGAATTAAATGAAGTTTTATTCTGGATTTTATTTAGATTTCCAAAGTATAGTTTATGTTAGTTATGTTAGTGTAGTTATAATTTTTTTTCAGTTATATATTGTAGTACATTTAGATGGTGGAATCAAACTATTGCACAGACATGTTTTTCATTCGCTACAAGCTAGTCTAGTACCATTTATTTATTTATTTATTTATTTACATTTTTTTCACCAGAGCACTGTTCAGCCCTGGCTTATGATGGTGTGGGGGCTTGAACCCTGGATTTTGGAGCCTTGGGCATGAGAGTCTGTTTGCATAATTATTATGCTATCTACCCCCAACCCTCCCATTTAATACTTTTTAGGATACTTTTTTTTTAATAGCAGAACTAATGCGTGCATTTGATGACAAAATTTTTTTTGACAACAAAATTATTATGCTCATACCTCATAGTAGGCAATACATTCATTCATAGTTTTAACATGACAGCTCTTGCCTCAGAATTATACAAATTACATTTTAAATTAATAAATTAATTTATTGTATAGAGACAGAAAGCAATTGAGATGGAAGCAGAAGATAGAGAGGTACCTGCAGCATTGTCTTACTGCTCTTGTGAACCAGAGGCTTGAGTCTGGATCTTTGTGCATGGTAACGTGTGTTTAACTCAGTGCACTACTGTCTGACTCCCTATAAACTATGCTTGATGATGTCTTATTCTAATTGAGTGAATTAATGAAGGCCACCTTCCTATAATGTAGGAGATACATAGTATCTATATGAGGGTAGATATAGTAATTTGCCAGAAATACATCCCCATCAAAGGGTTAACAAAAAAAATTTTTTTATTCATTCTACTTCGCTTATTTCCCCAGATGTGCCATAATGCTATTTGAGATGGACACTTAAATATTTATTTTGTCTTTTTTCAACAACTTATTTGATAAATTAAAAACAAAAATTTGATGTTTATTTTAAATACACACACACATACACACACCCAAGAACGGCTCAGCTCTGGCTTAGCTCTGGCTTCTGGTGGTGCTGGGGACTGAACCTGGGGCCTCAGAGCTTCAGATATGAGAATCTTTTTGCATAACTATTATGCTAGCTCCCCAACCTTGAAAATATTTTAAAAATATTCTTCCACTCCACGGGGGCTCTCTTTTGTTATGGTTGTGATTCTGTTTGCCGTACGGAAGCTTTTCAGTTTGATATGATCCCACTGGTCTATTTTTGCTTTTGTTGTCCTTGCAACTGGATTTGAATCAGTAAAGATGTTGCAAAAAGTTAACTGAAAGAAAGAAAAATAAAAAGAAAATATTTTTTAACAACTTGACTGTGGATACAAAACTCACTAAAGCAGTTTCCCCTTCCTTTCTTCATCCCCCTCTCTCTTTCCTCCTCCTATTTTTCTTTTTCTTAAACTATCAAGTTTTTATTTTATTTTATTTTATTATTATTGTTTTTAACCAGAGCACTACTCAGCTCTGGCTTATGTTGGTGTGGGGGGGATTGAACCTGGGACTTGAAGCTTCAGGCATGAGAGTCTCTTTGCATAACCATTATGCTATCTATCCCTACCTTATTTTTCCTTTTTATATACTTTTTAAAAAAAATCTTTTTATTTAATTTATTTATTGTTGGATAGAGACAGAGAGAAATAGAGAGGGGAGGAGGAGATAGAGAGGGAGAGAAACAGAGAGATACCTACAGGCCTGTTTCACCACTTGTGAAGCTTTCCCACTGCAGGTGGGGGCCAGGGGCTTGAACCTGGGTCCTTGTGCGTTGTAATGTGTGTGCTTAACCAGGTGCGCCACCACCTGGCCCCCCTTTTTGTATCCTTGAACATCTTCTGTGTAGTTTTTGTTTGCTGGTTCATTAATGTGCTATATTGAAAACCCAAACTTTTGACATCAAATTAAGGAGTCTCTTGTAGTCATGTATTTCTTCTCTATAAAAGAGAAGTAAGTGGGAGTTGGGTGGTAGCACGGTGGGTTAAGCGCACATGGTGCAAAGCTCAAGGACTGGCATAAGGATTCCTGTTCAAGCCCCCGGCTCCCCACCTGCAGGGAGGTCGCTTCACAAGCAGTGAAGCAGGTCTGCAGGTGTCTTTCTCTCTCCCTCTCTGTCTTCCCCTCCTCTTTCCATTTCTCTCTGTCCTCTCCAACAACAACATCAGTAACTACAACAATAAAGCAACAAGGGCAACAAAAGGGAATATATAAATAAATAAATAAATATTAGAAAAAAGAGAAGTAAGCTAGATGATTTCTTTCTTTTTTTGTTTGATGATTTCTTTTTTTTTTTTAATTACTACTAGAGTTATGGTTGGGACAATTCCACTGTTTCTGGAGGTTTTTTGTTGTTGTTATTTGTTTTTTAGTTTTTATTTTTATAGAGGGTAGGAGAAAGAGGCAGAGAGAAGGAAAGATATTTATAGCATTTTTCCTCCATTCATGAAGCTTCCCCATTGCTGGTGGGGACCACGTTCTTGAACCTAGTCCTCATGCACAATAATGTACATGCTGTACTGAGTGAACCACCACCAGACTCAACTAAATGAATGATTTCTACAGAACCTTTAACTGTAGAATTTTTATTTTATGGTTTCCATGTGTTGCATTCATATAATAATCTCCTAAACGTGAATTCCTTGAGAGTGGTGGTTCTATGTCTGTCTGGTTCATTGTTGTATCATCAACCTCAGGAATAGGATATGGTATATAGTTGACTCATATATTTAAATTTTTATAGATTTAATGTTGGTTTACGTTAGTAGTGGGCTGGGTGGTGGCACACTTGGTTAAGTGTCACATGACAATATTATAAGACGTTGGGGGTGTAGTTTCATATGTGTGTGTGTGTGTATGTCTCAAGGTACCTACCACAAAGTTCATGGTAGCATTTATACTTGCTAAGTAAATAAAATACAACATACAGATATTCATTAAGAAGAAATGGATGTATTGCATTCACATAGTTTTGTTATATTTAAAAGTTAATTTTAGGCCAGGGGTTGATAGCATAATGGTTATGCAAACAGACTCTCATGCCTGAGGCTCAAAAATCCTAGGTTCAATCCTCTGCACCACCGTAAACCATAGTTGAGCAGTGCTTTGTATCTTTCTCTCTGTATCTCTTTCTCATTAAATTAAAAAAGATAATAATAACAATAAAGAGTTTCTTGAAAAAAAAGTTTATCAGGTTCATGAAATTGTTCACTTGGGTAGTGGGTAGTGTACTTTGCCATCAACATGACCCAGTTTGGAGCCAGGCCCCTACTGAATGAAGTTTCAGTGTTGTGGTCTATTTTACTCTTTCTCTGCCTGTGTTCCTATCTTAAAAAAAAACCCAAAAACTTTTAGGGGACCAGGTCGTGGCACACCTAGTTGAATGCACATGTTACCATGCACAAGGACCCAGATTCAAGCCTTCAGTCCCCAACTGCAGCAAAGGAAGCTTCATGAATAATGAACCAGTGTTTCAGGTGTCTCTCTTTTTCCCTCATTTCCCCCCTTTTCTCTTTATTTCTCTGTCTCTATCCAGTAAAATTTAAAAAAGTAAACTTTATCTGCACACTTCGAAAGCATTATAGTCTTATTTTTTTTAAATTTATTTCTTTATTGGGGAATTAATGTTTTACATTCAACAGTAAATACAATAGTTTGTACATGCATAACATTCTCCAGTTTCCTATTTAACAATACAACCCCCACTATGTCAAATAGTCTTATTTTTTAAGATGTTTTATTTACTTATTTGAGAAATAGGAAGAGAGAGAGGGAGGGAGAGAGAGATAGAGAGAGAGAGAGAGAGAGGAAAGCAGACATCACTGTCACATGCACTGTCGGGGATCAGACTCAGGACCTCATACTTGAAAACTCAATGTGTTATCCTCTATACCACCTTCCAGAGTGGGAAGTTCATTCTGAGAGGTTTTTTATTTTGCTTTATTTTTTTTACAACACTGACCATTTATACAGTCAGTTGTGATTTTTGGATTGGTTCATAAATCCACCATTCATCTATCCACCATTGGTGGGCAAAAAATCTTTAGGCTTTCTGTGCTGTGTGGAGGCCTGCAGTCACTACCTGTAGGAGGTCTCTTGTCTTCCTTCCTCTCTCCTTCCTTCCTTTTTTCCTCCTTTTTAAAGATAGAGACAGAGAATGAAATAGACCACAGTAGCAAAGCTTTCCTCAGTGTAGTAGGGGCCAGGCTTGAACCTGTGTATGGCACATGACAAAACAGCACACTATCCAGGTGAATTATTTCACTGGCCCAAGCTCTTGTTTTTCATCTTCATTTAATGGCTGAGTCATGCTGTTCAATCTTCTCTTATGAGTCTCAAAATGGCTGTTTAGAGACAAGATGGAGTCTGTTATACTAAAAGTAGCTTCCATGTATGTTCGGTTTTAGTCTCCTTGTTATTACTAGTTCTATGGGAGTAGGGTACTAGAGACCCCTCACAGCTATGGGTGTAGCTCCATTCTGAGTAGCCCACAAGATGTACTTGTATTTTAAAAGAAAGAAGGCCAGCTTCCCAGTGCCAAGGGTCTACTTTAATATCTTCCTGTGTTTAACTTCTTTGTCTGTTGAGATGAAGGCCAATTAATTATTTTCTTAAAGAAAATTGTTTTAAAAAGTAATCAAGAACAAAGATGACTATTGAAACCTCTATGAATAATTTAATTAACAAACCTTCCTTCAGAATTCATTAAGCTCACCACGCATGAAAACCATTATTTCCTGCTGTGAAAAATGGTGACTCGGATTGCTCTGTTTAAAATTAGTTGAAAATGTTTGTTTATTTTGTTATCATTGTATGTCTGTTGTGACTATTACTGAAAATCCTGTGAGTAAGCTTAACTTCCTGTGCATGTCTTAAAGAAACCTTTTTTCTTCTGAGTTTAGTCACAAGATAGTGATGTGCATTCACATTTCACCCTCAGTCTCTTAATTGCATGCCTTCCACTTGGCTTAAAGTAGCACTATGAGTCAACATTCAGCCACCTTTTAAAAATTAATGCTGCTTTCTTTATATTTTATTTGGTGACGAATACTTCCTGTTAGGTTTTAGTAGACTGAATTTGACATTTCGTACATGCCAAATCTAGGCAGCATCTAAGATTTTATTCACTGCTGAGTAGTGAATCACCAGATCTTCGTATTCCATCCCCTCCCCTGGTAGCTTTCCTATTCTTTATCCCTCTGGGAGTATGGACCCAAGGTCATTATGGGATGCAGAAGGTGGAAGGTCTGGCTTCTGTAATTGCTTCCCCACTGAACATGGTCGTTGACAGGTCAATCCATACTCCCAGCCTGCCTCTCTCTTTCCCTAGTAGAGTGGGGCTCAGGAGAAGCAGAGCTCCAGGACATATTAGTGGGGTTGTCTGTCAGGGGAAGTCTGGTTGGCATCCTGCTAGCATCTGGAACCTTGTGGCTGAAAAGAGAGTTAACATACAATGCCAAAGAGAGTAGCTCCCAAATATGGGAAAGGTGTACAGAAATTGTTGACTGTAAACCCCATTGATTTGATGTGATCTGGGGCTCATATTCAGCTTAGGAGTCTATGTGACCTCTGAATCCTTGTAGGTCTGAGCTCGCATTCTGTGGCCATGAGTAGGAATGTTCCAAGCTTCCCCAATGTCAGGACCCATCTTCCTCAGGTGTTACACAGTGTATGTTGTCCAGCCTCCCTTTGGAGGATGGAACATTCTCTACTGTTGTTGATCCAAGTTGAGGGCAAGGTCCTATGGGAGCCCACAAAGGGGTCTCTTGTGTTGTTCCTGATAGAGATGACCAGTAACAATGGAGAGAGGGGTTTATTCGGGGTCTAGGCCCATCATGTCTGTTTGGGAATCTCAGGACTCCCCAACCTGGGCCCCAGCTGATGGGGTGGCCTGATAGTGACTAAAGAGTCATCATTAAAGTATGCCAGTCTCTTGCCCTTATTCAGCTTTTGCAGTCCTTGCTTTACTAAGGTTAGCTTTGGAGTGAGTGAGAGAACTGTAATAGGAAGTAGGTGAGGAGGGTATCTAAGTCTAATTAGATACTATTTCATTAGGAACTTTATACTGACTTCCTACAGACTATTGTGTACTTTTGCTCTCAGGTATATATTTTGCCCTAGTTTATGGATACATGTGAACATATGCTCTATTTCACGGGACCTGGTCTATATCTAGGTTTTGGGATTTTGTTGGGAAGTTAACCACCTGCAATGGAATTAGAGAATTCTATGAAGGAAAGGTCTCACCCGAGTAATGAAGCTGAAGGGTTGACATTGATACCTGAAGTCTCTGGACACAGTCTGAAGTGAAGCATGCTGAGGTGGTACTCATTGCGCTGATTAGATTGAGAACAGCAGATGCAATATCATTTGGTATGAATTGAGAGAAGCATGCAGGAAAGTGAACCCCACCCTGGAGGTTTCATGACTGAGGGAAATATAGGCTCTCTAGAAGAAATGTGAGGTTCCTGCTGTCTTAGGGTTCAAGAAGACAATAGATAGTTATTGTTATCATCACATTATTTGGTAATTGGGTTAACTTTGAAAAATAAAATAAAATATTTATTTATTTATTTTTGATACCCTTGCTTTATTGTTGTAGTTATTATTGTTGTTGTTATCGATCTCGTTGTTGAACAAGACAGAGAGAAATAGAGGAGAGGGGAAGACAGAGAGGGGGAGAGAAAGACACCTGCAGACTTGCTTCACTGCTTGTAAAGCAACTCCCCCACAGGTGTGGAGCTGGGAGTTGGAGCCAGGATTCTTAGGCTGGTCTTTGCACTTGGCACCATGTGCGCTTAACCCGCTGCGCTTACTGCCAGACTCCTGTAAGTGTTTTTTTTTTTTTAATTTTTTGTGTTTATTTATTTATTCCCTTTTGTTGCCCTTGTTGTTTTATTGTTGTAGTTATTATTGTTGTTACTGATGTCATTGTTGTTGGATAGGACAGAGAGAAATGGAGAAAGGAGGGGAAGACAGAGAAGGGGAGAGAAAGATAGACACCTGCAGACCTACCTAACCGCCTGTGAAGCAATGCCCCTGCAGGTGGAGAGCCAGGGGCTCAAACCGGGATCCTTCCATCGGTTCTTGCACTTTGCATCACATGTGCTTAACCCACTGCGCTACCGCCCGACTGCTCCTGATAAGTGTTTTTTAAAGTATACACAGTAATAAATTTAGAACCTAAATGTAGCATGTATTTGACATTTCTACATAGCTACTGATAGTATCGAAAAATTACATTTTATAAAACCAAAACAGACCAATAGGGCAAATAATCAATATTGATAGTGTATATTTTATGGAACTGAAGCAAACTGTAGCAACATTAATATAACAATTATCTCATTGCAAGTTAGACTTTAAAAACAGAGGAATGAGTAGAAAATTGCCGCCTATATTCCTGTGCTGTGACCTAGGAGATGGCACAGTGAATAAAGCACTAGACCTTAAAGCATTTAGGGTCCCAATGTCAATTTTTACCACTCCAGCACCTCATGTACTCTCTCTCTAACTCATAAATAAATCTTTACAAAATAATCCTGTATTGCTGGGAATATTAACATTAAAAAAAAACATTTTACTGGGGGCTGGTGGCAAACGCTAGAAGAAGAACTGGGGGCTGGGCAATTGTGCAAATGGTTAAGTGCACACGTTACAATAAGCAAGGACCCAGATACAATCATACAATCTCCTGGTCCCTCCCTGTGAAGGGAAGCTTCCTAAGTGGTGAAGTAGTTTGCAGAAGATACCCTTCTCTCTCTCTCTCTCTCTCTCTTTCTCTGTCTTTTTTTTTTTTTTTTTTTTACCGGAGCACTGCTATGCTTTGGCTTATGGTGTTGCAGGGGATTGAACCTGAGACGTTAGAGCCTCAGGCATGTGAGTCACATTGTATAACCATTATGCTATCTTCCCCCCCCTCAATACCTTTCTTTCTACCTCTCCCCTCTTGATTTCTCTCTGTTATCCAACCAATTAAATATATATATATATTTCTAAAAAATTTTATTTGTGTTATTTTAATGAAGGGGAGGGGACACACACATATGTAGAGAGAGAGAGAGAGAAACCTAGACAATGACTAGAGCGCTGCTCAGCTCTGATTTATGGTGGTGCTGGGATTAAACCTAGGACTAGGGGTCTCAGGCATGAAAGTTTAAGCATAACCATTATGCTATCTCCACAACCCTTTTGTTAACATTTTAAAAACATTTCACTTATTAATTTTTTTAATAAAAGAGATACAGAGAGAAAGACACAGAGAAAGATCAGAGCACTGCTCAGCTCTGGTTTATGGTGGTGCTGGGAATTGAACCTGGGACCTTGAAGCCTCAGGCATGAAAGATTTTGTATAATCACTATGCTGACTCCCCATCCCCTTGTTAATATTTAAAAAAAAAACCTATCATTGAACTTATGACAAAGAAAGAAGGGGTGTGGGTGGGGTGGTGGTGTACCCGGTTAAGCAAATAGTACAAAGTGCAAGAATCCACACAAGGATCTTGGGGTTGGGGTTCCAGCTCCCCACCTGCAGGGGCATCATTTCACAAATGATAAAGCAGGTTTTCAGGTGTCTTTCTTTCTCCCCATCTCTCATCCCTTCCCCTGAATTTCTGTTTGATATATATATATATATATATATATATATATATATATATATATATATATATATGCATGCCACAGGAGCAGTGGATTTGAAATGCAGGCACTGAGCCCTCACGATAACCCTGAATGCAATATAAATTAATAGCAAAAGGGGGTTAATAAAAGAAAGTGACATAGAATTTTTTTTTTTTTCCGTTTTTGATACAAAGCTTCCGAGTTTGCACGACTCTACTGCTCCCTGTGGCCATCTTTCCTTTTTCCTCAAGATAGAGAGTGAAAGACATTGAGGGAGAGGGTGGGAAAGAAGAGATACTACAGCACCAGTCCATAGCTCTTGGAGTCCCATCCCTCCCCCAGGCACTCCTATATGGTGGACTAGGGCTCAAACCTGTGTCCTCAAATATAGTTGTGTACATGCGCTACCAGAGAGCCACCTGCGGCTCCCCTATTCATTCATCTTTTAATGGATGTTGCAGAGTCAATTAAATTCATGCAAGTGATCATGGAGCATCTGGACATAATGAAAACCATATAAATATGCCTTAATAGGGAATCTAAGGCCAAAGTTGGCACTCTAGTGCAAGCCCTTTGTTTTTACAGAATAGGGTAGTCTATGGAGTTTGCAGAAACCTAGGTTCAAATCCTCTTGTACCGAGTATGTGATCTGATACAATTATTTCAACTCTTTAAGAATTAGCTTGCTGGGGTTGGATGGTGGCACACTTGGTGGAGTGCACATGCTACCATGCTCCAGGACCTAAGTTCAAGTTCCAGGTCCCCATCTGCAGGGGGCAGCCTCAGAAGTAATGAAGAAGTGCTGCAGGTGTCTCTCTTTGCCTGTCTGTCTACCTCTCCTCTACCAATTTCTCTCTGTCCTGTCAAATATAAGAAAAATATGGGGGCTGGGTGGTGGTACACCCAGTTAAGCACATGTAGCAATAAGCACAAGGACCCACACAAGTATCCAGGTTTGGGCTCCCAGTCCTCTGCGTGCAGGGGGAAAGCTTCACAAGTAGGGAAGCAGGTCTGCAGGTGTCTGTCTTCCCCTCTTTATCTTCCTCTCCTTTCACAATTTCTCTCTGTCCTAGTAAAATGAGAAAAAAGAGACCATTAGGAGCAGTAGATTCATAGTGTAGGCACCAAGCCCCAGCGATAATCCTGGAGGCAAAAAATAAATAAGTTAATTAAATTAAAAAAACAACAACAACAATAATTAGCTTGATTTCTCACATATAAAGTGTGACAATTATGTGACATGTCCTGGAGGGTTGTTATTCAATGAGATAATATAATCATATTGCCTCTCACATAGTGAGTTCTCAGTAGGTGAAAATAATAGCAATAAAACTCACAAGGTGATATAATTCCCAGGAAGATTAACTAAGTTAGCTAAGTCATTTGACTTCTCTAAGTCTCTTAAAAGTGGAAGTAGTGATAATGCCTTCACTCTTGAGGTGAAAATCAAATGAGATATAAGAAGTTGTTTTGTCAACAAGGGCAACAAAAGGGAATAAATAAATATAAAAAAATTAAAAAAGAAGTTGTTTTGTAAATTCTGTATGTAGTGGTGATACTTAAAATTATTTGAATATAATATTTCATTTATCTTTAAATATATTTCTTAAATTGACAGGAGACCAGGAAACAAACTGCTTTTGGGTGGGCCTGATTATTAAGAAGATATGTCCCAGCCGTTCCTAAGTTTAAGCGAAAATTAAGCAAAATGAAGTAGGTTTATAGTATAGCATAAAGGGTTTATATTAGGTATAAATAGGACCTAATAGCAGCTTGATTTGTTTGAACCAATAGTGAGTTTCTGAGGCAAATTATAAAATCTTCTTTAGATACTTTCAAAAGTAAAAGTAGGTGTTCATCTATTTGTGTTGGAAATGGTAGTGTCCGGCTGTAAATATAAAGTGATTAATTTAACATTACCTCTCATGTTAATTTCAATGGTAAATGTTATGTATTCATTTTGTAAGTTGGTCTGGAAATGTTTATGGAATCTGAACTCATAAAATGTTATTTGTAGTTTTAAAGTCTCCTGTTGTGTAGAGTCTACAGAATTTTAATATAGTTAAATTGAGGGGTTTGAAACACTGGTATAGAGATCACTGCTTAAGAATATTTGTAAGAAAGCTCTTACTTCCCAGAGTTTTGAGTCTCTAAGTGATCAACACATAAGTTCCTTATCTTATTTAGAGAAATAGATGTGAGCATTGATCATGCCTTTTATTACACTTTTTTTACATCAAGTAGTTTTTATTTTTAAAATTCTTTCTAAGGGGGGAGGCAGATGGTAACGCAGTTAAGTGCACATGGCGTAAAGTGCAAGGACCAGTGTAAGGACCCTGGTTTGAACCCCTGGCTCCCCACCTGCAGGGGAATCGCTTCACAGGTGGTGAAAGCAGGTCTGCAGATGTCTATCTTTCCTTCCCCCAGTCTGTCTTACCGTCCTCTCTTGATTTCTCTCTGTCCTATCCAACAACAACAACAGTGGTAATAACAATAATAACTACAACGATGATAAACAACAAGGGCAATGAAAGGGAAAAAATAGCCTCTACAAGCAGTGGATTCATAATGTAGGCACCCAGCCTCAGCAATAACCCTGGAGGCAAAAAAAAAAAAAAAGTCTATCTAAGTCACTTTGTATAGCCTAAACTAAAGCTAAATAATTATCACAATAAGTCAACTATAAAAAATAAAACACAATGGGAGTCGGGCTGTAGTGCAGCGGGCTAAGCACAGGTGGCGCAAAGCACAAGGACCGGCATAAGGATCCCGGTTCGAACCCCGGCTCCCCACCTGCAGGGGAGTCGCTTCACAGGCTGTGAAGCAGGTCTGCAGGTGTCTATCTTTCTCTCCTCCTCTCTGTCTTTCCCTCCTCTCTCCATTTCTCTCTGTCCTATCCAACAACGACAACAACAATAATAACTACAACAATAAAACAACAAGGGCAGCAAAAGGGAATAAATAAATAAAATAAATATTAAAAAAAAATTTAAAAAAAAAGAAAAAAAAACACAAAAATAACCTGGGTAAATATTCTTTCTAATTTCATCTATACATTAAAAACTTTTAAAAATAATTTTTAAATATTTTATTTATTTATTATTGGGTAGAGATAGAGAAATTGAGAGGGGGAGGGGAGATAGAAAGGGAAAGAGACAGAGAGATGACTTCAGCCCTGCTTCATTGCTTGTGAAGCTTTCCCCCTGGTGTACCAGGGACTTGAACCTGAACCTGGGTCCTTACACACTGTAATGTGAGCACTTAACCAGGTGCACCACCACCTGGCCCCTGAAAAAACTTTGCTATGCATTTATCTATTCATTTGTAACATGTGTGTTTTACCAGATCCACCACACTTGGCTCCTCAATGAGTCATTTTCGAATACGCTTTTCATCACTGATTGTATTGTGTTTCTCAGACAAGTATAATATCTTAAACTGATATGTTTATAATCTATTATAAATAATTGTAGATGAATTTTTAATTTAGGCTCTTATAACATTGAATCATACTCTGAAATATTTTCAAATGCAAACTCTCAACAGAAGTTATCATATTCTTATTCTTCATTTCTCATACCCCTTTTCTCCCCCCACCCTTTCTTTTTTAACTTGGTTTTGTTGTCTCCTTAACTTCTCACTGCTCTCGTGATTACAGTGGATTAAAACTTTACTTAATTCTAATACTTAGACTTTTATGGTAGGAAAGACTATTAGTTTTTCAAAGAGATAAAAAAAGCATTTTGCTTTAACTCTTCTATTTTCTGTTATTACTGTTTCTAAGGCTTTTTTTGTGTGTGGTTTTCTTGCAGTGACACTGTAGCCAAAGCCCTATGGGAAGCCTTACTGAACACCAAGCACAAAGAGGCAGTGATGGAGGTCCGGAGACACCTAGTGGAGGCAGCAAGCAGAGAAAACCTACCAATCAAAATGAGTATGGGTAAGCATGTCCACTTTAGCTAGCACTGAAAATGAACATAGGCTCTGAGGAAATGCATTTAAACCTGCTCTGAACTAAGAGCCAATCTAGCCAGCATGGCACCTAAGCAAAGTAGTGAAGTATTTGTGTTGTTAAAAGCATAAGGAAGGTGTATATACATTCTGTCCTTAAGGCTAAGCAATGACCCCTTCTCTTAGTCTTAACTTAGGGAACCCAGGAAAGTTCTTTTTTTTTTTTTTCTTCCAGGGTTATTGAGAGAGAAAGGGGAGACAGAAAAGAAAGAACCTACAGACCTGCTTCGCTTCTTGAGAAGCATCCCCCCTGCAGGTGGGGAGCTGGGATTCAAACCCGGATGATTATGCAGGCCCTTGCACTAAGTACTGTGTGCACTTAACCAAGTGCACCACCACCCAGCTCCTTCCTTCCCTCCCTCCCCTTTTCCTTCTTTCTTTCTTTCTCTCTCTTTTTTTCATAAAGATTTTAAATATTTATTTCCTTTTGTTGCCCTTGTTGTTTTACTGTTGTTATTATTGATGTCGTCATTGTTGGGTAGGACAGAGAGAGGGGGAGAGAAAGATAGACACGAGCAGACCTGCTTCACCTCTTGTGAAGCGACTCCCCTGCAGGTGGGAGCCGGGGGCTCGAACCAGCTGGAGCCCGGGTCTTTATGCGGGTCTTTGCACTTTGCGCCACCTGTGCTTAACCCACTGCGCTACTGCCCGACTCCCTCTTTCTCTCTCCTTTCCTTCCTTCCTTCCTTCCTTCCTTCCTTCCTTCCTTCCTTCCTTCCTTCCTTCCTTCCTTCCTTTCTCTATTCCTTCCTTCCTTTTTAATTTCTTTGTTAGGCCTACGAAATAGTTTCTTGAATATAGGCTGCTTTGATATATGTGAAACCCAGGTTCCAGCCTAGTTTCAGTGCTATGATCCCTTTTTTTCTCTCTCTCTAAAAAAAAGAAAGAAAGAAAAAGAAAAGGAAAAAGGATTTATTTGTTTATTATGAAAAAGAGAGAACCAGAGAGGGGCCAGGTGGTGGCACACCTGGTTGGGTGTACAAGTTACAATGTGCAAGGACCCAAGTTTAAGCCCCCCCAGTCCCCACCTGCAGGGGGGAAGTTTCACAAGTGGTGAAGCAGTGCTGCGGGTGTCTCTCTGTCTTTCTCTCCCTCTCTGTCTTCCCCTTTCTCTCAATTTCTGGCTGTCTCCATCCAATAAAGATAAATAAATAAATAAATATTAAAAAAAAAGAGAGAGAAAGAACCAGAGTATCTCTCTGGCACATGCATTGCTGGGTATGGAACTCAGAAACTCGTGCCTGAGGGTCCTGTGCTTCATCCACTGTACCACCTTCAGGGCCGAGGAGTCCTTACTGACAAGCAATAATTCTTTTGGCTTAACAACTAAAGAGTTGTTATAGAACTGTCAAAATTGAGCTACTCCCCTTTATTCTACTACATTTCTACCCTTTTATTTTTACCCTTCCCCCATTTACTATGAGTAAAAGCTCTTTATATCTGTTTTGAACTAATGAATGGACTATTTTGCTGACAACAGTTAAGCAGATAGGCATGTCTTTATCTTCCCTTCACTCTTAGAGTCTCATATTGGTCTAGTAACATAAAAATATTATCCCTATTTCTCTCGTCTTTTTTTTTAACCAGAGCACTGATCAGCTCTGGCTTATGGTGGTGCAGGGAATTGAATGTGGGACTTCAGAGTCTCAAGCATGAGAGTCTCTTTGCATAACCATTTTGCTATCTATCCCTCCCACCTCCTCTTTTTTTTTTTTTTATTCAACACTTTCTTCATTATTAGAAATAAAAACTAAATCTTGAGTAGCCTTTTTCTTTTTCTTTCTTTTTACCAAAGCACTTCTCAACTCTGGCTTATGGTGGTGCTGGGGATTGAACCTGAGACTTTGGTCCCTCAGACATGAGAGTCTCTTTACATAACCATTATGCTATCTCCCTGTTCCTCTTCCCTTTTCATTAACGAGTCAGACAAAAACAGAATGGAAGTGGCGCAGTGGATAAAGCATTGGACTCTCAAGCATGAGGTCCTGAGTTCAATCCCCGGCAGCACATGTACCCAGGTGATGCCTGGTTCTTTCTTTCTCCTCCTATGTTTCTCATTAATAAATAAATAAATAAATAAAATCTTTAAAAAAATAGAGTGGATGACTGGATTTTAGAAAAAGAATTTGACATCTTACTTTTGGACAAAATATATAATTTTGTTAATATGAAATAATTAAAGGGTTTTGGCCAGAAAAATAACTCACTTGGATATTATACCTGCTTTGCCATGCACACAATCCAGGTTTGAGTCTGTCCACCATTAAATAAGAGGAAACTTTAGTACTATGGTATTCTGTCTCTGTCTCTGTTTTTGTCTCTGTCTTTCTCTATATTAAAAAGTCAGCCTGGTGTAGTGATCCCCTACTGCTAGCAACAACAAAGATGATGTCAGTTGTGATTAATAAATAGGATTTACTTCCAGAACCTCTCCAACATTTATTTGTGTGTTTTAAAAGTAAAATTTAGGGCTAGGTAATGGTGCACCTGGGTGAGTGCACATATTACAGTGTGCAAGGACCCAGGCTTAAGCGTCCTGCAGGGGGGACTCTTCACAAGCAATAAAGCCGTGCTGCAGGTGTCTCTTTCTCCTTCTCTATCTCCCCCTTCCATCTCAATTTTTCACTATATCTATCCAAAATAAATTAATTAAATGTTTTAAAAATAAAATTTGTCTATAATCTACTCTTAGGGACCCAATGATATTAATACATTTTACTGAAGTGGGAAATTTTTTCTTTGGTGAGTTTCCTAGCCTTAAGTTCTTAATTACTTATGACATCAAAAATAAAATTGTCAATTTGAAATAGAGAAGTTTGGAAGTGAAAGAAAGTAGATAAACTCAGGAGGAAAGTTATAGGATTATAGCATGGAAAAATTCTTTTTGGTTATTAGGTGCCTATATTTGAGGTGTCAGTGAACACAAGATGATAAAAATAAAGATAACTAATGTTTATTGAGTATTTATGAAATGGAACTTTCTTCTACAAATTCTTTATTTTTAAATTTTTATTAGTGATTCAGTATTGATTTACAAAATTACATGTCAACGGGGATGTAATTCCACACTGTTCCCACCACCAGAATTCTGAATCCCAAGTCCCTCCATTTCAAACTATCATGGTTCTCCCAAGGCTGCAGACATGAGTCAAATTCTTTTTTTTTTTTTTTCATTAAATTTTTTTATTACCTTTATTTATTTATTGGATGGAGACAGTCAGAAATTGAGAGGGAAGGGGGAGATAGAGAGGAAGTGAGACAGAGAGACACCAGTAGCACTGCTTCACTATTTGCAAAGCTTTCCCCTTGCAAGTTCTGCACAGGGGCTTGAACCTGGGTCCTTGTCCATTGTAACATGTGTGTTCAACCAAATGTGCCACCACCTGCTCCTCTAAAAATTCTTTATGTCTTTCTTTATTTACATAGAAATCCTTTGAGATAGGCACCATGATTATTTCATTTACCAGCAAAAAACAAAAAAAAAAAACCAAACAAGCAAAAAAACCTGCAACAGAGAAAAATTACATTTTCTAGACTATACATTTAGTAAGAGGTAGGACTGAAATTCAAATTCAGGTATTCTGATTTGTGATAATATTGCTCTTTGTTTATAAAAATATCCTGATTTTTATTTTTAAAGATTTTCTGATGCCAGAAGTTATCTGTGCTGTTTTGGAGTAAAAAATAAAATTGTTTGCATCGAGAACATCTTGACATTTGACTAATTTTGTGTTCCTTCTCTGTCTCCTTTCTAAATTTATTACTTCCCTTCCTCTTTCTTTTTTAAAAACATTTTTTTCAATTAATTTTATTTTTGAGAGAGATGCAGAGAGAGACACACACACACAGAGAAACACCAGAGCACTGCTCAGCTCTGGTTTATGGTGGTGCAGGGGACTGAACCTAGGACTTAGGAGCCTCAGGCATGAGAGTCTGTTTGCAGAACCATTATGTTGTCTCCCCTGCCCTCCCTTCCTCGTTCTTTCACAAGTCTAAATTCATATTAATAACAAGTGTGCCTAGTTTACAGAATTCTTTATACATGAGGATGCTGCAATAAGAACTAATTCATATTGTGAAATCAAGGAAAGCAGGAATGCACAATGGGGTGTGCTGATAAAACTGATTTATAGCATGCTTCAGTGGTACGACATTTTGATGCTATCAAAGAAGTTAGATACATTTTTATTACTCAGTGATGAATTCTTGAAAGATCAACATTTTTCTTTTTCTTTTTTAACATGTTACTCTCCTAAAATACTGCATTTTTAAGAATACTGGTAGCTTAAAATTAAAAATTAAAATTGGTAACCTCATAGGGAATTTAAGTTTAAATGTTTAAATTTCCTGTCAACCAAAACATTTTTTTTCATTTATAAAAAAGAAACATTGAGAAAACCATAGTACAAGAGGGGTAGAACTCCACACAATTCCCACCACCAGGTCTCCATATCCCATCCCCTCCCTTGATAGCTTTCCTATTATTTAACCCTCTGGGAGTATGGACCCAAGGTCATTGTGGGATGCAGAAGGTGAAAGGTCTGGCTTCTGTAATTGCTTCCCTGCTGAACATGGGTATTGGCAGGTTGATCCATACTCCCAGCCTGTCTTTCTCTTTTCCTAGTGGAGCAGGGCTTTGGGGAAAGGAGCTCCAGGACACATGGTGGGCTCATCTGTCCAGGGAAGTCAGGTTGGCATCATGCTAGCATTTGGAACCTGGTGGCTGAAAAGGAGTTAAGATATAAAGCATGACAAACTGCTGACTAAACATGAACCTAAAGGCAAGAATATTGCAGATAAAGATTTGAGGTCTCCGTTTTGGAAAAAGCTAGTAGGTCTATTTTAGATATATTCCAAGGGGCCCATGACTTTTACTAGTTTTTGCCTGAGCCAATATGCAGGTGAACCCAGGTTATTGTCTGGGGAGATAGTGTCATAATTGGGAAAAGGACTAGAAAGCTAGGTCAGGGAAGAGAGTAGCTCTCAAATATGGATGGGCAAAGTATATGAATATAAGCTACCCATTTCTACTTCATATCACTAGTCACAATTTTTGGTTTGTCTCATATATGAAAAGGTTCATAGCCTTGAAAATTGGAAAAAGAGCTGGACTTAAACATAATAAAGCATTTGTATTTGAAAATTGTTTAGCATAGCATCTTACCTTATAGAAAATCATGGTCTGTGGGGCTGGTTGGTGGCGTACCTGGTTGAGCACACATTTTATACTGTACAAGGACCCGGGCTTGATCTACCTGTGCCCACCTGCAGGGGGAAATCTTTGCAAGTGGTGAAACAGTGCTGCAGCGCTCTCTCTCTCTCTCTCTCTCTCTCTCTCTCTCTCCCCCTTCTTGATTTTTCAACTGTCTACCCAATTAATAAATAAATAAATATAATTAGAAAAAAAGAAAATCATGCTCTGGTATCTTTATAGGCTAGAACACATTTTTCTAGCACGATTCTTCCAATTCCTACTGTAAATTCTACTAAAGTATAATTTTTTTTTGACTGCAATAGAGAGTTTCAGTATTGTGGAGACATTAAACAGAGACTTAATTCTGAACTCAGGAGCCTCTTGTATCTAAATTTACTGAGATCCTGTGATTGAAATCTTGGGTATTAAAAATACAAAATTTCTCAGCACAAGGTAAGTTCATACTAAAACATTAGGAACATAAAGAGAAACAATCATCATTCTCTTAATGGAATAAAGTTTAATTACTAAAATAAAGAAAAATATTTTACCTTTTCAGTTATAAACACATGTCACTTTCAGAGAGCTTGTTATTAAAGTGTCAGTTAACTGAACAGATGTATTCCAGAAGTAATTTTTGAAGTAATGTAAAGTGAATTGGACTATTCTTCCTGGCTTTTATAATGAAAACTATATTCTGCAAGTAAAAAAAAATAATCTAAGAAACCCATTTGTTTGGATTCAGTGTTTGGATTCAGAGAATTCTCTTACACAGAGAAGAAATTAATAGAAGGTGCCCATCTCAACCATTGCCATTTACAGAGAATTTGTTTCCAGAAAAATGTTACTATAGATAGGTGAGTACTTACTGCTTGATTTTTCACAATGGACATGTTTCCTGCTGATTTATGGGTAGCAGTAGTAGAGCTGAAGTATTTCAAATCTGTTATGCTGTCCTTTCTTTTGCAGCCAGATTTCTTAAAAGTTTTGATGCCTCTATCCCTCTCCTATCCTCTCCTCTCCTCTCCTCTCCTCTCCTCTCCTCTCCTCTCCTCTCCTCTCCTCTCCTCTCCTCTCCTCTCCTCTCCTCTCCTCTCCTCTCCTCTCCTCCCCTCCCCTCCCCTCCCCTCCCCTCCCCAGCCCTCCTCCCTGTTGTTAAAATTTGGTGGCTCCAGCCGGCTGGGCTAGCTGGCTTCACGGGCGTGTAACAGAGACAACGGCTGGGCAGGGAAGCTGTATTTTTTTATTCAGGAACAACGATTCATAAACTAAGACAAACTAATCACCAAACAGAACTCCGCTGTCTCTTTGCGGAGGCGCAAGCACTCTCTCTTTCTCTGGAACTCTGGAACCCTCAAACTCTGCAATTTTTCAACTGTGGAACTCTCTCTTACTCTGTAACTCTCACGGGTTTCCTTGGGGCGGGGCCAAGTGGGCCCGTGAAATTAGCAGGCCTGATCTAATTCTCTTGGCGGGGGAGAACTAGAACCCAATGTAAAGCATACAACACCTCCCTGTCCTGTCCCCCTCACCTCCCCTCTCCTTTCCTTTCAATTTAATACATTCTGACTTCTGATTTTTTTGTACTGATGAGTGTGGATGAATAATAGAAAATGAATACTTACACTTTCACTTCTGTGTATTAATATTTCTGTTTCCTAGTTCCCTTTCTTTTTTTTAATGTTTATTTATTTATTCCCTTTTGTTGCCCTTGTTTTATTGTTGTAGTTATTACTGTTGTTATTGATGTCATCATTGTTGGATAGGACAGAGAGAAATGGAAAGAGGAGGGGAAGACAGAGAGGGGTGAGAAAGATAAGACACCCGCAGACCTGCTTCACTGCCTATGAAGCGACTCCTCTGCAGGTGGGAAGTCAGCAGCTAGAACCGGGGTACTTACGCTGGTCCTTGCACTTTGCGCCATGTGCGCTTAACTGGCTGCACTACTGCCCGATTTTCTCTAGTTCCCTTTCTAATACTTCATATTCTTTTCTATCTCTCTATAAGCATCCCATTATGTCTTCTTTCTTTGGTCTTTATGACACTCTTATATTCTGATTATCTTCCCTTTTCTGACAGCTTTTCTATGCCATATTTTTCTTGTTGATTTCCTAGAAGAGTGTAGATATTCAATTATCTCATATTGTACTTTGCAAATATTCTCATGATATGCGATGTTTGTTAACACACTGCTTCAGTTGATGGTTGTTGCTTCTATTTCTCCCTTCAAAAAAAGAAGAAAGTTCAGTACCTATGGTTTAGTCTCCTGGTTATTAATATTTTCTCCATCGAGTTTCTTTATCTCCTATGTTCTTTCCTAATAAATGACATCTTAAACTCTGATCAATACTATTTTCTTTCCCACTACTCTTATAGCATGTAATAACAAACCTTAAGTACCTGGGACTGAGAACTCTCATCTGTGTACCTTAGGATTCTCTACACCTACCATAATATCCTGAACATATTCTATATTCAATAAATGTTTGTGAATGAATGAGTAAGCTGGGTATTTGCTTTTTATCTTTTTTCCCCCCTGTCACTTGCCTATGGAATTTAAGAGTGAAATTCATAAAAATTACTAAAGAAATAGATTTATAAGGGGTTGGGCAGTAGCGCAGTGGGTTAAGCACACACAGCCGGAAGTGCAAGGGCCCACCTGCAGAGGGGTCACTTCACAAGTGGTGAAGCAGGTCTGCAGATGTCTTTCTTTATCTTCCCCTCTCTGTCTTCCCCTTCTCTCTCAATTTCTCTTTGTCCTATCCAAAAATAACATCAATGGCAACAATAACAATAATGGCAACAAAATGGGGAAGAAATGGCCTCCAGGGACAGTGGATTCATAGTGCAGGCACTAAGCCCTAGCAGTAACCCTGGAGGGGAGAAAGAAAAAAGAAAAGAAATAGATTGTTATGCTTAAGTTCTCAAGTTTACTCCCTGCCACTAGCATAAATCAGAACTGAACAGTTCTCTGGTCAAGAGAATAGAATATTTTTTCTTGAGGATTCTAAATGCTTTTGTTTATGGAAACTATACCTATTACAACATGAGCAATATAAAATATTACAGAGATATTTATTCATTAATATGAAAATAGACATAGACATAGAACATGTTAGTAGGGGTAAATATTTTATTTAAAAAATAACTGTTCCGTACATAAGGCACCATTTTACATTTTTCCATATCCCTAATGTCTGGTTTAATTGAAATAGATGTATTCTCATGTTTTTTTTATTCAATCTATCATGATATATTATTTTGACTGAAGTATATAAGGATATAAATATGGAAAATGGAATATTTTAATAACTTTTCAGAAAACTACAAATATTCTTTGATATTGTAGCAACTTTACTAGAGGCAATTTTTTGCATATGACGTGGTTAATTAAAATGTGAAATATTGACCCGTATAATGAGTATTCCATACTCTGTTGCATGAAAACTCATAAGGCTTTTTAAAATTTTGAATGGCTCTTTTATTTACATACTTTTTTCTCATTGTACATTAATAACTTGGAAAATATTTGTTCCTTAAAACAAGCAGATCTTCCAAATGTTGACATTTATTACATAATGCAGCAAAATCATACCTGTTGATATTCCTACTGAGATACTCTGTAAAACATCGTATCTTGTTATTGTAAAGCTACAGAAACAGATACAAGTTTCTCAAATCATTAATTTTGTATGAAAACCTAACTCCGACCTTTGAGAGAGAGAGAGAGAGAGACCTGTAGCACTGGTTTTATGACTCATGAAGCTTCAACCCTGCAGGTGAGGACTGGAGGCTTGAATCCTGCCTGGTCTTTGCTCATGATAATGTGTACATTCTATTGGGTGTGCCACTTCCAGGCCCTATATTTATGTATATAGGATTAGATAGAATAGGATAGGATAGGATAGGGTGTAACATCATATCTTATTTTGCCTTATGTTATGTTATGTTGTATTGTTTACTTTCTAGTAACAGCATAAACAGTATAGACTGTTTTTCCCTTGAAATAACAGTCTTTATTTTGGACATGAGGCATGGAGGGATGAGGAGACTATATGAAGAACCATATAAATTGTGTGCCTTGAATTCACCGCTCAAGTAATCACATCAATGCATTTCAACTGTCACTGTGCCAGAAGTCCTGGTTTTTAAATATTTATTTATTTATTCCCTTTTGTTGCCTTTGTTTTTTTTATTGTTGTAGCTATTATAGGTGTTGTTATTGCTGTCATTGTTGTTGGATAAGACAGAGAGAAATGGATTGAAGAGTGGAAGACAGAGAGGAGGAGAGAAAGCTACACACCTACAGACCTGCTTCACTGCTTGTGAAGCAACTCTCCTGCAGTTGGGGAGCGGGGGGCTGGAACTGGGATCCTTAATGCCGGTCCTTGTGCTTTGCACTATGTGCACTTAACCCGCTGCGCTACCCTCCAGAAGACCTTTTTATTTCCCATTTACTTATACACAGTTTTCTCTTCTTTATTTCTTTCCTTTTAGATTTTAATTAATTAATTAATTAATTAAATGATTTATTTATTTAAAGAGAAAACCAGTACATCACTCTGGTATATGTGCTACTGGGGACTGACATTAAAGGACCTCATGCATTGAAGTTCATTACTCTTCCTGTTGTGCCATCTCCCAAGCTGATACACAGAGTTTTCTTTTGGCTGAGATTCAATAGAATTTGTAACATTTATAGTTTCATCATGGCCATTCTGAAATGACACTAACTACAATTTGATGCCACTGCTTTAATTGCTAAGGCACTATTTCTTTTCGTTACCACTGTTTTCTCCATCAGTGCAAATACATTATAGTAACAGTCAGTTAACATCTTGGTTTTACTATGAAAAATAAGTTCTCTCACTCTTTTTTTTTTAAAAGATTTTATTTATTTATTAATGAGAAACAGGAGGAGAGAGAAAGAGCCAGACATTACTCTGGTACATGTGATTCAGGGGATTGAACTCAGGACCTCATGCTTGAGAGTCACTGCTTTTATCCACTGCGCCACCTCCCAGACCACGTTCTCTCACTCTTGAGGGCCCAAACGTGCCTATATATCTTCCTTTCTTTTGCATCTCTGCTTTGCTTCAATAAACACTCATGACTTTTCTACCTAAAAGTGTCTTAGGTACTCAAATGTCTATGGAACATAATTAAGATATTATTTGAATGAATGTTATATTAAAGGTACAAAATGGGTATAATTTCCTAGAGATAACAGAAATAGTAAGATGTTAAAATAGAAGATGGGAAAGAAAGCTCATTGGAAAATATTCTACAAAGTGTTAATATTTGGAGGTAGTAGGAAGTTGTTCTATTTATTTAAAATGTATTTGTTATGTGTGTACACTTTAGGTTTTGAAACATAAAATATTATCTAGTTTTTAAATGAACAAGTTATTTTATTGCTTTTCAATCTTTTACCTAAGATCAGGTATCAGATGAACAAGTTATTTGCCTTTCCCACATCTGTCACTCTATATAGAAAAAGAGAATAATAGTAACTGCTACTCTGATAATTAGATGAGAACATTTATGAAATATAATGTTTGTTTATTCAAACATTCAGATCCAGAGCATTCTGTAAAAGGAGTATATAGTATGATTAAATCATTTATTGATTCCTTGACAGATAATGTGCATAATAATAATAATGCAACAGTATAAGATTACTCTAACAGATCTAGGGGTGAAATTACTCTGTCTGCTGATTTTTCCCCGTGCTCATCTCAGTTAGGAAATGCATGACAAAAGTAATGGTTTCCAGAAGTGAAAGTAGAGTTTTGGGATTTGGTTACCTAGTGATTATGATGAAGTCTAAGTATTGAATTTCTAAAGGAAATATAAGGTTGATTTATGAAAAGAAAGAAGAATGAGTGAGAAGAGAATTTAAAGCAAAACCCTAAGGAATATATCTAGTTAAGAGTTTGAAGAATAGAATCTAATGAAAGTTTTCATTAAGTAATAATTAATAATAATGCCTTAAGTCTTAAGGTCATTAGAAATATATTTCTCTCTTACACTCTATCACGTAAAACAGAACCAGAGTTTCCTCTGTTTCTTTAGTTCCTCATTTGCAAAATGAGAATCTGAATTCCTAATGTCTCTTCTTAAAGCACCTCTCTGATTCTTTTTTTTACGCTTAGCTAGAGAATGAATCCAGAGCCTTGTGCATGTCCTCTCCCATTGATCCACCTCCCTAATTCCAGCTCTTAACTTTTTAAAAAATATATTTTATTTTTATCTGCCAGAGTACTGCTCATCTCTGGCATATGGTGGTGTGGGGAAATTTAATCTGATATATATGCATATATATATATATATATATATGTATGTGTATAGAGAGAAAGAGAGAGAGAGACATGCAGCACTGTTTTTATGAATCATGAAGCTTCACCCTGCAGGTGAGGACTGGAGTCTTGAACCATGGTCCTTGCACATGATAATGTGGATAGGATAGGATATGGTGTAACATCTCATCTTATTTTGCTTTATGTTATGTTGTATTGTTTAATTTCTAATGAGAAGGAGAGAGAAAGAGAGAGAGAGAGGGAGAGAAGATGGGAGAGAGAGAAGAGGGGAGAGAGGAAAGAGGGAGAGAGAGACCAGTGTACCACTCTATTATCCATAGAGTTCTACTGTTTCTGTCTTTGGTACTTTCATGTAGTACCAAGGATTGAATTCAGGATTTCACACAGAGAAGGGATGCACTTTATATGCTGAGCTACCTCCCTACCCACATCTTCTTTTTCCATTCTTTTTCTCTTCCTATTCTTCCCCTCCCCAAACTTGCACTTATTAATCTGTATGTTTCCTCAACACAAGGGATCGTCAACATAGGAATATGGCCTAGAAGTATAAAAAATTCTTGGAGTGAATGATAGGGTGAGAAGACCCACAACTACAGGGTGGGACTCTTGTCTACTCAAAGCAGGGGTGGGGAACCTTTTTTCTGCCAAAGGCCATTTGGATATTTGTAACATCATTCTCAGGCCATAGAAAATTACCAAATTAAGAATTACCACTTAATGTTGTTATGAAAAAAGCTGCTAGAGTAATTGAATTTCAAGTCCTGCCTGCAGTTGTTTTGGCAAGGAAGGCCAGACAGAAAGAGTTGCCCCTTAGGCCGGATGTTCCCACCTCTGGCTTAGAGTCTGCCATAAGAGTAGATATCTCATCTGATATTCAGAGCATTTTCACCAAGGAAATGACTGTTCCTTGGCAGTCTGGCAACTGCCCTCCCTCTAGATAGCAGAGGGAATCTATTCACACGCAGTCTATTCCTACTCTTTGCTGAATTTATGAACAGTGACACACTATATTTCTGGTAGTTTTACATTCACTGTTGCATATAGCTTTCAGGGAGAACTGTTTATTTTCTATTTGTGGCCCCTCGTCCTGCAGCAGTTATATTTTATCCCACACTATCCTGAAAAAATTATCTTGGAATAGCTTTTTGAATTTTGGATGCATCTGAGTGAATTGAGTCATATACTTAAATTGTTCTCTTCATATTAGTTTCTTAGTCACTCTTTATAATACTGTAGAGCTCAATAAATTTGTGTAACAAGAAACATTTACTATTTAAAGGGTATCCAAGAAAACCTTCTTTAGTATTTATGGTGTTATAAAAATGGACATCAATTCCCAGCTGGGCTTTATCCAAGTTTCACTATACAGATGGCTATATAAATTGCCCTTTAAGTCCCTATGGAAGAAGATTTATAATTCCTTCCTTCTTCTCCTTTTAATAATTGTTTTAATGTCTAATCATCATCACGATCATGACATTTTTTTTCTCTTGTCTGACTTAAATCTCTCCACCTGCAAGTTAACCATATTTCTTTGCTTTTTGACCTCACTTGAGGTGGGAAACAGGCAGTTATTATTACTCTTCTATTTCTTTCTCTGTTGAAAAACAATGCTTCATCCATTGTACAAATCAATGGTACTAATAAGCTCAGATTTCTCAGAGAAAAAGTACACAGTTGAGGGCTGGTGTGGTGGCACACCTGGTTGAGTGTACATGTTATCATGCATGAGGACCCAGGTTCGAGCCCCCAGTCCCCACCTGCAGGGGGAAAGCTTCGCAAGTGGTGAAGCAGGTCTGCAGGTGTCTCTCTGTCTCTCTCCCTCTCTCCCTCTCTATCTCCTCTGCCCTCTCACTTTATGACTGTCTTTATTCAATAAATGAAGATAATTAAAAAATTAAAAACAAAAAGTACACGTCTATTCCCTCAATATGAGGCAAACATTTTATTTCAGAACCAAGAGACTTAAAAAATATTTTTTTATTATCTTTATTTATTTATTAGATAGAGACAGCCAGAAAGTGAAAGGGTAAGGGGAGACAGAGAGACACCTGCAACACTGCTCCACTGCCTGTGAAGCTTTCCTCTGCATGTGGGCCAAGAGACTATTTTAAGGGTAGTATTAGCACAAGTTTCCAAAAAATTCAGATCACAGCATATATAAAATAAAAAGTTTATGTACAGCTCTCTTCCCCACCATCTTAGTTGTCTTTGCTCTTAAATCAATATCTTTTCAAAGTAGTTAGGTTAAAAAAAAAGAAAAGAAAAAGAAAGTAATTAAATAAACATGCAAGCAATAAAAAGTAAGATATAGGCACATATTAACTTAAATCATAATAAATTACATCAGATTTAATCATATTATTTTAAAAGTGTAATGTTATTCATACAACCTTAGAAAACTGACAGTACTGACTAAAGCTAAAATATACATTTACCTGAATAGTTTTATACTTGGGCATGTGTCTAATAGAAACAAGTTCTTGGACTGGTAAAGAGCTCATTGCCGGTATCTCTTTTTTTCTTTTTTCTCTTTCTTTCTTTCTTTCTTTCTTTCTTTCTTTCTTTCTTTCTTTCTTTCTTTCTTTCTTTCTTTCTTTCTTTTTGTCACCAGGGTTATTGCTGGAGCTTGGTGCATGCTCTATGAATCCACTGCTCCTGGAGGCCATTTTTCTCATTTTTTTTATTGCCCTTGTTGTTATTGCTGCTATGGCTGTTGTTGTTGGGTAGGATAGAGAGAAATCAAGAGAGGAGGAGAGAAAGACACCTGCAGACCTGCCTCACCGCCTGTGAAGTGACACTCCTGCAGGTGGGGAGCCAGGGGCTTTGCAAGCGGTGAAGCAGGCCTGCAGGTGTCTTTTTCTCCCACTCTCTGTCTTCCCATCCTCTCTTGATTTCTCTCTATTCTATCCAACAATAATAACAATAACAATGATAAACAACAAGGGCAACAAAAGGGGAAAAAGTGGCCTCCAGGAGCAGAGGATTCATGGTGCAGGCACCGAGCCACAGTGATAACACTGGAGGGGAAACACACACACACACACACACACACACACACACACACACACACACACAAAACAACAGCTCAAGCTTATGTAACAGGTATAGAAAGAAGAATAAATCATGTTCAGGAAAGAAAATAAATGTTAGAAAATACAGTCACTCGAACCCT
Source organism: Erinaceus europaeus (assembly GCF_950295315.1). Lineage (NCBI taxonomy): Eukaryota > Metazoa > Chordata > Mammalia > Eulipotyphla > Erinaceidae > Erinaceus > Erinaceus europaeus. The sequence continues at coordinate 145,149,911 of NC_080164.1, forward strand.
GACTCCCCACCTGCAGGGGAGTCCCTTCACAGGTGGTGAAGCAGGTCTGCAGGTGTCTATCTTTCTCTCCTCCTCTCTGTCTTCCCCTCCTCTCTCCATTTCTCTCTGTCCTATCCAACAACGATGACAACAACAATAATGACTACAACAATAAAACAATAAGGGCAACAAAAGGGAATAAATAAATAAAATAAAATATTTAAAAAAATACAGTCACTACACTTTTCTGTGCAAAACTCTTAAGACATATCAGAGAGTGGGAGAGTGGACACACTGAACTTTGGTGTTGCTGTGGAACTATAAACTTCAATCCTACAGTTTTGTAAACTGCTATAATCACAAGCAAAAGTTTTAAAGTATATAATGTTAACAAGCTACAAACAGCTTGAGAAGGTTATAATTTATGGGGGCCAGGTTGTGGAGCACCTAGTTAAACGCACATATCACCATCCGGAAGGATCTGGGTTCAAGCCCCGGTTTCCCACCTGCAAGGAGGATATTTCACTAGGTGGGAAGCAAGTTTTTCAACTTCTATCTATGAGTGAGATCATCCCATATTCATCTTTCTCTTTCTGGCTGATCTCACTTAACATGGCTCTTTCAAGCTCCATCCGAGATGGGGTGAAGAAGGTGAATATACCTTTTTATATATATTTATTTATTCCCTTTTGTTTTATTGTTTTAGTTATTGATGTCGTTGTTGTTGGATAGGGCAGAGAGAAATGGAGAGAGGAGGGGAAGACAGAGAGGGGGAGAGAAAGGCACTTACAGATCTGCTTTACTGCCTGTGAAGCGACTCCCCTGCAGGGTGGGAAGCCGGGGACTTGAACCGGGATTCTTATGCTGGTCCTTGTGCTTCATGCCTCGTGCGCTTAACCTGCTACACTACTGCCGGACTCTCTGAATATACCATTTTTTAATAACTGAGTAGTATTCCATTTTGTATATAGACCACAACTTACTCAGGCATTCATCTGTTGTTGGACACCTGGGTTGCTTCCAGGTTTTGGCTATTACAAATTGTGCTGCTATGAACATAAGTATACACAAAGCTTTTTGGATAGGTATATTTGGTCCTTTAGGATATATCCCCAGGAGAGGAATTGCAGGGTCATAGGGTAGGTCCATTTCTAGCCTTCTGAGAATTCTCCAGACTGCTGTACACAGAGTATGGACCAATTACATTCTCACTAGCAGTGCAGAAGGGTTCCTTTGCTCCCACAACCTCTCCAGCATTAGTTGTTGCTATCATTTTTGAGGTATAACATTCTCACAGGAGTGAAGTAGTATCTCATTGTTGTGGCATACTACTTTTTATAATCTTTTACACTCCATAAATAAATTTTCAGATGAAGTCACATACCTGTTTGCTTCATTGTGAAGTGCAGCAATAATTTCTGCTTTGCAATTGTCACGATACTGTAATAATAATTTAGGAGTCTAGGCAGGTGACTCAATCAGTGGAGTGTGTGACATGTCTCAGGTCCCAGGTTTAATTCCTGGCACCACCTATGGCAGAACAATGATCTGGTCTATCTTGTAAAAATAAGCCAAAAAATTTTTTTGTTTGTTTCCGTTAAAAAAGAGCTTAAAGCTTGTAGTCAACTCAGAAGTTTGGAATCAGTAGTATTTTTAAAATATTTATTCCCTTTTGTTGCCCTTGTTGTCTTATTGTTGTTGTTATTGATGTTGTTGTTGTTGGATAAGACAGAGAGAAATGGAGAGAGGAGGGGAAGACAGAGACAGGGAGACAAAGAGAGACACCTGAAGATCTGCTTCACCGCTTGTGAAGTGACTACCCTGCAGGTGGGAAACCGGGTCTCGAACCGGGGTCCTTACATTGGTCCTTGCGCTTTGCACCTTGTGTGCTTAACCCGCTGCATTACTGCCGACTCCCAGTAGTATTTTTAAATAGCATTTTCTCGTTATAGTTACCATTCTCAGGAGAGAGTATACTGATAAATTACTATGTTTTTCCAGGGAGAGTTACTCCAGCACAGCTCACATCCTATATCCAGCTCTTCAAGAACAACCTCAGAGCTCTGGTGAATCATTGTGGGCTCCTACAGCTCGGGCTGGCCACAGTTCAAACTTTGAAACACCCACAGACAGCCAAGTGGGACAACTTTCTGGCTTTTGAAAGGCTCCTTCTCCAGGTATGTTATCGGTACTTCCAGGAATATTCATAATTAAAATTTTACTTCCAAGGGAAAACTGATATTTATCACCATCTTAGTAATAAACCACATATTGATATGTCAGTCTCTCAGTGCCCCTAATTCAAGCCAAAACTTTCCTTGTTTTTTTACTGCAGTTTTGACTTCTCACTCAATGCTATACTATATATTTTTTTCTTTGTCACTTGGTTATCCTTTAAAAACTTCAATTTTATGCTATGTGTACTGTGTTGGTTTTCATGACATCTTTAATCCTTACAACTTTTCCTGTAGGCTATTATTGCTATTTATATTTCCACTTATATTATCTAATTTCTAATCCTTTAAAAAATTTTATTTATAAAATGGAAATATTGACAAGATTGTAGGATAAGAGGGGTGCAATTCCACAAAATTCCCACCACCAGAACTCCATTCCAATCCCCTCCCATGATGGCTTTCCTATTCTTTATCTCTCTGGGAGTATGGACCCAGGACCATTATAGGGTGCAGAAGAAAGAGGTCTGGCTTTTGTGGTTGCTTCCCCGCTGAACATGGGTGTTGGCAGGTTGATCTATACTCCCAGCCTGCCTCTCTCTCTTTCCCTAGTGGGGCAGAGCTCTGGGGAGACAGGACTCCAGGACACATTGGTGGGGTCATCTTCCCAGGGAAGTCAGGTTGTCATCATGGTATTATCTGGAACCTGGTGGCTGAAAAAGAGTTAAGATATAAAACAGAACAAATTGTTTACTAGTCATGAACATAAAGGCAAGAATATTGTAGATGAAGATTTGGGGTCTCCATTTTGGAAAAAGTTATTAGGTCTATTTTAGGTATATTCCAAGGGTCCCATAACTTTAGTAGTTTTTGCCTGAGCCTGACATCTGATATGCATGTGGACCTAGGTTATTGTCTGACTGGATGGTGTCAGAGTTGGAAAAAGGACTAGAAAGCTGGATTAGGGTAGAGAGTAGCTCCCAAATATGTGGAAAGTATATAAATATTGTTAACTGTAACCCCCATTGATTTGATCTGGGGCCCATATTCAGCACAAGAGCCTATGCAACCTCTGCATCCCTGTAGGTCTGACCTTGCATTCTCTGGTCATAGCTAGGAACATTCCAGGCTGCACTAGTTTCAGGACCCCTCTTCCTCGGGTGTTAGGTAGAGTATGTTACCCAACCTCCCTTTGGAGGATGGAACACTCCCTACCATTATTGATCCACACTGAGGGCAAGGTCCTATAGGGACTCACAAAGGGGTCCATTATGTTGTTCCTGATGGAGATGGCCAGTGACAATGATGAGAGGGATCTGTTAGAGGTCTGGGCCCATCATGTCTTGTGGGAATCCCAGGACTCCCTGACTAGGGACCTAGGTGATGGGGTGGCCTGGCAATGACTAAAGAGTCATCATTTAAGTATGCCAGTCTCTTGCCCTTATCCAACTTTTGTAATACTTACTTTGTCTGACAAGCTGAGCTTTGGAGTGACTGAGGGAAGTGTAATATGAAGTAAGTGAAGAGGGTATCTAGGTCTAAGTAGAAACTATTACATTAGGTACTTTGTGGTGTCTTTTTTGGGTCTTTCTACTACTTGCTTGCTGCATTTATTGACTCACTGAAAACTATTGTGCACATTTGCTTTAAGGTATATATTTTCCCCTAACTTATGAATACATGTACATATGCCCTATCTCATGGGCCCTGGCCTGTATCTAGGCTTTGAGGTTTGTTAAGAAGAGTACCACCTGAAATGGAATTAAGGAGTCCTATGAGCTAGGACAGGTCTCACCAGAGTAATGTAGCTGAGTGGTTGGCATTCCACGCCTGACATCTCTGGACTCAGTCTGAAGTGAAACATGCTGAGGTGGTACAGGTTACGTTGATTGGGCTGGGATCAGCAGATGCAGTATCAGTTGGTATGAACTGAGAGAAGCATGCAGGAAAGTGAGCCCCACCCTAGAAGTTCCAGGACTGGGAGAAATATGGGCTTTATAGAGAATAGGGAAGGTTCTTGCTGTCTTAGGGTCTAAGAAGGCATTAGTTATTACTATAACCAAATTATTTGGCAATTGGGTTAACATTGAAAATCCCATTATTAGGACTGCTGTATCATACATTACTTCACCATAGTTTATGTCCTTTTATGCTATTAACATAAAACTGTATCTTATAAAGTAAAGCCACTGGTTGCTTCTGTTCTCCCTGGTCTAAGCTTTAGGAGATTTAAAATATCAAAGAACAAGTCATTATTAGAAATGTATTACCAATTTGAGCCCACTGTTAAGATTCAATCTGATTACCTATTTGAAGTCTCAAGTGCTTAGATTGAAGGACTATATACCCAGAACTATTAGCAGCTCAGTCAGTAGGGCACAAGACTTACAAATCTGAGGTCCTAAGGTTGATTCTTGGCACACATATGCCTAAACAGTGCTCTGGTCTCTCTCTCATTCTGTATCTCTTTCATCAACTCATATAAATGAAACAAAGCGTAGAAGTGTTTATTTAATTTTATTATCTTTCTATAGTTATTTATTGGATAGAGACAGCTGGAAATCAAGAGGAAATGCGAGATAGGGATAGAGACAGAGAGACACCTGCAGCCCTGCTTCACCACTTGTGTAGCTTTCCCCCTGCAGGTGGGGACCAGGGCTGGAACCTGGGTCCGTGTGCACTGGAATGTGTATCTTAATCATGTGCACCACTGCCTGAACCCCTGTGATTTTTTTTTTAAATGTCCCGTGTGTGCTTTGAAAGAATGTTTATTTTCCAATTGTTGTCTATAGGGCTCCATAAATGCACCCTCTCTTAAAATAATTGCATAAAATATGCAATAGTGTTGGTATGCATGAGACCCCTTCTGTTTCATTGGTTTAATACCCCCTGCTTAACACTGTATTCTATTTACATAACCACTGTATTCTATTTACATAACCACTGTATTCTATTTACATAACCACTACAGGGCATTGGTTCAATCCCCACTGGTTCATGATATGTTTTTGCTCCGCCCCCTCTCCTTGTCTCACACTGATTTTCACCAGTCACTTTTCTCTCCACCCTCTCTGCATCACATCCTGTTCCCACCCTACTGGGCTAGTATATTTATAAGGACAAGATTGTTGTTTGTAGTTGTTAGTTTAGCTTAGCTCGGCTTAGATTGTGCTGCATCCTGCATGAATAAAGAGATACTGCCTACAGCTCAACCATGAGTCCCTGGTTGTCTGTTACCCGCCCGTGAAGCCAGCCCGGCGAAAACAACATAGCCCGGCGAAAACAACACAATAGCATGCTATAATGTAAGCTATCATTAGCAATTCAGTGATTCACAAGTATAGCTTCTTCAATTCCTTATCTCCCTTTAACTTCTATTTATTTATTTATTTATTTATTTATTTATTTATTTATTTATTTTTCCCTTTTGTTGCCCATGTTGATTTTCACTGTTGTTTTAGTTATTGTTGTTGTTATTGATGTCGTTGTTAGAACAGAGAGAAATGGAGAGAGGAGGGGACAACAGAGAGGGGGAGGGAAAGATAGACACTTGTAGACCTGCTTCACCACCTGTGAAGTGACTCCCTTGCAGGTGGGGAGCCGAAGGGTTGAATCAGGATCCTTAAGCCGGTCCTTGTGCTTTGCAGCCATGTGCGCTTTCTTAACCTGCTGTGCTACTGCCTTATTCCCAATTTTTTAACTTCTTAAAGAGGTTTTAAAAATATATTTCACCATGATTGTGATTTATGAATTACTTTTTATTTATTTTTTATTAGTGATCTGATAATGATTTATAGGATTATAAAATTGCTGGGGTAGGGGGTCGGGCGGTGGCGCAGTGGGTTAAGCGCAAGTGGCGCAAGGACTGGCATAAGGATCCCAGTTCGAGCCCCCGGCTCCCCACCTGCAGGGGAGTCACTTCACAGGCAATGGAGCAGGTCTGTAGGTGTCTATCTTTCTCTCCCCCTCTCTGTCTTCCCCTCCTCTCTCCACTTCTCTCTGTCCTATCCAACAACGAACAACGTCAACAATGGTAATAATAACCACAAGAGGCTACAACAAGAAGAGCAACAAAAGGGGGAAAAAATGGCCTCCAGGAGCGGTGGATTCATCGCACAGGCACCGAGCCCAGCAATAACCCTGGAGGAAAAAAAAAAAAATTGCTGGGGTGTGATTCCACCCTGCATCTACCTCCAAAGTATTGCATTCTCTTTCATTAATTTTTGGGTCCTTACAAGTTGGTGCTTTAGTGATGGTTAATTTATCAACTGGCCATTATAATTGCGCTTTGTTTACACACATGCTTTTTAAAATAGTAGACATTCATCTATTTGTATAACAAGTTGTGATAAATGGTGTTGTTTTACAGACTGATTTGAAGGTGGAACATCTGAGTTTATTCTGAGCATAAGGGCAGCTTCCAACTTTTTCCAAAAGGGGCTGAGAGGTACCTAGATCTAAATCTTAGCCAGCATTGAAAGTTTGTTTATTTCATTGGGAGCTCATTTCCACTATTTTCTACCAAGCCTCCATCACTAGAACCTCAATGTTGACATTATGGCCTTTGTAATACTATAGACATTCATGGTGAGGAAAGGAAACTGGACTTGGAACTCTATAATTAGATATAAGTTACTGTATTTCTGTTTGCTGCCTTTCTGTGGCTCAGTGGTTTTGGTGATTTAATGACTACTCAGCAGCACATCTGAGACTTGACTTGAGCTCCTGAGACTACCCAAAAGATAATATATACTCAAAAAAGAAAAGTTTTTGAATTGTATTTCTAACAGTCTACTATTATTAGGAGTGCATTTGTTTTTCAAAACCAAAGGAGTAAAGTGTCTTCCCAGTTCCTTTTTTAAAATAATTTTTTTTATAAAATAAAAATATTGACAAGACTGTAGGATAAAAGGGGTATAATTCCACACAGTTCGCACCACGAGAACTCCATATCCAACTCCCTCCCTTGATAGCTTTCCTATTCTTTATCCTTCTGGGAACATGGAACCTGGGTCATTATGGGGTACAGAATGTGGGAGGTCTGGCTTCTGTAATTGCTTTCCTGCTGAACATGAGCATTGGCAGGTTGATCCATACTCCCAGCCTGTTTCTATCTTTTCCCTAGTAGGGCAGGGCTCTAGGAAGGTGGGGTTCCAGGACACATTGGTGAGGTCATCTGCCTGGGGATGTCAGGTTGACATCATGGTAGCATCTGCAACTAGGTGTCTGAAAAAAAGCATTAAGATATAAAGAAGAGGTGTCTGGGCGGTAGCACAGTGGATTAAGTGCACATGGTGAGAAGCATACTGACTGCATAAAGATCCTGGTTGGAGTCCTTGGCTCCCCATATGCAGGGGTGTGGCTTCACAAGAGGTGAAGCAGGTCTGCAGGTGTCTCTCTTTCTCTCCCCCTCTCTGTCTTCCCCTCCAATCTTAATTTCTCTCTGTAATATCCAATAACATCAAAATAGAAAAAATGGTCTTCAGGAGCAGTGGACTCATAGTGCAGAGCACCGAGCCCCAGAAATAACCCTGGAGGGAGGAGACAAAAAGTTGTAAAGAACAACAAAGTGTTAAATAATCTGAAGCTAGTAGGTCAATTTTAGGTATATTCCATGGGACCCATGACTTTACTAATTTTTGCCTGAACCCAATAGCTAACATGCAGGGGGACCAAAGGTATTTTTTGGGGAGATGGTGTCAGAGTTGGAAAAAGGATTAGAAAGCTGGTTCAGGGAAGAGAGTAGCTCCCAAATATGTGGAAAGTATATAAATATTGTTAACTGTAAACCCCATCAATTTGATCTGGGGCCCCTCTTCAGCACAGGAGCCTATGCAACCTCTGCATCCCTGTAGGTCTGAGCTCACATTCTGTGGTCACGGCTAGCAACATTCCAGGCTGTACTAATTTCAGGACCCATCTTCCTCAGGTGGTAGGTAGAGTATGCTATCCAACCTCCCTTTGGAGGATGGAACATTCCCTACCATTGTTGATCCACACAATGGCAAGGTCCTATAGGGGCCCACAAAGGGGTCCATCATGTTGTTCCTGATGTTGACCAGTGGCAGTGATGAGAGGGATGTGTTAGAGGTCTAGGCCCTTCATGTCTGTGTGTGAGTCCCAGGACTCCCTGACTAGAGCCCCAGGAGATGAGGTGGCCTGGTATTAAGCAAAAGAGCCATCATTTAAGTATGCCATTCTCTTGCCCTTATCCAGCTTTTGTAATCCTTACTTTGTCTGACAGGCTCAGAGTGACTGAGGGAAGTGAACTAGAAAGTAGTTGAGAGTATCTAGATCTCAGTAGAAACTATTTCATTAGGTACTTTGTGGTGTCTTTTTTTGGTCTTTTGGTCTTTCTACTTGCTTGCTGCACTTAGTAGTGCACTTTTGTGCACTTTTGCATTAAGGTATATATTTTCTCCTAACTTATGGATACATGTACACATGTGCTCTGTCTCTTGGGCCCTGGTCTATAACTAGGTTCTGTGGCTTTGTTAGGAAGTGCACCACATGAAATGGAATTAAGGAGACCTATGAGCTAGGAAAGATCTCACCAGAGTACTGGAGCTGAAGGGTTGACATCGCAGTTCTGTCATCTGTCAACATAGTCTGAAGTGAAACGTGGTACTAGTTGCATTGACTAGGCTGAGATGAGCAGATGCAGTATCAGTTGGTATGGGTCGAGAGGAGCCTGCTGAAAAAGGAAACCCCACTGCTGAGGTTCCAGGTCTGGGAGAAATATGGGTTTTATAGAGAATGGGGAGGGTTCCTGCTATTTTAGGGTTTAAGAAAGCAATAGATAGTTATTTGGAAATTTGGTTGACATTAGAAATCCCATTATTAGGATTCTGTATCATACAAGATCTCATCGTATTCTACCACCCAGAAATCCCAAGGAGTTAAAGAGTTCTATGTATAGGAACTAGAGGGATGAGCGAGTTAAAGACCTGCACAGCCCTATCGCTCATATGGGTTTTAGGACTTGTGTGCCAGAAACTGGGGGCAGAAACCAAATTGTCTGTCTGTCTGTCTGTCTGTCTATCTATCTATCTATACATACAGCTTCATAGAAGCTGGCAGGGAGTATTCCAGTGTCTTCCATCTTCTGGAAGACTTTTAAAAGTAGAGGTATTAGTTCTTCTTTGAAAGTTTTGTAGAATTCATTTGTAAAACCATCTGGTCCAGGACTTTTATTTTTGGGGAGATTTTTGATAACTGTTTCAATTTCATTAGCTGTGATGGGCCTGTTCATGTTATCCACTTCCTCTTTACTTAGTTTTGGAAGTTGGTAGGTATCTAGGAAATCATTCATTTCTTCCAGGTTCTCTAACTTGGTGGCATATAGTTGTTCATAGAAGCCTCGCATGATATGTTGAATTTCTGCAATGTCTGTTGTGATATCTCCTCTTTCATTTACTATCTGATTTATTTGGGTCTTCTCCCTTTTTTGTTTTGTGAGTCTGGCTAAAGTTTTGTCGATTTTGTTTACTCTTTCAAAGAACCAACATTTACTTTCATTGATCTTTTGTATGGTTTTCCTATTCTCAATGTTATTTATTTCTGCCCTAACTTTAGTAATTTCTGTCCTTCTGGTTGCTTTAGGGTTCCTTTGTTGTTCTTCTTCTAGGTCTTTAAGATGTGCAATCAGGCTGTTTATTTGTGTCTTTTCTTGTTTCCTAATGTGTGCTTGTATAGCTATGAACTTCCCTCTTAGGACTGCTTTAGCTGTGTCCCAAATATTTTGATAGCTTGTGTCTTCATTTTCATTGAACTCTCAAAACATTTTGATTTCTTCCTTGATTTCCTCTTTGACCCAGAAGTTGTTAAGAAGTGTACTGTTGAGCTTCCACATTTTGGCACTGTTACTAATCTTTTGTTGATTGTTAAGTGTTAGTTTAATTCCACTGTGGTCTGAGAAGATGCTTGGGATGATTTCAGTGCTCTTGAATTGGCTGATGCTGTCTTTGTGGCCTAACATATGGTCTATCCTTGAGAATGATCCATGTGGATTTGAGTAAAATGTGTATTCCAATTTCTTGGGATGAATGACTCTGAAAATGTCCAATAGTTCTAGTTTATCTATCTCTTCATTTAGCTCCCTTATGTCTTTACTGATTTTCTTCCTGGATGATCTGTCAAGTTGAGAGAGTGGGGTGTTGAAGTCCCCTACTATGATTGTGTTACTGTTAATATATTGCTGTAGCTCTTTTAGTAGAAGTTTGATGTATTTAGATGGCTTCTCATTGGGTGCATAGATGTTAATAATTGTTAAGTCCTCTTGATTGACTGATCCTCTGAGCATTAAATAGTGTCCATTCCTATCTTTTTTAATCTTATGTATTTTCAAGTCTATCATGTCAGATATGAGAATAGCTGTTCCTGACCTTTTTTGTGGGCCATTGGCTTGAATGATAGTTTTCCATCCTTTCACTTTAAGTCTGTGTTTGTCTTGTTGAATTAGGTGAGTTTCCTGTAGACAACATATTGTTGGGTTGTGTTTTCTGATCCATCTTCCTACTCTGTCTTTTAATAGGTGAATTCAGGCCATTGACATTTATTGATATCAAAGATTGAAGATATTTTAACGCCATTCTTGTAGAGTTTTAGAGTGTTTTGATATATGTCCTATTTGTGGTGGTCTGGTTGTTCATAGGAGACCTTTCAGAACTTCTTTCAGGGCTGGCTTGGTGATGGTTGCTTCCTTCAACTGTTGCTTGTCTGAGAAGGTTTTGATGCTTCCATCTAGTCTGAATGACTGTCTAGCAGGATATAGTATTCTTGGCTGAAAGCCTTTCTCATTGAGCACTCGATAGATATCTTGCCATTCTCTTCTGGCCTTTAGTGTTTGTATGGAGAAGTCTGCTGCTAATCTTATGGGTTTTCCTTTGTAGGTGACTCTTTGTTTTTCTCTTGCAGCCTTGAGGATCCTTTCTTTATCCTTATTCCTTTCCATTCTAAGTATGACATGTCTTGGTGTCTTTAGGTCTGGGTTAATTCAGTTTGGGACCCTCTGGGCTTCTTGAATCTTTATGTCTTTGGTATTGTCTAGACTAGAGAAATTTTCAGCTATTATGGCTTGGAGAACGCTTTCTTCCTCTCCTTCTCTTTCTTCCTCTGGTAAGCTAATAATGCGTATATTGTTTCTTTTGAAGTCATCCCATAGGACTCTGTTGTTGTTTTCAGCATCTATTAATCTCTTTTTGAGATCTCTTACTTCTTTTTTAGTTGTTTCTAATTCATCCTCAATCTTGCTAATTCTGTCTTCAGCCTCATAGATTCTATTCTTTCTGCCCTCTACTGCTTTCTGGAGTTCATCTATTTTGTTGCCCTGCTCTGATACTGTTTTAGCTTGTTCAGCTAGTTGCCTTCTTAGCTCAGCGATTTCAGCTTTCAGCTCTCTAATAACCATGAGATTATTAGAATTTTCTTCCATATTCTCATTTGTTGTTCCTGCATTTCTGATTACAATTTTTTCAAATTCTTTACTCACTCCTGTTATTATTTCCTTAGCTAATGTTTGGATGTTGAACTCGTTGTTTTGTGCTTCACCCTCTGGAGGACTTTTAGCTGGACTCTTGTCCTGGTTCGAGTCTCCAATATTTTTTCTTGTTGTTTTAACCATTTTATATATTATGTTATGAGTTCCCTTTATCAGTACTTTTCAAATTATTGATTACTATTGCCTGGATTGACTTTTGTCTAAGTAATTTAATTAAAGGGTTTACCGTGGTGGAAGTTGACAGTTTTTTCAATCCCTGAGTTGGAGCTCAGTGGTGTAAAGGCCTCTTTTTTTTTCTTCCCTGTAGGCTATGGGAACCTGAGGGCTTTTAAACTATCAATAGGCTTCTTAGCTTAATCACTGACTCCTGACCAAGAGATAAAGCAGGGTGTGGCAGAGATAATCCAGTGGTTATGCAAAGAGACTTTCACAGCCCCTCAGCTATGCCACCGAGGTATAGGTCTTCTCCTGAGTTTCCCGGTTAGATCTCTGTCCCTGATGTCCCTCCCTGTTGCTGCTCCAGATTCTGAGGGTAGTAGTAATGGAGACTCAGAGTTGCACTTGGTGAGTCTCTGGGGAGTCCTTTCCTCCCTTCAGCTGTCCCCTTGTTGTGGAGCAGACTGGAGGTGGTGTCTCCACTGATAAACTGTTGAACTGTTAGCAGTCACTTAGTCTCTCCTTAGGCCCCTCTCTCCTCTCTGTCACCAGCCACGCGTGTTTGTACTCACGGGTGATTTACTAGGTTCCTGTGGTCATTCTAGTCCTGTCTTGTTTCGGTCTGGGTGGTCTCCATTGGTATTCCTAGTTGATCCGGGAGAGGAGAGGAGAGCGGTAATACAATTCTTTATTGATGTGGGAGTCCCATCGTTGGGTGTGAGCACAGTGGGTTAAGACACATGGCGCCAGACCTCCATGGCCGCCTCCTGCTCTGCATGCCAGCCCAACATTCTGGGACCCAAATGCAGGGCCACAGCCTCCACACAAGCGGCAGACATACGAAGGCGCCCCAGATAAGTATACAGCCGCTTGGCTCTCTGCAGCCTCATGTTTAACGAAGTCACTGAGGTTCCTTTTCTCCCTCTTCTTATTTTTCTGAGACTCCTCTGCCATAGGTGACCTTCCACCTTATGAAGAGGTTTCCCAAACCCTCTGCTCTTTTCTCATGAGACAGGTTTTCTATCTCTGGGACATTTTGCTCTCGCCACACCTTAGTTCTTCTTGACTGTGATCGTAGTGGTTGGGAGATGCATGGGGGCCCCGTGGAGAAGGGTGACTCTAATTTGAGAATTGGTCCCAGTCTAAGGGACCTTGAGGCTGCAATCCAAGATTTAAGGGAACAGGTCATTTTGCTTGCCCAGCACCTTACATGCTTTCTAGAGAAAGTAAAACCTCCCGAGCCTGTCCCCCAACCTTGCCACTTTTGCCACACACTGCAATTTTGAATCTTGGTGACAGAAACCAAACATTCGGATGTGATATGGCCACTTTATTTCTGTGCTTTTCACCATAGAATTTGTGCTTTGAATCTTGTGTTTTCTGTCATTTTATAATATTATGGAGAAATAGTCAAAATAATAGATTATCTTAATGCTTGTACTGTTAAGCATCATTATGTTCTGGAATGTTTATAAGTTATATACGTATCTATCTTATTTTAATGCAATGCTGTATTATTAGAATTTCAATTTTTTCTGGAGAAATTTATGGAGGAAGATATCTCTAATGAAGGGTGTTGGAATTAAGTAGATCTGAGTAGCCTCATATGTTGGCCCCTTGGTGCTCATGTGATTATACTCTTTTATTAATTTGAAGGGCCTCTTTCTACCTCTCCTTTCTCCATCATTCAGATAACTTGGGGAGAAACTTTTATTTACAGACTGAATGAACGACTCTCAGAAATATAACTCTTCCTTTCATCATTATGTCCTCTCCAGGGAAGCCTTTGTGCTTTAGTTCTTTGCTAAAAGAAGTGTCACTTCCTAATGGTGAAGGGGAAAATCTGAAAAGACGTTTCCAAACCAAAGTATTCTATTTCATTTTGGGTAATGACAGTTATTTGAACACACGCTGTCTGCTGAGCAGTGCACTCATCACACAAACAAATATGGTTTAGTGAGTGTGCATGTATAGTTTATTTGTAGTGTAGAGTAGGTATTAGTGCATTAGCACTTGTACCCTTTTCAGGGATATAGGACCAAGTGTGATTCTTTTCTGGGCTGTTCTAAGTACATAAGTAGTGCATTTATAGTATTGTGCTTGTGAAACAACAATCAGTCTTTGAATAAATTTCAGACTTAATGCTATACAGTACGGGGTGGGAACATCTTGAAATCTTTTGGTCTCTCTCTACCAAGATAACTGCTGCAGAATTTGCCATCCAATAAACGTAAGAACTTTCTTCATGGCAACATTGTGGTGATTTAAAAAAAATATTTATTTATGTATTTATTCCCTTTTGTTGTCCTTGTTGTTTTATTGTTGTAGTTATTGTTGTTGTTATTGATGTTGTCATTGGATAGGACAGAGAGAAATGGAGAGAGGAGGGGAGACAGTGAGGGGGAGAGAAAGCTAGACATCTACAGACCTGCTTCACCGCTTGTGAAGTGACTCCCCTGCAGGTGGGGAACTGGGGGCTCCAACCGGGATCCTTACACTGGTCCTTGCGCTTGGCACCACATGCGCTTAATCCGCTGTGCTACTGCCATTGTGGTGATTTTTAAGTTGAAAGTTTGAAAGTTTTGTATGGCTCACTAACAATGTTATAAATATCCAAATGATGCTTGGTAGAAAAAAGTTTCCCCATCGCTGTCCCCCGCCCTGCTATACAGCATATGTTGGACAATGAATTTGACAGTGCTCCCATCAGTGTCAGAGCCTAGCTACAGCCCAGGTCTACTTGATACTGAAACCATGCCCTTCTCCAATCTGCATCAATACTGAAATATTAATTTTGAGCAAAGTGTCACAATGACTATTCATCACTTTTCACACTCTACTTGAAATTGTTCTCAAGTATTAATATAGAATTTATTTTAAAACACAGTGATATATATAATCCATTAATTACCTGGTCGATTTATATTAATTTTAGTTCAGTAACATATTCTGTTGCTATTGAGAAAATGTGTTTTCCACTAATTTGCTTTCCCCTTGATATATTTATACATTTGCCCTTCAGGTCAGATCTTCATCTTCTACATATAGGCATATAATACTGCTTTCACTTTTCTCCTGTAGATATTTTGATGTGTCTCTTTTTGTCTATCACTTTAAGGCATTGCGTTTTTTCATAATAAAAGAGAGAAATGGAAAAAAAGGGGGTGGCACACACACACACACACACACACACACACACACACGAACTTTTTATTCCTTTGCCTGGAAGGATACTTTTCCAGGTTTGAATTTAGGTAGATTTGTGCCAGACATCTGATTAGAAAATGAGAATCAAATATATAGACTAAGTAACCATTGCTTTTACACTGGGCTTGCCTTCGAAGCAGTGATATCATGTGTTATTCCAGCTGGAAACCAGAGTTAGTAATCAGGCAAAGTAAGGACAAGGCTTACAATTTTGGTTCAGTGTTTTGTGGGTGGACTAAAAAAGTGACTTAAATAGAGTTGTTATGTCAGTGGCAGCAGACACATCTGGGTGGGTCTTCATTTTGTGAAAAACAAGAAGTGTACAACTGACCTGGTTTGCTTGAATAAATGTGAAATAATACTGGTTTATGCTTCCTCACACTGAATCTTGTCCCAAATCGTTCCTTCTAGCAATTTGAAACTCATTGGCCATCCCAGTTGTTGTGTCCTCCTTTACTTTTAAAAAAGAATTTGACGTCTTCAAAATGACAGATATCTATACCTTTCCCTGCCCTCATCCCCCCCCCTTTTTTTTGCTACTAGGATTATCACTGGGGCTCAGCACCTGCATGATGAATCCACCTCTATTGGTAGCCATTATTTCCCCCCTTTATTTCTATTCATTTATTTTTTGGGGACTAGAGACAGGAGAAACTGAGAGAGAAGGGGGTGATAGAGAGGTAGAGAGAAAGAGAGACACCTACAGAACTCTTCACTGGTTGTAAAGTCCTCCCCACCCCCATACACTCCCACAAGTCGTTACCAGCGGCTTGAGCCTTGCTCAGGGTAATGTGTGCTCAACCAGGTGCGCCATACTACCCAGCCCACAAAATAAGGCCTTTTAATTGATGTTTTTATTTCTTTTTAAAAATTTATTTATTTATAAAATGGAAACACTAACAAGACCATAGGATAAGAGGGATACAATTCCCACCACCAGAGCTCTGTATCCCATCCCATCCCTGATAGCTTTCCTATTTTTTAACCCCATGGGAGTGTCATTATGGGGTGCGGAAGGTAGAAGGTCTGGCTTCTGTAATTGGTTCCCTGCTGAACGTGGGCATTGGTAGGTGATCCATACTCCCATTTTATTTCTTAATATTAGTCTGTCTTGGAGGAACCAATTCCTATTTATACTCATTCACAGACGTCTTGGGTGCTGTTACGTGGCAGGTTTCTGCCTATGTCAGGAAGCCTGTGCTTAGATCCTAGAGGATCTTACCACTGTACTTCTGATCTGAGGAACCAAAGGTCCTAGCTGTTAGCTTAGCATTAGTCAGTGCTGAGATTAGACTGTAGCTTTGGCCCTGGATGTGGATTTCTTTTTGTGAGTGTGTAGTGTTTGTGTATTTTACCATTTATAGTGCTAGGTAGGCTCAATTATTTATTTTTGTTGTTGTTTGTTTGTTTGCTTTGTTTTTCTTGACCAGAGGCTACTAACCTTGCATTTCTTTCTGGTGAGGGTAACCATGAGCATGGCCAAACCTGGTTTATCTGAGCACCTTGACTGAGGGTCTGTGCTGTGGAATCCCTCCTGTTACAACTTCCTCTATCTCTTGCCACAGAGCTTAAAGTAGAAATGGAGTTGTGTTGAATGATCAAGATCACTCTGTCTGCTGTCTCCTTTTCCTTGGACTGTGTTCCTGCTGGAAGGGATGAATGCCAAATGACCTGGGTCTCCTAGAAAGGCATTGTTTCAGAGGAGTGCTGTATGTGGCACTACTCAGCGTTTTCTAGGAAGCCCAATAATGGCCTGCAACTTATGGGATAGTGTTGCATTGTTATTTTGTAAACATTAGGGAAATACTACTAAAGTAATTCATATCATTTCATATCTCCATAAAAAAATCCACAACAGGGTAGCTACAAGTTAATACCTTATGTTTTTAGCAGTTTCCCCCAACACAATACAATGGAACACTATTCTTATTTATTTTTTTTTAATTTCCTGATATTGAGCATCTGAAAAGGTAACACATGAACTAAACAGAAAGGTCAAATAGCCTTCAGGGGCAAAATATATGTTAGAAATGAACTGAGTACAACCCTGCTACATGGAGCTGTTCTTGTTACCATTAACTCATGTGATTAAAAAAATATCTTTAGGGGAGTCGGGCGGTAGCGCAGAGGGTTAAACACACGTAGTGCAAAGAACAAGGACCAGTCAGGATCCCGGTTCAAACCCCCGGCTCCCTACCTGCAGGGGAGTCGCTTCACAGGTGTTGAAGCAGGTCTGCAGGTGTCTCTCTGTCTCTCTTCCTCTCTATCTCCCCCTTTTCTCTCAATTTCTCTCTGTCTCTATCCAATAACAAATAAATAAATAAAGTTAAAAAATTTGAAAAAATACTGTGATTTGACAGAGTACAAAAGATTCCTTTTCTCAGGGGTTGGGGGGGGGGGGAGGAAGGACACCCAGAAGTAGAAGTTGTAACTCAGGAAGAAAGAGAAGGCCAAGAAAAAAAAAGGGTAAATATATATATAAATGTAGACAGATAGTTATAGAAATAATAGTCCATATCTGTGATCTTGAGAAAACTAATGCAGTTTCCTGTGGAGGGAGAGGCACACAGAACTCTGGCAGTGGGAAAGGTGTGGAATTATACTCCTGTTATCTTATGACTTTGTAAATCGATATTAAATCACAATAAAAAATAAATTAAAGGGGCCGGGTGGTAGCACACCTGGTTGAATGCACTTGTTACAGTGTGCAACGACCCAAGTTTTCCCACCTGCAGGGGGAAAGCTTTGCTGCAGGTGTCTCTCTCTTCTTCTCTATCTGCCCCTCCCTTCTCACTTTCTGACTGTCTCTGTCCAGCAAATAATTAAAAAAATAATTTCAAAAGATAATTAAAAAATTTAAAAATAAATAAAAAATATTCCTCTTATTAGAATATGCTAAGTTGGGATTCTCTTCTTGATTTTAATGAGTTTTTATTTTTAATTTTTTTTTTTTATTTTGTTGCAGGACCCATTATCTCTATGGAGTAGACAGTCCTGTTAGACACTAGCTGTTCTGCAAGTCCTAGACCTTGGTTTGAATAGAATCAGCATTTTCTTTTCTTTTCTTTTCTTTTCTTTTCTTTTCTTTTCTTTTCTTTTCTTTTCTTTTCTCTTTTCTTTTCTTTTCTCTTCTCTTCTCTTCTTATTTATTCCCTTTTGTTGCCCTTGTTTTATTGTTGTAGTTATCATTGTTGTCGTCGTTGTTGGATAGGACAGAGAGAAATGGAGAGAGGAGGGGAAGACAGAGAGGGGGAGAGAAAGACAGACACCTGCAGACCTGCTTCACCACTTGTGAAGGGACTCCCCTGCAGGTGGGGAGCCGGGGCTCGAACCGGGATCCTTGTGCAGGTCCTTAACGGCCACATGCGCTTAACCCGCTGCGCTACAGCCTGACCCCCTAATGAGTTTTTTTTATTGTTGCTGTTTTGTTTGATATATGAGTAAGTATTTAAAGTTTTCCTGGCAACATTTTGGGCTTAGGATTTTAAAATAAAAATAATAAGGAAATGAAATTGGAAAAATTTGGGTTTCTCACTCCTGTAATTAGTTTTCCTGGAAAATATAGATTTTTTTCCTCCTATCTTGTTGATTATATGATGCCCATACTTATTTACTTTTTTTTTAAGTTCTGTCACTTTTGAGAAATAATGTTAAGGGTTAGTCTGGGACATTTGGTTGTTGGGTATACAGATTAGTAAAGAGCTAGATATGTAACTTGAGTTCAGAGAAGATATAAGTAGTAATAAGTAATAATAGCCATCAGTATATGGTTTTCAAAGCCAAGTGACCAAAATAAGTGAAACTGTCTTAGATACTCAACCATAAGATTAGATAAGAAAAAGAAAGGATTCAAGAACTAAACACTGCGACATTAAACAGTTCAAGGAAAGGAAGAGGAACCCACAGACACCACTGGGACAGAAAAGGCATAGGTGGAGATTAACATGAATGAAGATTCCTAATAGTCTAGATAGTCCCCCTTTATTTGCTAGTACAGGGAGAAATTGAGAGAAGTGGCAGAGCTAAAGAGGAAGAGAGACAGAGAGATATCTGCAGCCCTGCTTCACTTCTTGTGAAGCTTCCCCTCTGCAGGTGGGGACCAAGGTCTTGAACCTGGGTCCTTGCACATTGTAACATGTGTGACCTAGCCCTTCTACTTCAATTTTATTTTATTTTAATTATTTATTTATTTTTATCTCCAGGCTTATAGCTGGGACTCGGTGCAGATCCACTTCTTCTTCTGGCCATTTTTCATTTTTGTTGGGTAGGACAGAGAGAAATTGAGAGGGGAGGGGGGGATAGAGAGGTAGAGAGACAAAGAGATACCTGCAGACCTGCTTCACCACTTATGAAGAGACCTTCCTGCAGGTGGGAGCTGGGGGCTCAAACCAGAATCCTCGTGTGGGTCCTTGTACTTTATACTATGTGCACTTAACCCAGTGTGCCACTGCTTAACCCCCTCTACTTCAGTTTTACTGAATGAATTTTGTTTGTGTCTGTAAAATCAATAATGCGGATGTTTCATTTTATACACTTGTAAAAACTCTTTATGTATTAGGTGCGTTACTTTAATTGAAATAATTCACATAAAGTAGTTAACATTGTGCCTGACATAAATAGAATCCTCTATAAATCTCAAATACTATTCAGCATTATCTTAAAAAAGTTATTTATTTATTTTTATGATATTAATTTATTTTATTTTATTTTTTATTGGTTAGAGACTGAGATATATTGAGTAAGAAAGGGGAGATAGGGAGAGAAACAGATAAATACCTGAAGCTCTACTTCACCAGCATCTTGAACTTGGGTCCTTGCTCACTGTAATGTGTGTGCTTAACCAGGTGCACTGCCCCTTTCTTTCTTTTTCTTCTTTTCTTTTTTTTTTTTTTTTTTGCCTCCAGGGTTATTGCTGGTACTCAGTGCCTGCACCATGAATCCACTGCTCCTGGAGGCTATTTTCCCCCTTTTGTTGCCCTTGTTGTTGTAGCCTTGTTGTGGTTATTATTGTTATTGTTGATGTTGTTCATTGTTGGATAGGACAGAGAGAAATGGAGAGAGGAGGGGAAGACAGAGAGGGGGAGAGAAAGAGAGACACCTGCAGACCTGCTTTACTGCCTGTGAAGTGACTCTCCTGCAGGTGGAGAGCTGGGAGCTTGAACCGGGATCCTTACACTGGTCCTTGCGCTTTGCGCCACTGCCATGTGCACTTAACCTGCTGCGCTACCACCCAACCCCCCTTTATTTCTTTTTATGGGAGAGAAATAGACAAAGTACTCTTCAGCTCTGACAAATAGTGATGCCGTAATTAAATCTGAATCCCAGGCATGTAAGCCCTGTGCTCTATCTAAATCATTGAGCTATTTCTTTAGCCCCCATCTAATTTCTATTTTCTCATTTGATCAGGATTGTATTGGTGGTCTTATTTGTAGTGACTCAGAAGAACAAGACATCATTTTGTCTGAGCAAACCAATTAAGATTTCATGGGCAGTTGATACTCAAAACTAAAATTTGATGGCTGAAAGGAAATCTACCAGTAAGGAAGGGCAGGAGAAAGACAGTGCAGTGGGAGCTTCATGTTCAAGGGCCGGCTTCTGAGAGTGGAAGGCACACTGCAAGATGGCTTCACATGGTAGGAACTCTGCATGGCAGCAGTTGCAGTAGGAGGCACACTTACAGAGATGAGGCCAAGGCTTGGGGATGAAATTCTAGAAATAATGTAGCAATATGCCGGGATAGCTTTGTCAGAGAGAGAGATGAGACCAGTAACTCGTGGCAGAGTGAGAACGCAAATCTTTATTCATGTGGGTGCCCCAGAGTCAGGTGTTTAGGCCACGTGCAGCTAGCAAAATGGCTGCCTCTCGCTATGTATGCCAGCCCTTCTCCAGGTCAGGATGCAGAAGAGAAAGAGAGCGAACAGCAGTGGGCTTTATAGGGTAAAAACCGGAAGTGGCAAGTTGGAAACGGAAATGGCTAGAAAAGGGGGTGGAGAGAGGCAAAAGGCATGCTGGGAAGGTGGAAGCATCCTTAGCAACTGTTGCAATGGTTTTAACTGAATTAGCAGTACCCTGAGGGGATAATGTGGTGGTGGGGATCTTTCAGGCAAAACAGAGATTATGTAAATAGACCATAGTGTCAGCAATGGAGCATGGAGCAGAATGGGGGAGAGGGGCTGGCTTTAAGGCCTGACAAAAATAGAACCTGCAGATTAGAGTGAGTTATGGCTAGCAAAACCAATCTGCCCACTGGTTGAAGTACTTTTACTATCTGCCCCTGATTCCATTTTCTTTCTTGAGCATCTGTTGGTCTGCTTCTAAATTCTGCTTCTAAGACCTCTTCTGTTTCATTGGTTTAATCCCCCCTGCTTAACACTGTATTCTATTTACATAACCACCGTTAACTAAGCATCACCCTACCTCCAGGGCATTGGTTTAATCCTCATTGTTTTGCATGCTTTTTCCTTCTCCCCACCCCCTATCCTACATACATCCTCTTCGGACCTGACTCTTCCGCCTCAGGATATATAAGGACAGATTGTGATTAAAAATAGTTTATATTGTGCTGTGTTCCACATGAATAAAGACTGAACTGCGTACCACTCAGCCATGAGTCCCTGGTCGTTTCTCCCTCTCACCTGCGAAGCTAGCCTGACAAGCATCAATATAAATTACATGTGAAAAGAAAAGAATTCAGATGAAGTCATGCACATGGAAAACATTCCTTTCAAAGCAACCAAGAAAATTAAGAATCCCATGCAGTCTCTGGCTGAGCTGTATTTTTAGGTTTAAAAATAAAGGTGTCCCAGCTCCCCACCTGCAGGGGAGTTACTTCACAGGCGGTGAAGCAGTTTTGTAGGCGTCTCTCTGTCTCTTTTCCTCTCTATCTCCCCCTTCTCTCTCAATTTCTCTGTCTCTATCCAATAAGAAATAAAAAAAATAAATAAAGGTGTGTGTGTGTGTTGTGTGCCAACAAAAATCATCTCAGAGAAGTTACTCTTGACTGTTGGTGTTATGAACTGAATTCTTATTGTCCCAGGGCTCTCATGTTCATGCACCATATGGCTTCCACATCTGGTGACCAGGAGGGCAAAAATAAAATTTTCTTTGAGGTATGACATATATACACCTTTGTAGAATTTGCTACTGCTCACGTCTGCAAAAGTCTACATCCCAAATTAAATGCGTAAGACTGTTATTACTTTTCAAAGATAACAATAACTAAGTAAGACCCCATACAAATTAGGGCTTTAAATTTGTTGGCACCAGTTTTCTTCGTCCTGCCTATTACTTGTAATGATATCCTTTTGATGTTCTGAAGTATCTCTGAAATCAAGATTAACTATGTAACCAAAGCTGTACTGACTTATTGTACTGGACCAGTCATTTGGAATCAGTAGTATAGGGGAAAATATGCTATTTGGAACAGCTCTTTTACTTTTAAGTAAAAATTTAATTTGTGTTGAAGTTTTGATTTTTTTTTATCCCATTCAGACTGTCATTAGTTATTTCGATAAGTTATTAAATCAAATAAAAGCTTCATATAAAATTTAAATTGGTGGTGCACCTGGTTGAATGCACATGTTACAATGCTCTCAAGGACCTGGGTTCGAGCCCTCGGTCCCCACCTGCAGGGGAAAAGCTTTGAGAGTAGTGAAGCTTCAGGTGTCTCTGTTTCTCTCCCTCTCTTATCATCTTCTTCCCTCTCGATTTCTGCCTATCTCTAAGTAATAAATAAAGATAATTTTAAAAAACAAAACAAATTCCAAATGCTATGAGCAAATGTTTAAAAATTAATATTTTAAAATGTATCCTGTGGATAAAAATGATGTTTGTTTTTGGCAGTCACTGATACTGATATACGTGGCAGTCTTTTTTTTTTTTTTACTCCTCCCAAGGGTTATCACTGGACCTTGGTGTTGGCACTATGAATTTGTTGGCGGCCATTTTTTCCATTTTTATTTTTTATTTTAGGCTATATGACAGAGAGAAATTAAGAGAGGAGGGGAGACAGAGAGGGAGAGAGAAAGATACCTGCAGAGCTGCTTCACCACTTGTGAAGCATGTGTTGTGTCATGGTGTGTGTGTGTGTGTGTGTGTGTGTGTGTGTGTGTGTGTATGAGAATTCAAAGTCTTTGTAGTCTTTTAAAACTATCAAACCTTTGAGAAGTTTATTCGAGCACCTATACATGTAGTATCGTGCCAGTGACTTATCAGGATTCTGTATTTCAACACTAAGGCTTTTGATTTTCTTCTTAACTCTTTTTGATTTTCTTCTTAAATTATCGTTGCTTCTTTCATGGTTTCAGAACATGATTAAAAGTTGAACCATTTCCCTGTATTAAAGGAACAAAGAAAGGAGAAAGGGGGAAAAGCATAATCCACATAAGAGGGTTGTATAGAAATATATTTTAGAAGTGTAAACTGATGTGAAAAGCTGTTTTAGCAATAAAGCTGTTTAGCCTAATGGGAAAACAATGTGTTCAGGAAACTCAGTGATACTGTAATTTGACTCTTTCAAGGTGATATTAGGTACCAAGAACAAAAGAACACAATGAACAGGAATCAGTCCCATGTGTTACCAAACATTTTGTTTTTTCTCCTTTGCTGCT
Organism: Erinaceus europaeus; assembly: GCF_950295315.1. Taxonomy (NCBI): domain Eukaryota; kingdom Metazoa; phylum Chordata; class Mammalia; order Eulipotyphla; family Erinaceidae; genus Erinaceus; species Erinaceus europaeus. The sequence continues at coordinate 145,173,535 of NC_080164.1, forward strand.
TCTTCTTGTAGGCTGTCATGGCATTGATAGTGAACATGATCTGCATGTGTCACCACTGCAGCAGAGCTGCTGGGCTTTTCCTATTCCTAGTCCTCAGGTCCCGAGAGGACTACCTCCACTCCTTTACCTGAGTCCTGTGCTTTGGCACAGTACACCACAACACTGGTATTCTTATATGCTATGTTACTTGCTTGCGTGTCTTAACTCTTCAGTTTTCTGTCAGTTTTCTAGCATGAAGCTTTTGTGAATAAACTCAAAAGCCTTTTTATGGGGTTTGATTGAAAGCAGGTAGACCTTGGCAGTCCCTCTCACTCTGGTTTTAATTTCAACCCTCTTTCTTGTCTCAGTGGTTAGGTCCCTGAAGAAAAATGAATTATCTGATTTTTTTTCCCTATTTTTACTTTATTACAATGGTTTTGGAGTTTTTCTTTTGGTACCATGCTTCTCCAAGGAGTTGTTTTGGTGTTTTTTGTTTTTTGTTTTACTCCAGGGTTATTGTTGGGATTTGGTACCTAGACTATGAATTCACTGCTCCTGGCAGCCATTTTTTCCCCATTTTTATTGGGTAGACAGACAAGAATTGAGAGAGGAGGGGGAGACAAAAAAGGAGAGAGAAAGATACCTGAAGACCTGCTTCATGGCTTATGACGCATCCTCCTCCCTGCAGTTGGGGAGCCCAGGGCTCAGTCTAGGATCCTTGTGCAGGACCTTGCACTTTGTATATGTGTGCTTAACCCAGTGTACCACCACCTGGCCCCATTTTTTTTCCCCCTACACACCTAGAGTGATAAAACATGAAAGGAAAGTGAGCTTGAGTCCTACCTTTATTCATATTTCTTTGTGTTATGTTAGAGAAACTTAAATCTAAAATTTTAGGTGCTACTGGATTATCTCTTGTTAATAAACTTTGTAAAATGGCTAAATAATTCCAATTCATTTATTTTCCCTTTTGTTGCCCTTGTTGATTTTTTATTGTTGTTGTAGTTATTGATGTCATCATTGTTAGATAGGACAGAGAGAAATGGAGAAAGGAGGGGAAGACAGAGAGTGGGAGAGAAAGATAGACACCTGCAGACCTGCTTTACTGCTTGTGAAGCGACTCCCCTGCAGGTGGGGAGCCGGGGGTCTCAAACTGGAATCCTTATGCTGGTCCTTGCACTTTGCGCCACGTGCGTTTAACCTGCTGCGTTATCGCCCGACTCCCATGCCATATGTTTTTTTTTTTTTTTTTTACCAGAGCACTGCTCAGCTCAGGTTTGTGGTGGTGCAGGGGATTGAACCTGGGACTTTAGAGCCTCAGGCATGAGAGTCTCTTTGCATAGCCACTATGCTATCTACCCCTGCCCAGCCATATGTTTTTTATACACATTTCATTTATGATTGTGATACAAGTGCTTATTTTAATTTTTTAAAATGTTTATTAGTGATTTAATATTTATTTACAAAATCATAAGATAACAAGAGTATAATTCCACACCTTTCACACCACCAGAGTTCTGTTTCCACATTCCCTTTATTGGAAACTGTATTAGTTCTCCCAGATAAGGGCTATTATTTACTTTTTAAATTTTTTAAAAAGATTTTATTTAATTATTGATGAGAAAGATAGGAGGAGAGAGAGAACCAGACATCACTCTGGTACATGTGCTGCCGGGGCTTGAACTCAGGACCTCACGCTTGAGTGTCAAGTGCTTTATCCACTGCTCCACCTCCCTGACCACTTGACTATTATTTCTACAACTATATATCTGCATTTATATATATTTGCCCGTTTTTTTATGTGATCCTATCTTCTCTTCCTTTCTAAGTGACATCTAGTACTCTTTTTTTTTTTTTTCCACTTTTTCTCTCTCCAGGTTCTGATGGAATTTGCGTTCAGAGCCATCTGGTCATCTACCCCTCTGGGAGCATGGACCAAAATTCTTTATGGGGTGCAGAAAGTGGATGGTCTGGATTTTGTAATTGTTTTTTTTGCTGGATATGGTGCTGGCAGATCGATCTAGCCTGTTTCTATCATTCATTCCTAGTGTTTATTTTAATTTTTGTCATCATGGTTATCGTCCCTAGGGCTAGTTAGTGCCTACATGACTCCACCATTGTTTCCCTACTGTCATTTAATTTCTTTTTTCTTCTTCTTTTTGTTTTTGCCTCCGGGGTTATTGCTGGGGCTTGATGCTTACACCACAAATCCACTGCTCCTGCAGGCTATTTTTCTTCCTTTTTGTTGCCCTTGTTGTTTTATCATTGTTGTGGTTATTATTGTTGTTGGGTAGGACAGAGAGAAATGGAGAGCAGAGGGGAAGACAGAGAGGGGAGAGAAAGTTAGACACCTGCAGACCTGCTTCACTGCCTGTGAAGTGACCTCCCCTAGCAGGTGGGGAGCTGGGGGCTTGAACCAGGATCCTTATGCTGGTCCTTGAACTTTGTGCCATGTGCGCTTAACCTGCTGTGCTACTGCCTGCCCCCCTCTTTTTCTGTCTTAATAGAGTATGAAGGAGGGAGAGATAGAGGCATAGAGAGAGACCTGCTGCATTGCTCCACTGTATATAAAGCTTCCCCCTGTAAGTAAGGGCTGGGGACTTGAAACTTGGTCCTGGTGTATGACATGTGTGCTCTATCAGATGCACCACCACCTGGCCCCTACACAAGTGTTTTAGTATTTTAGGAATCCTAAAGTCTGAATAATTTTCCTGGACTACTGTTTATATGTACCTACCTATGGAGATTTTAAAAATATTGACTTCCAAGATATAAAAAGTAGAATGTGTTGATTAAAAAAATTAGTGATGTGATTATTACAAATGTTAAGGTTCATTTGTTTTAAACAACTGCCATTATTTCAAAAGAACAAATAATATCATGTAACAATTATTTGAAAAAATATATACATATGTATTCATCCTTTTGTTCCTGACTTATCTCACTTAGCATGATTCCTTCAAGCTCCATCCAAGATGGGGTAAAGAAGGTGACTTCACTATTTTTACTAGCTGAGTAGTATTCCATCGTGTATATAGACCACAAATTACTCAGCCACTCATCTGTTGTTGGACACTTGATTGCTTTTAGGCTTTGAAGAGGGTTAAACCGGGAACGGCTGCTGGCTATGATAACATCACCCCAGAACTCATTCTTAACTTGGGCCCCGAGGCAAAGCAGTGGCTCACTACATTCTTGTCCCACATCTTGGAAGCCAAATCTATGCCCAAAATTTGGTGTCGTGCGAAGATAATAGCAGTTTTGAAACCAAAGAAAGACCCAACACTGGCCGCCAGCTATAGACCAATTTCTCTCCTCTCCGTGTGTTACAAACTCCTTGAGAGGCTGCTTCTGTCACGAATTTCTCCTCTTACAGAGAAATTCCTATCACCCGCCCAAGCTGGTTTCCGCCCAGGAAGATCTACCTGCGAACAAGTCCTGGCCCTCTCAACTTACATTGAAAATGGATTCCAGAAGAATTTAAAGACGGGTGCTGTCTTTGTTGATCTCACAGCAGCCTATGACACGGTCTGGCACCGTGGTCTCCTAGACAAGATCTCAAGATGCCTGCCTCCATGGGTGGCCAACACTATATCGTTTCTTCTCCAAAACAGAAGATTCCGGGTGCATCTGGGTGACAAGTCTAGCAGATGGAGATTTGTCTCAAGTGGCCTCCCCTACTGGCTACTACGGTATTTAATATTTACATCAATGACCTTCCAGAAACTTCTTCAAGGAAGTTCATCTACGCTGATGACATCTGCTGTGCAACTCAGGCATCCAAGTTCGACATCCTCGAGGAAACACTCATGAAAGACATGTCTCTGATATCTGATTACTGAAAAAAATGGCAACTAATCCCTAGCACTGCAAAAATGATATCATCTGTTTTCCATCTACACCATGCCTCAGCCTCGCATGAGCTTAATGTGCAGCTTGACGATACGAGAATCCAGCATGAAGCCCAGCCAGTCTATCTTGGCGTTACTCTTGATCGCACCCTGTCATTTCACAATCATCTCATAAAAACTGCAGCAAAGGTGGGTGCGAGGAATAACATCATTGCAAGACTGGCCAGCTCCTCATGGGGCACGAGCGTTTCCACACTATGGTTATCATCTCTGGCATTATGCTATTCCACTGCAGAATACTGTGCCCCAGTATGGTTCCGTAGCCCCCATGTCCACTTGGTCGATTCCAAATTATATTCCTCCATGAGGATAATTTCTGGAACCATCCATTCCACCCCGGTTCCATGGCTACCAGTTCTTAGCAACATCGCCCCGCCAAATATTCGTCGGGATGCGGCATCATCTAAGTGCATTTCCCACGTCTACGCTCTACCGGAACTGCCAATATACATGGATATCTTCGCCCACCCTGTTCAACGCTTGACGTCTCGTCATCCAATCTGGTCTCCTACGCCTACACTGAACTTCTCTGTTCCAGTCTTGGAAACAGAGTTGGCAGTCAGCTGAGGTAAAGAACAAACACCTCATCACAGACCCCTGCAAGCGTCAACCCGGCTTTGACCTAGCACGTTATGATTGGGCCCTCCTCAATCGCTATTGAACAGGCCATGGCCGGTGCGTCGCTATGTTCTACCGCTGGGGAGCCAGAGACGACCCGAACTGCCCCTGCGGCTCCAGACTATGACCCACATAGTCAATGACTGCCACCTCTCCAGATTCAAAGGAGGTCTCGAAACTTTACATCAGGCTAAACCTGACGCTGTTGACTGGCTACGGAAGAAGGGCAAACGCTAGAAGAAGAAGGCTTTGGCAATTACAAATTGTGCTGCTATTATCATAGGTATACACAAATCTTTTTGGATGGATATGTTCAGTTCCTTAGGATATATCCCCAGGAGAGGAATTAAGGGTCCACTTCTAGCCTTCTGAGAGTTCTCCAGACTGCTCTCCACTGGGGTTGGACCAATTTATATTCCCACTAGCAGTGCAGGAGGGTTCCTTTGTTCCCACAACCTCTGCAGCAGTTGTTGCTGCTATATTTTCTGATGTGTGACATCCTCATTGTCCTTTCTTTCTTCATTCTTTTCTTTCTTTTTAACTTTTCTATCAGAGAACTGCAGCTCTGCTTTATGATGGTAAGGAAGATTAAACCTGGGACTTTGGAGCCTCAGGTATGAGAGTCACTTTGCACAACCACTGTGCTACTCCCCCACCCAGCCCATAAATTCTTATCACCCTCTTTTGTACTCTAAAACAACAACTGTACTTGCAAATGACTTTTTATAGTCTTCTGATTTCAATATTCCCTTTCTCTTGTAGTTCCTGTACTGTGTAGTTGGTTTAGGAAGATGGCTAAATACTTGCTGACAGAATAATTGCTTTCATCATGATTGCCATTTTGTTGTGCCAAGTATACCAACCCAAACATAACTCCCCACATTACATTTTCTTTTCATTTTAAGAAGTCCTAGTCCTTCAAAAGCTGCTACCTGTGTTTAACTTTACCAGCATGGGGGAAGGAAAGAAACAATTGGTTTTAAGGGGAGGAGAATGTTTCCCAGCAAAAGGTACTACAGAGGTACTAACCTGAATAAACTTAAAGTTCAGCTGATGACATTTACTATGGAGATATACTATGCACTCACTATCCTAGATAATATCAGAGGGACAGGAAAAGTGAAGGTGCTGTAGTAAGATAGAAAGCAGGAAACGGACTCAATAAAAATAAAATTCCAAGTCCTTTTTTGACATTTTTGAATTGTCATCATAGACTTTAAACCAGTGAATCTTCTTTAAATTATTGAACATTATCTTGAAGCCTAAAAAACACTTGTTCTTGTGCATCTTGTTTGTAGTGTTAATTACCTTAAAACTGAGAAATAAAAAAGATGTTTGTTAATTTCTTAATAGTAACAACTATAGATCCACCACACATTGCTATGCACAATATTTTTAGTGAAGAATGGCTATATTTTAAAAATAGAAACAATGAGTAGGAGAGTGGTGTTGTTTTTGCATTTTGGAAATCTTTTCACAATGTCTGGTTTAATAGAAGACAGCTGGACTTCCCTACCTGCTTCTGCATCCAATCTTGTCATTTATATACTGCATAGCTTCTAGAAAGAAAGGTTCACAGTGCTCCTAAGAGAACCAGTGTAAAGATAGGCAAAGAATGTCTTAGTATTATTATGAAAATAATTTTGACCTTGTGGACTCCCTGAAAAGGCTCCCATGGGTTCCCTTCACCATAGTTTGAGAAATATCAACCTAAATAAATATTTCTAGTCACACTCTATGTCAACGCTCAGTGGCACCTCTTAATAACAACACTGAAACCAGTTCTGCTCCCCACACCCACTGGCCTATCCTCCCAGCTGCCCACAGTTTTAGAGTCCAGCATTTCTAGCACTTAAGTCAAGCAGCATCTACTTGACCAGATGTCTATCATGGAAGGCCTCAATCAAGATACTATGAAAATAGCAGGAAGGCTAATTGAGAGCAAATAAATCCATTTTCTGAAATTAAAACTGTAGTTGCAGTGTTATCTGTAGATCAGAGCCAGAAAATGATTTGTTAATGGAAAAAGCAGTTCAAAAGCGGGAATCATAAAAAAAAAAAAACAATGTTTAAAAAGTTCAATATATAAACTTTGGATGTAGTGCCAGATGTTTTCTTTATATTTACTGGTGCAAGTTCCCTATCCCCCCACAATTTTTCTTTTCTCTCTCTCTCTCTCTCTTTCTTTTTTTTTGTAGACCACATTCAAAATGCATCATTTTGGGGCCAGGCGGTGGTGCACCTGGTTAAGAGCACACATTATAGTGTACAAGGACCAAGGTTCAAGCCCCAAGTCCCCATCTGCAGGGGGAAGGCTTCATGAGTAGTAAAGCAAGGCTGTAGATGTCTCTCTGTCTCTCTCCCTATCTATCTCCCCCTACTCTCTCAATTTCTGTCTGTCTCTAGCCAATAATAAATTAATAAAAATATTTTTAAAAATAACAAAGAATAAAGTTAATATATATTTTTAAATGCATCATCTTTTGGTATATTGCACCAAAGTAAAAGACTCTGGGGCTGAGGGGGTGGGTTTCAGGTCCTGGAACAAATGGCAGAGGAGGACCTAGTGGTGTTTGAATTATTATATGGAAAACTAAGAAATGTTATGCAAGTACAAACTATTGTATTTTGCTATCGACTATAAACCATTAATCTCCCATTACAGAAATTTAAAAAACAGACAAAGATTCATCATCTATTATAGTTTTGTCTTTTTTTTTTTTTTGCCTCCAGGGTTATTGATGGGGCTCGGTGCCTGCACTATGAATCCACTGTTCGTGGAGGCTATTTTTTTCCTTTTTGATGTCCTTGTTATCATTGTTGTTGTTATTATTGTTAGTATTATTGATGTTATTGTTGGATAGGGCAGAGAGAAATCGAGAGAGGAGGGGAAGACAGGAGGAGAGAAAGGTCTTCACCTGAAGACCTGCTTCACCCTTGTGAAGTGACCTCCCTGCAGGTGGGGAGCCAGGGGCTAGAACCAGGATTGTTACACTGGCCTTTGGTGTGTGCTTAACCCGCTGCGCCACCGCCCAGCACCCTGTCTTTTTTTTTTTTTTTTTCCTCCTCCAGGGTTATTGCTGGGCTCGGTGCCTGCAACATGAATCCACCGCTCCTGGAGGCCATTTTTTCCCCCCCTTTTGTTGCCCTTGTTGTAGCTTCGTTGTGGTTATTATTATTGCCCTTGTTGACGCAACTCGTTGTTGGATAGGACAGAGAGAAATGGAGAGAGGAGGGGAAGACAGAGAGGGGGAGAGAAAGATAGACACCTGCAGACCTGCTTCACCGACTTTGAAGCGACTCCCCTGCAGGTGGGGAGCCAGGGGCTCGAACCGGGATCCTTATGCCGGTCCCTGCGCTTTGCGCCACATGCGCTTAACCCACTGCGCCACCGCCCGACCCCCTTTTTTTTTTTTTTAACCACAGCACTGATCAGCTCTGGCTTATGGTGGTGCAGGGGACTGAACCTGGATTTAGAAGCTTCAGGCATGTGGGTTTGCATAACCATTATGCATCTACCCCTGCCCTGTCTTTTCTTTTTTAATGGCACAAGACCTTATAGTTTTTTACAAAATATTCTAAGGGCTCCATGAAGCCTGATACTTCTCTGTGATATAATTTCTTAAGGAGAGAGACCATGCCTTGTCATTTATTATCCATTCTTCACACAGTATCTGGCAAAATCAGATATACTACCAGTGCTTATTATTGGAGTACATATAGAAGTTCTGTATTTATGAATGAGTGAAACAGAGACTATATAGGGAAACTATATCTATTTTAAATTATTAAAAAAATTTTTTTTATATTTAAGAAAGGATGAATTAACAAAACCATAGGGTAGGAGGGGTACAACTCCACACAAATCCCACCACCCAATCTCCATAACCCACCCCCTCCCCTGATAGCTTTTCCCATTCTCTATCCCTCTGGGAGCATGGACCCAGGGTCATTGAGGGTTGCAGAAGGTAGAAGGTCTGGCTTCTGTAATTGCTTCCCCGCTGAACATGGGTGTTGACTGGTCGGTCCATACTCCCAGTCGGCCTCTCTCTTTCCCTGGTAGGGTGTGTCTCTGGGGAAGCTGAGCTCCAGGACATATTGGTGGGGTCTTCAATCCAGGGAAGCCTGGCCAGCATCCTGGTGGCATCTGGAACCTGGTGACTGAAAAGAGAGTTAACATACTAAGCCAAACAAATTGTTGAGCAATCATGGACCCAAAGCTTGGAATAGTGGAGAGGAAGTATTAGGGAGATACTCACTGCAAACTCTAGTGTACTTCTGCTTTCAGGTATATATTTTGCAGTAGTTTATGGGTACGTGTGAACATAAGCTCTCTCTCACCGAAACTGGTGTATATCTAGGTTATGGGACTTTGTTAGAAAGTGAACCACCTGAGATGAAATTAGAGTGTACTATAAAAGGAAAGGTCTCACCCGAGTAATGAAGCTAGAGGGTTGTCATTCCACACGTGAAGTCTCTGGACACAGTCTGAGGTGAAGCATGTTGAGG